>NC_141691.1:578495462-578987962 GCF_964263255.1 Lissotriton vulgaris
TTTGACACTTAACAATTCTCTATTTGCCGCTTCGTAACTTACATAAGTTGAAACTGCATACAATCAGCAGGGCCCTGCTCGGATTCTGTTTTGTCTTTATGACCTCGCGGACAACATGCAGAACAGCAGCACCAGGAGTAACAAAGAGTATCCAGAGGAATAAGCTACTACCCTTGGCTACAACTGCTTGATGTCCACGCATAAGCTGGACACCCCTGTCATCAATTATGTTGCTTCATTCCAAGATGTTCATCTCACAAAGATGGGTAAACAACATTAATCCTTTACAGAAACAAAAATGTGACTTGTCATGAGGGGCAATGTTAGAGGACTGGTGCCCATGAATTGCTCCATGTATATTTTGAGGACATCTCTAAGGGTCAATAATCAATCAATCAATTATGGGTTTGTAATGGGCAAGCTACTCACCGAAAGCGTCTCAAGGCACTGAGGGATGGGGAGAAAAGGGGGTTGGGGGGGCGTGCAGATCCCAGCAAGGTTACATAGTTCAATCGAAGAGCCAGGTCTTGAGGTCCTTTAAGAACTTTGGGAGTGAAGGAGTCTGTTGGTTGTGGAGAGGGAGGGAGTTCCATGCCTTTGCAGTGAGGAGGGAGAAACAGCGTCCTCCTGCTCTGGTTTTCTTGATGCAAGGTACCATCGCAAGGGAGAGCTGGGCTGAGCAGAGTGGAAATTGGGGAGCGGGTTCAGTGATATGAAGGGCCTTGTGAGCATGGGTGAGAAGCTTGAAGGTGAGTCTCTTCTCGACGGGCAGCCAGTGTAGTGTCGTAAGTGTTGGCTGATGCGGCAGTGGTGCAATAGGTTGAAGACTAGTCTAGCGGTGCCGTTCTAGACAATCTGGAGCTTTCGGTGAGGTTCTTGTTGAACCCGGCATAGAGTGCATTGCCGTAGTCCAGTCTGCTACTGATGAGGACTATGTGTGACAGTTTTCTGTGTTCATGGGGGATCCAGTTGAAGGTCTTTCGGAATAGGCAGATGGTCTGTAAGCAGGAGGAGGTGACGGTGTTGATCTGGTAGTCCATTTTGAGTTCGGAGTCCAGGATGATTCCCAGGTTGCGTGTGTGGTCTTTGGTGGAAGGGGGTCCCCGAAGGCAGGGGGCCACCAGGTGTCATTCCAGGCGTCAGGGTGTGGGCCCATGATGAGCACCTCGATTTTGTCTGTGTTGAGTTGTAGGCAGCTGTTCTTTATCCATCCAGCGACTGCTTCCATTCCTTCTTCAAAGTTGTGTTTGGTGATGTTTGGTTTGTTGGATGGGGAGAGGATGAGTTGGGTGTCGTCTGCGTATGATGTGATGTTGAGTCCCTGTGATCTGATGATAGGTGCGAGCGGGCCATGTAGATGTTGAGCAGGGTCGGGCTGATGGAGGATCCTTGTGGGTCTTCACAGGTGGTCGGTGTGGGTTCTAAGAGGAAAGGACTGCATAGCTGAGACTAGCCAAAGTAACAGATTTCCCCCCTCAAGACATATTTGTGAATTGTACCTTTTTTATATAGTGGACTACGTACACGTAGTAAAAAAGTATTCAAGCAGTGTCTGATACATTTTTGAGCAGTAAGAGGTACCAATAAGACTAATTTGAGGAACAATCACACACATTGTTAGATTTTGTCTTTTATTGGTGCTACAACCTGTTTTTTTATGCGAAGAGCTCTTAGATAAGTATATAAACACCTACCAATTTATAATCATACCAAGAAAGGATTTTAGGGTAAGAGCATGAGATGCATTTGTTTCCTTCAGATACATGCACAATGTGCTTGATGACACAATTTGATCTAAATTAGCAGGCTTGAAATCATTTTTTTTCCAAACTTTTGAATAGTGTTTTTGTGGTAAGCCATTCATGAAATGTTCAAGGGTTCAAGACATGCCAGGGCAATCTTCTGATAATGTAGGAAATACATACACTTTCATTATGACTTGGTGCTGTACAGAACCCATATTTTCAATGCACGAGGTAGAAACTGTAGGCAAAAGTTCCTAATATTAATATATTAAAAAATGAAGATAGTGTAACTGAGTGAGATTTTTTTTTCTTAGTCTCTATTGTAGTATAATTCAGGGTAAAGGCCGACGAAAAATGTGATTGTGGGTCTATTTAGGAAAAGCGTTTTACCCCTATTACTCAAGCTTTAAGCTCAATGCTACACAAATAAGGGAGAGGTAAAGCACATTATGAGAAGAACTGGATTCACTTTCAATTCTCAAGCTATCTGCTTCAGTCTGCTTTAAAGGATTATGTATAACGTCACTCCCCAGGACAAAAAGCCCTAGGCAGTGTCATCATTCTTCACATCTACAAGATGCATATTGACCGCAAGTCTCTGGAGAATGAATGTATTTTTAACATTTGAAGTAATTAACAAATAACCCACATACTTGGTACTAGGTCTGATATCAGATAACTATGTCAGATAGTCTCTAAATTTTAAGATTTTTAAGGTACGGTAGGACATCAGCAATTGAATGCAGAATGATCGTTAATATTTCCTAGCAGCAATAATGTAAATAGTAAACAAAGACATCACATTGGTGTGTGAGTACACAAAATGCAGCAACTCTGCTGCAACAGACTCTTTGTTACTGCTCTCAGCCTTCGGAGCACAAATATGTTTAGCACTTTAGTAACCACCATTTTCTGCCAGCCCTGTTTCCTTTGTACCTTCGTTATAACTTACTACCATTTCTACCTAATTCAAATTTCTTTTATTCTTTGAGTTCATTTTGTCATTGGGCATCTTCTTTTTTGTCCAGTTTGTATGTTAACCACTTCACCTCTCTTGCCAGTTCTGGGTCACACTATACATATCCCCCAAATTTTAGACTACTCCCCTTTGCAATACGACCTTCTCCCTCACCTGAATTTCTCTTTATCCCAGTCTTTCTGAAAAGAAGCATTTTTTAAATCCTTCTCATAATGCCTGTGCTGTCACCCCTTCTTTTTGTCCTTTGGCTAAATGTGGTTCTCAGCCTAATCACCCATTTGTTTTCATCACAGCAGTTCTTCTATAGTGAACTTTCACTTGTCGTTTGCTGTACAGGGCCCTACCGCAGTTGAAGCACGTTAGCACATGTGCGCTGCGCCGCTATGAACTTTGAATGCTTGCCCATATCTCTGCCTGCCAGACAGCCATCTTGAAACAGGTTTAATCTCCATAGCAACACCATCACTTCCACAGCTGATATTAACATAGCTCTTGGTGGGGTGATTATTAGTCGACCTTACTTGACAGGATTTGTTTCATTACCCCTATCTGGAGTTACATCAACTTTGAGGACATTCTATATATAAGCAAGACGAAAGTGGCAAGAAGAAAATTACAATCCACTTCAAGAAAGAGATTTCTCACCTCAGATATTCAATTTTAACACCTGTCAGCCCCAAAACCATCATACACAGCAACAAAGCAAATTATACTGAACCAGTGTATTTTCTCCACGTCTTATCTAAAAACCTAACATGTTTTGAAATCTGTTTGCCCATATCTTTCCTGGTATAAATTACTGTTTGCTCTGTTCCTCATGATAGGAGCAGCAAAAATGGTGCGAATAGGTTGCCTTGTTTTTTGCACCTGAACAAAGATTGTGCACCATGGTCTAAGATCTTAAAGATCCAGAGAAACAAGTTCCCAACATAATATTATGATTTAAAAACACAGGTTCCTGGTACCTCTCCCATTAAATCAAAACAGCACATTAAGAGAGTGTTTATGAGGCGGGGCACATTGGTGCGACACTCCCCCACACCTTTATCTCCGAAATTGTGGTGAACCATGTAGTTCTTTATAATGAGTTTAACAAATTGGCCACAATCGGCCTTTGCACCCGATTTTCGAGTTTAAGGCCACTTCAACTTGCACTTGGAATCACAATATTAATCTACAAAAATGCCTCTAGTTTAATAACTTTGAGGATTTTTCACTTGGAATTTCTTCCCTATTCTGACTTTTACACGTTGATAATAGGAAAACATATAGCTAGGACTTGTAGCAAAGCCTCAAATCATTCCACATCCCAACATGGAAATCAATAAGTGGGGAGGTTAAATTGCTCTGGGGTAACACTGCTAAATGTAGAACCGTGTTTTCACAGCACAATTTTATAGGTTACAAAAATATAGCAATTAAAATGAAGGTCTAATGTAGAAAAGTGAAGCATGCTTGCTTGTACGTTTGGCAGGTTTAGCACAACCTAGGTGAATCGCTGAGTAATAGCTAGAGATAGTGTTTGACGATATTAGGGTGCTTTGCGTCTATATCCTTGGTAATCCTTGGTAACACCCTTTCTCACTGGTAGTATGATGGTACTGGTGCTAACCTCAACAGAAGGGGGTTCACCTACTGATTCACAAGGTAGACATGACTACATGTTCACAAGCCTCAATCTCGTGTGCATGGTAGGTGGAAATCTTCCAATTCATTATAAAATGGTGCCCGAAATGTATTATTATTATTATTTAGGGCCAGGAAGGCAAATTATATCTCCAACGAAGACTAACACACAGCTGGCTCTGTGCCTTACTCTGTTATTTATTCTCAAATGTAAGAGGGTTCCTGATACAGAGTGTATTTACAAGCTGCCTCAAAAGCTATCGTGAAACCTTATCCAATGTTTGCACATCAGATCTATCAGGAGTAACGGGTCACACCTACGACACACCCTGTTGTCATTCAAGAGAAATACTATAAAACTCATTATCTCAAGTCCCTGGGGCCATTATTCTGATTCCTCTACCCTCTCTTGCAGAAACCGAGGAGCCACACCCACCTTGCTTCAGAGTAGAGATAAATAAGAAGGCAAGTAATAGTATGGACATGAGAACTAGGTTGAGAGACTAAGCCTCCTGCATTCGTTAAAACTCAACAGGAGTCTTGAGCAGTCTGCAACCAGGGCCACTAACTGGACATGGAGTAGGTCCCACTATCCTGTCTCACACACAGAAAAGAGTAACCTCCCACCAGTGCTGAACCAAAATGCATGGTCCACTTACTGCTGCACAGGAGTCCTGTGGTTTGGGTGTCCCTTGGATTCTTCTTTTTCTTGGAAACTGTTCGCGAATGGTGAAGTCATTCCAAGGACCATGACAGACCGATGGGTAACTTATCTGATAGTGGCTTGGCCACAGCTTCTCAATAAACC
The DNA here is from genome assembly GCF_964263255.1 of Lissotriton vulgaris. NCBI lineage: Eukaryota > Metazoa > Chordata > Amphibia > Caudata > Salamandridae > Lissotriton > Lissotriton vulgaris. The sequence continues at coordinate 578,500,621 of NC_141691.1, forward strand.
GTCCCCTCTTTGGGTTCCCTGTGGTCCTCTCTCACTGCCCAGTTGGATTTACCCATGTTTTGCCCTCCAAGAGTTCTTCATTCCTTGGTGGGGTCACCGTGTTGGCCCCTACAGGGCTACCTTGTTGTCGAATTGACTGCAAGTTCTCCTGGCTTTGACCTGTCACAAATATTTCTCTAGAATACTCAGACTCCTTTCAGCCACAGACACTCCTCTGCTGGCATGCACCCAAACCCTCTCCTACATATACTGTTATTGATCGCTGTCACAGCTCAGCCTCACTGATAATGTATCCTTCCTTACTAACATAGATACAATATTTGTTCTATATTTCCTTGGCACACTAACTAGGGCAGATCCTAACCTTCTGCATGAGTATTGCACATGCCTGCAAACAGTTCCAAACATGAGACTATGGGCCAGATCTAGGACCAGTCCATTTTGCGAGCCGCAATTGCGATGTTTTGCGACTCGTAATTTGTGCCTCACCAAATAGAATGTAAAATAGTGTCTCAGACACTGTTTGTGATTCCTAATGGCAAATGACCTGCCTCATCAATCTGCATGAGGCAGGTCCTAATTTGCGACCCATTGGAAAAAGACAGTACTCGCAGGGTTGGTGGCCTGCTGGGGTCAGCAGACCATCACGTCTGTGACTGCTTTTTCAATAAAGCAGGTTTTATTTTATTTTTAAAATGCAGCCCAGAAAACGCGCTGCATTTAAAAAAGAAAAATTCAACATTTCTGATTAATTTTTTAATAGTAGGCAGTGGTCCGTGGGACCCCTGCCTGCTCTTCAAAATATTTTCACATCCATTCACAAAGGGGAAGGGGCCCGTTGGGTCCCCTTCCCATCTGCGAGTGGCTTACCACCTACTTGAAGTAGGAGGTAAACTGCGAGTGGTTTGCGACCCCAATTGTAGTCTCAAAACAATTGCACATACAAGTGAGAATCGCTATTAGGAAGGGATCTCCTTGTCACACCCCTTCCCAATAGCAGCCCACAAACCCTATTTTGCAAGTCAGTAATGAGAAATAGGGTTTGTACATACCATAACACATTTAAGCAGCCGCAAATGGGTTGATTTCTCATTTACGACTGCTAAGAAGAGTCGTACATCTGGCACCTAGTCTTTGTGTACATTTCTTATGCCGGTAAGTTAAAAAGCCCAACATATGGCTGATCCCTAAAACAGAATGTAGGCACCACTGCTGGGGAGGGAATGTACATGGGCATCCAGTGTCATCAATCATTACTTTTTAAAATAGTTCTGTATTCCTCCAAAACTAAATATGTGCATTTTGTTTTTTGTAGTGGTGTGCTAGGTAATGCTCATTACATGAAAATTAGGAGCACAAATCATAATATTCAATACATTGAATCCCACAGAGCACACGCTACCCATATGGAATTTTGGGTTAAATTATTAATCGCTAAAATACACTAGCATACATATACTAGTGCCCCAAAAATAAGCCCTGTGGGAGTAGTTTGGGTACCTGCAAAATAGCCGCCTAGTGTCAAAGCTCCTGTTTCCCTCACTATGGGTAAGGGAGATCAAGGCTGTGTATTACGCCCTCTTGAATTCCCAAAGGCGGGCACCAGAGCAGCTTCAGAGCAGCTATGTGAGTTTTTACACGAATATTTGGCTGAGAAGTACCTTTTTGGATTAATTAATGTTGCCCCTCAGGCCAGCTCACCGCACCTGCGATTTTGTTGATTTACATGGTAGTGTGCTCTCTCTTTAATTTAAGGGAGGACGACAGTGGATAGGTGAGATACAAGTGGCAGCAAAAAGGAACACAATTATTTATGTTTCAAATGGCACTCTTCTGCCACATACAATGGAAAAGTGTAATTCTTTCAATGCTCAGTTGTGCAAACCATTTAGTTTGCATGAGGCTTGGTTCGCACTTTTTATAGCTGAAAAGAGGTGGAGGGCTGACAGAAGTTACGCATAGTAGTTATTGGAGACTGTTGGCAGGGAAAAGTCCTCTGCCTGGTAAGAGACATGTACACCTGCATTTGCCCACCTGTACTGTTATGTGGATTTTTTTGGCATAGGTGAACACAGATCATGCGGATGTGCCATGACATAGGCTGGTCTCACAGATTGTGGTCTTGTTGGGATGGGAGGGGCACCCAAAGCGCTGCCCTCATAGTGGTGGAAGGGTACCGCCTTCACCAGGAGTTAAGCAGCACAAGTGCGGTGGTGGCAGCATACCGTGTACTGATCAGTAGAAGGGAACAGGACCTTTTTACCCACTGACACTGGAGTACGGCCTACATGCTCACTTACCTTTTTAAAAGTTCAGCTGCATTTTGCGTAACTCACCCCTGGCCTACATCAGGTTCTGTGGAGGTGCATGCGTGATGGACACGTGCAGAGTGCATGTGTCCTCGCGACAGGTATGGTGCAGAGACATAATAGGGAGTACAAAATATTGATTTGCATACATATCGAGTCATTAATATCGTGGGTCAGAAATATCGATAGCAAGAATACCGTGGTCAAGAATATCGATTTAAGGTAAGTAATAGTGTTTGATATAATTTGCAAAACTATAGTTGTTAAAAATATCATTTTTTATTATTGTTATTAATTTTAGTATATATTTTATATGTATTTTTTTGTATAAGAATTGTTTGTATTTTTAATATATGTGTTACATTTTTAGGGGCTGATTCCCATGCGGGCAGGAAGGGCGCTGACTGTTGGTCGGAGCCGCTCCTGCCCACATTGGTATGTTTCAGAAAAGGGGGTGGTGATGAACAGAGTGTCTGAATTAAGCAGACCACTCTTACCCAGTCCAAAGATCAGGGCTTGATCCATCACCGTTATTTATCTCACTGCACCATCCCAGCTCAGAACCTGGCTATATGCAAATTAGTCTGTCCCTGGCCAAGTGCATCATGGGTAAATGTTGTAAGTAACAAGGACCCCCTGATGTGGATACGACTCCTGGGTCAGGGACAACAATTTTTATGTAATGGCATATACCCAGGCAGACTTTAAACACAAAAGCTGGCTAAATGGTAAAATAAAAACATAAATGTGTACCAGATAAAAAGTAAAGCAATGGACTGAAACGATATCAAAATAGATAATTTTTAATAAAAAGATCAATGAATACACTTATCACATAAAATACATAAAAAAGATCATGTGGCTATTATTTAAATATATATTAGAAGCACATCATGATACATGAAAAAGGATCTTAGTTTTCCTTTTTATGAAGAATAGGGCTGTGTGTCAACGCGTTTCGACAAAGTCTTTTGTCTTCATCAGGACTAGTAGATATTCAGCCACTCTTTCTAGATAGAATAAAAACGTGTTTAAGTGACAAACTGTGTTTGCAAGGATGTATATGTATTGTTGTTTATCAAACCTATGTATACATTGTATATGTATATAGAATGTGTTTGCCACATGTATTGTGTTTGTTTTCCAACTGTGCATCTTTTATGTTTCCTATACTACAATATAAGTCTGGCTAAGGGAAAGTTTTTATCAATCTGGTAACATCTTGTTTTTGCAAGAAAAGCAATGTACTGTGAGTTTAATGTCACTTAAACACGTTTTTATTCTATCTAGAAAGAGTGGCTGAATATCTACTAGTCCTGATGAAGACAAAAGACTTTGTCAAAACGCGTTGACACACAGCCCTATTCTTCATAAAAAGGAAAACAAAGATCCTTTTTCATGTATCATGATGTGCTTCTAATATATATTTAAATAATAGCCACATGATCTTTTTTATGTATTTTATGTGATAAGTGTATTCATTGATCTTTTTATTAAAAATTATCTATTTTGATATCATTTCAGTCCATTGCTTTACTGTTTATCTGGTACACATTTATGTTTTTATTTTATCATTTAGCCAGCTTTTGTGTTTAAAGTCTGCCTGGGTATATGCCATTACATAAAAAAACAAGTGCATCATGGGAACAGGGCAGACTAAACTACCAAGCCAATTCTTCACCAGAAAGAAGACAAGCTACCGGTGACCGGTTTCTGGCATTTCAGCCTTCTTCGGCCTGGCTTGCTTGAATCCTGATGGTGCAGTGAGAAAGGGACTCATGTCTGAGTATACCCTGCCACACCTATAGTGGCCAAAAACGATTCAGAAAAGGGGGTGGTGATGAACAGAGTGTCTGAATTAAGCAGACCACTCTTACCCAGTCCAAAGATCAGGGCTTGATCCATCACTGTTATTTATCTCACTGCACCATCCCAGCTCAGAACCTGGCTATATGCAAATCAGTCTGTCCCTGGCCCAGTGCATCATGGGAACAGGGCAGACTAAACTACCAAGCCAATTCTTCACCAGAAAGGAGACAAGCTACCGGGGACCAGTTTCTGGCATTTCAGCCTTCTTCGGCCCAGCTTGCTTGAATCCTGATGGTGCAGTGAGAAAGGGACTCATGTCTGAGTATACCCTGCCACACCTATAGTGGCCAAAAACGATTCAGAAAAGGGGGTGGTGATGAACAGAGTGTCTGAATTAAGCAGACCACTGTTACCCAGTCCAAAGATCAGGGCTTGATCCATCACCGTTATTTACTTCACTGCACCATCCCAGCTCAGAACCTGGCTATATGTAAATCAGTCTGTCCCTGGCCCAGTGCATCATGGGAACAGGGCAGACTAAACTACCAAGCCAATTCTTCACCAGAAAGGAGACAAGCTACTGGGGACCGGTTTCTGGCATTTCAGCCTTCTTCGGCCCGGCTTGCTTGAATCCTGATGGTGGAGTGAGAAAGAGACTCATGTCTGAGTATACCCTGCCACACCTATAGTGGCCAAAAACGATTCAGAAAAGGGGGTGGTGATGAACAGAGTGTCTGAATTAAGCAGACCACTCTTACCCAGTCCAAAGAAGAGGGCTTGATCCATCACCGTTATTTATCTCACTGCACCATCCCAGCTCAGAACCTGGCTATATGCAAATCAGTCTGTCCCTGACCCAGTGCATCATGGGAACAGGGCAGACTAAACTACCAAGCCAATTCTTCACCAGAAAGGAGACAAGCTACCGGGGACCGGTTTCTGGCATTTCAGCCTTCTTCGGCCTGGCTTGCTTGAATCCTGATGGTGCAGTGAGAAAGGGACTCATGTCTGAGTATACCCTGCCACACCTACAGTGGCCAAAAACGATTCAGAAAAGGGGGTGATGATGAACAGAGTGTCTGAATTAAGCAGACCACTCTTACCCAGTCCAAAGATCAGGGCTTGATCCATCACCGTTATTTATCTCACTGCACCATCCCAGCTCAGAACCTGGCTATATGCAAATCAGTCTGTCCCTGGCCCAGTGCATCATGGGAACAGGGCAGACTAAACTACCAAGCCAATTCTTCACCAGAAAGGAGACAGGGACTCATGTCTGAGTATACCCTGCCACACCTATAGTGGCCAAAAACGATTCAGAAAAGGGGGTGGTGATGAACAGAGTGTCTGAATTAAGCAGACCACTCTTACCCAGTCCAAAGATCAGGGCTTGATCCATCACCGTTATTTATCTCACTGCACCATCCCAGCTCAGAACCTGGCTATATGCAAATCAGTCTGTCCCTGGCCCAGTGCATCATGGGAACAGGGCAGACTAAACTACCAAGCCAATTCTTCACCAGAAAAGAGACAAGCTACCGGGGACCGGTTTCTGGCATTTCAGCCTTCTTCGGCCCGGCTTGCTTGAATCCTGATGGTGCAGTGAGAAAGGGGCTCATGTCTGAGTATACCCTGCCACACCTATAGTGGCCAAAAACGATTCAGAAAAGGGGGTGGTGATGAACAGAGTGTCTGAATTAAGCAGACCACTCTTACCCAGTCCAAACAACAGGGCTTGATCCATCACCGTTATTTATCTCACTGCACCATCCCAGCTCAGAACCTGGCTATATCCAAATCAGTCTGTCCCTGACCCAGTGCATCATGGGAACAGGGGAGACTAAACTACCAAGCCAATTCTTCACCAGAAAGGAGACAAGCTACCGGGGACCGGTTTCTGGCATTTCAGCCTTCTTCGGCCCGGCTTGCTTGAATCCTGATGGTGCAGTGAGAAAGGGACTCATGTCTGAGTATACCCTGCCACACCTATAGTGACCAAAAACGATTCAGAAAAGGGGGTGGTGATGAACAGAGTGTCTGAATTAAGCAGACCACTCTTACCCAGTCCAAAGATCAGGGCTTGATCCATCACCGTTATTTATCTCACTGAACCATCCCAGCTCAGAACCTGGCTATATGCAAATCAGTCTGTCCCTGGCCCAGTGCATCATGGGAACAGGGCAGACTAAACTACCAAGCCAATTCTTCACCAGAAAGGAGACAAGCTACTGGGGACCGGTTTCTGGCATTTCAGCCTTCTTCGGCCCGGCTTGCTTGAATCCTGATGGTGCAGTGAGAAAGCGACTCATGTCTGAGTATACCCTTCCACACCTATAGTGGCCAAAAACGATTCAGAAAAGGGGGTGGTGATGAACAGAGTGTCTGAATTAAGCAGACCACTCTTACCCAGTCCAAAGATCAGGGCTTGATCCATCACCGTTATGTATCTCACTGCACCATCCCAGCTCAGAACCTGGCTATATGCAAATCAGTCTGTCCCTGGCCCAGTGCATCATGGGAACAGGGCAGACTAAACTACCAAGCCAATTCTTCCCCAGAAAGGAGACAAGCTACCGGGGACCGGTTTCTGGCATTTCAGCCTTCTTCGGCCCGGCTTGCTTGAATCCTGATGGTGCAGTGAGAAAGGGACTCATGTCTGAGTATACCCTGCCACACCTACAGTGGCCAAAAACGATTCAGAAAAGGGGGTGATGATGAACAGAGTGTCTGAATTAAGCAGACCACTCTTACCCAGTCCAAAGATCAGGGCTTGATCCATCACCGTTATTTATCTCACTGCACCATCCCAGCTCAGAACCTGGCTATATGCAAATCAGTCTGTCCCTGGCCCAGTGCATCATGGGAACAGGGCAGACTAAACTACCAAGCCAATTCTTCACCAGAAAGGAGACAGGGACTCATGTCTGAGTATACCCTGCCACACCTATAGTGGCCAAAAACGATTCAGAAAAGGGGGTGGTGATGAACAGAGTGTCTGAATTAAGCAGACCACTCTTACCCAGTCCAAAGATCAGGGCTTGATCCATCACCGTTATTTATCTCACTGCACCATCCCAGCTCAGAACCTGGCTATATGCAAATCAGTCTGTCCCTGGCCCAGTGCATCATGGGAACAGGGCAGACTAAACTACCAAGCCAATTCTTCACCAGAAAAGAGACAAGCTACCGGGGACCGGTTTCTGGCATTTCAGCCTTCTTCGGCCCGGCTTGCTTGAATCCTGATGGTGCAGTGAGAAAGGGGCTCATGTCTGAGTATACCCTGCCACACCTATAGTGGCCAAAAACGATTCAGAAAAGGGGGTGGTGATGAACAGAGTGTCTGAATTAAGCAGACCACTCTTACCCAGTCCAAACAACAGGGCTTGATCCATCACCGTTATTTATCTCACTGCACCATCCCAGCTCAGAACCTGGCTATATCCAAATCAGTCTGTCCCTGACCCAGTGCATCATGGGAACAGGGGAGACTAAACTACCAAGCCAATTCTTCACCAGAAAGGAGACAAGCTACCGGGGACCGGTTTCTGGCATTTCAGCCTTCTTCGGCCCGGCTTGCTTGAATCCTGATGGTGCAGTGAGAAAGGGACTCATGTCTGAGTATACCCTGCCACACCTATAGTGGCCAAAAACGATTCAGAAAAGGGGGTGGTGATGAACAGAGTGTCTGAATTAAGCAGACCACTCTTACCCAGTCCAAAGATCAGGGCTTGATCCATCACCGTTATTTATCTCACTGAACCATCCCAGCTCAGAACCTGGCTATATGCAAATCAGTCTGTCCCTGGCCCAGTGCATCATGGGAACAGGGCAGACTAAACTACCAAGCCAATTCTTCACCAGAAAGGAGACAAGCTACTGGGGACCGGTTTCTGGCATTTCAGCCTTCTTCGGCCCGGCTTGCTTGAATCCTGATGGTGCAGTGAGAAAGCGACTCATGTCTGAGTATACCCTTCCACACCTATAGTGGCCAAAAACGATTCAGAAAAGGGGGTGGTGATGAACAGAGTGTCTGAATTAAGCAGACCACTCTTACCCAGTCCAAAGATCAGGGCTTGATCCATCACCGTTATGTATCTCACTGCACCATCCCAGCTCAGAACCTGGCTATATGCAAATCAGTCTGTCCCTGGCCCAGTGCATCATGGGAACAGGGCAGACTAAACTACCAAGCCAATTCTTCACCAGAAAGGAGACAAGCTACCGGGGACCGGTTTCTGGCATTTCAGCCTTCTTCGGCCCGGCTTGCTTGAATCCTGATGGTGCAGTGAGAAAGGGACTCATGTCTGAGTTTACCCTGCCACACCTATAGTGGCCAAAAACGATTCATAAAAGGGGGTGGTGATGAACAGAGTGTCTGAATTAAGCAGACCACTCTTACCCAGTCCAAAGATCAGGGCTTGATCCATCACCGTTATTTATCTCACTGCACCATCCCAGCTCAGAACCTGGCTATATGCAAATCAGTCTGTCCCTGGCCCAGTGCATCATGGGAACAGGGCAGACTAAACTACCAAGCCAATTCTTCACCAGAAAGGAGACAAGCTACCGGGGACCGGTTTCTGGCATTTCAGCCTTCTTCGGCCCGGCTTGCTTGAATCCTGATGGTGGAGTGAGAAAGAGACTCATGTCTGAGTATACCCTGCCACACCTATAGTGGCCAAAAACGATTCAGAAAAGGGGGTGGTGATGAACAGAGTGTCTGAATTAAGCAGACCACTCTTACCCAGTCCAAAGAACAGGGCTTGATCCATCACCGTTATTTATCTCACTGCACCATCCCAGCTCAGAACCTGGCTATATGCAAATCAGTCTGTCCCTGACCCAGTGCATCATGGGAACAGGGCAGACTAAACTACCAAGCCAATTCTTCACCAGAAAGGAGACAAGCTACCGGGGACCGGTTTCTGGCATTTCAGCCTTCTTCGGCCCGGCTTGCTTGAATCCTGATGGTGCAGTGAGAAAGGGACTCATGTCTGAGTATACCCTGCCACACCTACAGTGGCCAAAAACGATTCAGAAAAGGGGGTGGTGATGAACAGAGTGTCTGAATTAAGCAGACCACTCTTACCCAGTCCAAAGAACAGGGCTTGATCCATCACTGTTATTTATCTCACTGCACCATCCCAGCTCAGAACCTGGCTATATGCAAATCAGTCTGTCCCTGGCCCAGTGCATCATGGGAACAGGGCAGACTAAACTACTAAGCCAATTCTTCACCAGAAAGGAGACAAGCTACCGGGGACCGGTTTCTGGCATTTCAGCCTTCTTCGGCCCGGCTTGCTTGAATCCTGATGGTGGAGTGAGAAAGAGACTCATGTCTGAGTATACCCTGCCACACCTATAGTGGCCAAAAACGATTCAGAAAAGGGGGTGGTGATGAACAGAGTGTCTGAATTAAGCAGACCACTCTTACCCAGTCCAAAGAACAGGGCTTGATCCATCACCGTTATTTATCTCACTGCACCATCCCAGCTCAGAACCTGGCTATATGCAAATCAGTCTGTCCCTGGCCCAGTGCATCATGGGAACAGGGCAGACTAACATACCAAGCCAATTCTTCACCAGAAAGGAGACAGGGACTCATGTCTGAGTATACCCTGCCACACCTATAGTGGCCAAAAACGATTCAGAAAAGGGGGTGGTGATGAACAGAGTGTCTGAATTAAGCAGACCACTCTTACCCAGTCCAAAGATCAGGGCTTGATCCATCACCGTTATTTATCTCACTGCACCATCCCAGCTCAGAACCTGGCTATATGCAAATCAGTCTGTCCCTGGCCCAGTGCATCATGGGAACATGGCAGACTAAACTACCAAGCCAATTCTTCACCAGAAAGGAGACAAGCTACCGGGGACCGGTTTCTGGCATTTCAGCCTTCTTCGGCCCAGCTTGCTTGAATCCTGATGGTGCAGTGAGAAAGGGACTCATGTCTCAGTATACCCTGCCACACCTATAGTGGCCAAAAACGATTCAGAAAAGGGGGTGGTGATGAACAGAGTGTCTGAATTAAGCAGACCACTCTTACCCAGTCCAAAGATCAGGGCTTGATCCATCACCGTTATTTATCTCACTGCACCATCCCAGCTCAGAACCTGGCTATATGCAAATCAGTCTGTCCCTGGCCCAGTGCATCATGGGAACTGCCCTGTTCCCATGATGCACTGGAGAAGTGTGGCACAGGGTTTAGAGGCGGCAGACCCGGAAGCTGAGATCGGCCCTGGACCAGGGTTCAATTCCCCGCCTCGACGGGGGTTGGGCTCAATAATTCCACGGACTCGATAATTCTCGCTCCGGTGCCTACTCGACTCATGGGTTCACACTCTGCGACTCTGGGCAATAGCTTGCTTAATCTCCACAACGGCCCCTCGCGGCGGGATGCCTGGCTTTCACCTTGTGGATACCCTGCCGGGGCTATCTCACAGGGGAATACCAGGATGGGTTCCCTAAGCAAGCGCATAGATGCCTGCGATGTGGGCGATTTGCGCTATATAAATACATGTACATTTACATTTACATTTACCCCCTTTTCTGAATCATTTTTGTCCACCATAAGCGTGGAAGGGTATACTCAGATGTGAGTCCCTAGCTCATTGCACCATCAGGATTCAAGCAAGCCGGGCCGAAGATGGCTGAAATGCCAGAAACCGGTCCCCGGTAGCTTGTTTCCTTCCCAGTATAAGAATTGGCTTGGTGGTTTGGTCTGCCCTGTTCCCATGATGCACTGGGCCAGGGTCAGACTAATTTGCATATAGCCAAGTTCTGAGCTGGGATGGTGCAGTGAGCTAAAAAACGGTGATGGATCAAGCCCTGATCTTTGGACTGTGTAAGAGTGATCTGCTTAATTCAGACACTCTGTTCATCACCACCCCCTTTTCTGAATCATTTTTGTCCACCATAAGCGTGGAAGGGTATACTCAGATGTGAGTCCCTAGCTCATTGCACCATCAGGATTCAAGCAAGCCGGGCCGAAGACTGCTAAAATGCCAGAAACCGGTCCCCGGTAGCTTGTTTCCTTCCCAGTATAAGAATTGGCTTGGTAGTTTGGTCTGCCCTGTTCCCATGATGCACTGGGCCAGGGTCAGACTAATTTGCATATAGCCAAGTTCTGAGCTGGGATGGTGCAGTGAGCTAAAAACAGTGATGGATCAAGCCCTGATCTTTGGACTGGGTAAGAGTGGTCTGCTTAATTCAGACACTCTGTTCATCACCACCCCCTTTTCTGAATCACATTGGTATGTGTCATTCAGATTCCTTTCCAACCGAGCCATTCTGATGGGCTCGGTCAGAAAGGAATCTGACTCGGTTTTCCGGATGGCTTACAATGGGCTCGGAGACCCCGTCCGCTTTCCGGAAATCCTTCAGTATTCCCCCGGTTGCCTCTTCCGGCCAAGGGCGTATGATGGCAGTGTCCCACTGCCTTTTTGTACTGGTCTTTCTGGCACAAAAAGGCAATGGGAAATTGTCTTCGGGAGCCCCCAGCATGGCCCCCATGGGTAGGAGGCTGCAGAATGGCTGAATGGCGGCCTAGGGGGCACCTAGGGTGCCCCCCTGTTGATTCCTGACCCTAAACGTTGTCATCTGCCGAACAGCCAGACAGGCTGTGTTTGAAGGGGAAACTATAAAAGACTTCTGCCTGTGACCAGGACTGGGGGCCCAGGCCTGCTAGCTTCCTGCTGGATAAGGAGACAATACCCAGGGAAACCATGATCACCTGACCTGGAGCCTGGAGCACAGCGCCTGCCTGCTTGGCAAGACCAGTGCGCTCTGTGCGAAAGAGGAAAGTGTTGGAAGGAGCAAGGTCCAGAGGGGAGAACTATCATTAGGACTTCCTGTGCGAGGTGAGCGGAATCGAATGTGCCGTAGCCTGTGTGCTGGATTGTTGTGGTGACCCATGTGCCAGGAGGAGCCACCGAGGACTGAGCCAAGGAGTAAGCACTATGTGGAGGGTGCCAGGCTGGTACAACCTCTTTGTGAGTGGCACCATGTGCCACGAAGGGGGTCATCATGAACATCAATGCCAAGTCAGCATGACTAGACTTATAAGTGCTGCAGTAGTGACCCTATATGCCAAGAGGGGCCACCGCAGACACTAATGCCAAGAGCTCAGGCTGTCACCCAGGGCCATGAAAGGGTCCAGCCAACATAATGCAAACTGCACCAAAGGAGGCCCGATGACCACATTACATCATCAGAGGCTCATCGGAACAAGGAAATCAATCTTCCCCCCAATGAAGGGAAGTGTGACTTACTGTGCGATCACCAGAGCTGGAATAACCCTGCTCACTAGAACAAGCCGGTAGCGTGGCTTGGAGCAGAGAGCCGGCACCTGCCGGGTGCTGCCGTGTGTGAACACGCACAGCCTGACTGTGCCGATCCAGAGCACGACTTTGTTGTGCTGCTGAAGAGTTTCATACAGCTGGAGTGGGGGAGCCATGAATAAGGCCTTTGGGACCCTGGAGGACATACTGCCATTGGATCTGCGACCCTGTTGACTCTTGTGACTGAACTTCTGAAAGAAGTCAGAGGGGAGAACTCTTGAGTATGGCCCAATAGTTTACATTCCCTGGATGTGCTCAACAGTGAAAGGGGAATAACATTGAATCTGTTACACTAAAGTTAGTAGGAGTGACCGGACAACTAATGGAACACTGACCTCAAAGAGGATTGTGTTATTGCTTTTTAATGATGTTTACATTTGCATGTGTAAAATTAGAATATTTTATATAAAACAATTTTTTCACTGGACATTGATTTATTGTTTGCGCTGCCTGCATATTGAGTTATGAGTCATGTTCACTGATCTGTATCTGCAGCCCCCCTCCCCGAAGGAGCCTTGATTGCTGGACTGATGCTTCTTAACTGAGAGTTAGGTGCAGAGGGGGTGCTTGGCCCAGTTGAGCAGGATCCATAGTAGGGCCAGCACCAGGATATCGGGAGCATAAGGCAGTGTAACTCCTGCTTGCCTGTAGCCCTCTGAAAGGAGATCTGACAGAGACTTATCTTTCCTATTTTTTCATTATTATTATTATTATTATTATTATTATTTATTTTTATAAAGCGCATAGTCACCCGGAAGTATCCCAGCGCTGAGGAACCTTGAAGACATGAAACAGAGGACTGAGGCTGAGTTAACGAGAAGGATTTAGGGGCTAGGGGAAAAGATGTGTCTTTAATCGTTTCCTAAAACGGAGGTATTGGGGTTCCAAACGAAGATCCCGCGGGAGGGAGTTCCAAAGACGGGCCGCATGGACCGAGAACCGTCTTCCTCCTGACCGTGCTTTCCTAAACCTTGGGGCATTGATAAGATTTTCTGCATTGGAGCGAAGGGATCTTGTGGCTATGTAAGGGGTAATGAAATTTCGGAGAATTGGAGGGCCTTGGTTGTTCAGGGTTTTGTGCACCAGACACATGGCTTTAAATTTAATTCTCTCCCTTATGGGAAGCCAGTGCAGGAGTTTGAGGGCAGGCTTGGCCGATGATCTGGCCGGGGTGTTGGTAATGATCCGGGCAGCAGTATTCTGGATCCTCTGCAGTTTATTCAATGTTGCTTCCGGTGCACCCAAATAGATCGCATTACTGTAGTCCAGTCTTGATATAATAAGACCCTGGACTAACAGTTTTTGCGATTTCGGAGGAAGGAGGGGCAGAACTTTCCTCAGGGATTTTAGCAGACCGAAACAGGTCCCTACGACCTTTTTTGCTTGTGGGGCGAATGAGAGTTCCGAGTCGATCCAAACACCCAGACTTTTCACCTCTGTCTTTGGGTCTGGGGGAGGACCTAGACATGTTGGCCACATGTCCAGAGGAAGTGAGGTTCCTTTTGGGCCGAGTACAAGGACCTCGGTTTTTGCCCCGTTTAATTTTAGAGCTGATATGTTCATCCAATGATGGACCTGCGTGAGGCAGTTAAGAAGATCGGCTTTCTGTTGTTTAGGATGGGACAAAGACACCACTAATTGTGTGTCATCAGCATAGCTGATGACACTCACTCCGAAAGGGGTGATGACCTCCTCCAATGTGGACATATAGATGTTAAATAATGTAGGGCTCAGGGAGGAGCCCTGAGGCACACCACATTGGAGGGGCATTTCGGAGGAGCGGGCGTTTTTCTCCCAGATCTGATAAGATCGTTGTGTCAAGAAGGATGAGAGCCAGGATATGGCTGTGCCTTCAAGACCAACTCTTGCCAGCCTTTCGATGAGGAGCTGGTGGTCAACAGTGTCGAACGCTGCACTCAGGTCGAGGAGGATCACTGCCACTGATCCTCCACCATCTAGCAGCGTTCTGGCTTCCTCTACCGCCGCCAGGAGGGCGATGTCCGTGCCCTGTCCTGGTCGGAAACCCGTCTGGGAGTTTTTCAGTTTGTTGTTAGCCTCTAGATACTGCGAAAGTTTCTTGTTGATAAGTTTTTCCGCAATTTTACTTACTCCTGGGAGTAAGGAAATGGGCCGATAATTCGCCAGGTTTTCAGGGTCCAGAGTGGGTTTCTTCAATAAGGCCTTTACCACCGCGTTCTTCCAACTCTGGGGCACAACTCCCTGTTGAAGTGACGTATTAATCAACTGAGTGAGGGCAGGGATGATAGAAGGGGCTACCTCTTTAAGAATCCGAAGAGGAGCTGGATCTCTGGGGGAACCACTCTTCATAGAGTTAAGCGTCGTCCGTACTTCATCTGAAGTGACCTGGCCCCATGTGGATAGGCCGGTGGGAGAGGTTGGATATGGAGGAACAGTTTCTTCCCTCGGGCACAGGGGAGGAATTGAATCCAGGATTAATCGGATTTTGTCCTGGAAAAAGTTAGCCAGTTGTTGGCATTTCTCTTGATCAGCTTTAGGGTCAGAGGGGGGTCCACGATCTTGTACTGGTGGTTTTGAGAGTTCTTTAAGGATGGCAAATGCTTCCTTCCCGGAGCCACCTGCTCTCTCTATTCTCTCCTGGAAAAACACGCTTTTAGTATTCCGGATAGCGGTTTTATAATTGAGAAGAGAGATGGAGTAGATATTTTTGTTTGCTCCTGTTTTATCACGTCTCCATGAGCGTTCGGTCTTTTTACATTCTTGCCGTAAGGCTTTAAGCTCTGGAGTGTACCATGGAGCAGGGGATATCTTTTTAGGTTGTTTAAGGGTGGTGATTTTTGGAAGCAGAGTGTCAAGGGACGACGTAATCCAGTCACTGAATTGTTTATCGGCCACATTTGGGTCCGAGGAAAGCTCGGGAGTGGAATCGGTAAGAGCGCGGGCCCAAATATCAGGTGATAATTTATGCCATTGGCGATCAGTGATCTGGGTTTTAGGAGTAGAGTGATTGGACATGGGAGTTTCCCAGGAAAACGGGACTAGGAAATGGTCAGTCCATGGGAGGGTCGCCGGAGGGTCGGTGGTCATCGTTGGAATATTGGTAAAGATGGGATCCAGTAGATGGCCCTTCTCGTGGGTGGGCTCGTTGTTCACCAGACATACCTCTAAGGCTGTAAGGTCATGTCTAATGTCCACGGCCACACGATCCGTTGGGTCAAGGAAGTGGACATGTTAGGTAGATGCATTTAACTTTCAAACAACGTAATTTCTTTCAAGCTTTGCATTGGAAAAGGGCTCTTTGTATTGGGCCTAAGATCTTTTCACCAAATCGCTCCTCTAAGTGCAGAGAAATCATAGTCCTTTCCTTGCATTTCATTGTTCATACGAAAGTCCTTCCTTCTGCAAAACAACAAAAACAAATGCTATGTATTGGTATAGGCCATCTCTGCAGGGTCACCTCCAAACGTTTTGCCTTCTCCACTACTGCTTAGCTGAATTCTTTTTTGATAATCTTAGGACTCTGTGCACTTTAGCAATGTTGAACAGTGCGACAGTGCTTGTGCTCGCTACCTAAAACATGGTAATATTGACTTACACGTGATTGACATATTTAATTTACTGGTAAGACCCTAGTAAAGTGGTATTCCATTTACCCAGGGCTGGTAAATTAAATGCTACTAGTGGGCCTGCAGCACTTATTATGCCACTCGTTGAAGTAGTCCCTTAAAGCATGTCTCAGGCCTGCCCTTGCAGCCTGTGGGCACTTTTAAACTGCCAATTTAACCTGGCAAAATAAATCCTTGCCCTGATTAAAACTCCCTTTTTTTACATATGTCACCCCAAAGGTTGGACCTAAACAACCCACAGGGCAGCATGCATTGTATTTAAAAAAGTTGGACATGTACTTTTAAGTTTTACAAGTCCTAGGAGTGAAAAACTCATAAATGTATTTTGCGCTACTGTAAAGTCTGCCTCTCTCATAGGACATTTATTAAGTGATCAGGTTTGTTTGGGAGCAGGTAGAAATGTGATGTTTAGTGTCTTAGAAATTCTAATTTAACTCCTCTTTAATGGCAAAGTTGGATTTCAAGCAACACTTCTGAAAATGCCACTTTTAGAAAGTTTTTTTTTTTGTACTACTCATTTGTTGGCTGCAGTCCGTTTTATGTGTCATATGACTGGGTGTAGTTGAAAGTTGGCCTTTGTGTATTCCTCCCAGACAGCCAAAGAACAAAGGGATTGGTTGTTGGCAGGATGCAACATCCAAATCAGGTTGGGGTGGGGGGGGGGGGGGGTGAGAGGGAGCTGTGCACAGACCGACTTGCACTTCAAATACCCTGCCTTGGCTCAAACACAAAGAACTTCACACTAGCCTATTGTGCCCCCAGAAACACTTTGATTAGGACAGGGAGGTAGGAAATTCCAGACACTTCTGTGGAGGTGGAGGGAAATTCCAGAGGTTTCTTCCACTTGAAAGTGGGCACCTGATATAAAAATAGGACTCTCAGACCCACTTTTCAGTTCACTTCTGGACCTGCATACTGACTCTCAGAGGACTGTCCTGCAGTGCCAAGAGGACTGGCCTGCTATCTGAAGTCTACCTTGCACCCTCAGAGGAATGCCCTGTTGCTTGAGACCGGCTTTCCTGCTTGAACCCAAGACTTGCAGAGTGACTCCAAGGGCTAGTTGGCTGTCCTACTAATCAGAGCTTCAAGGACAGAAAAGTCCTGTACCTGGACCCAGTCTGAGTGAGTCCTGACCCTTTAAGTGGTGCACTCACCCCATTCCTGGACCCTTGGAAGTGATGCTAAAGGTGTCCAGATAGCTCAAATCCAAAACTTGCGACTTAGAGAAGATTTTTTGCCATAATGTGTTCGGAGAACCAGAAGGGGATCAAGACCTATCTGCTTGCTGATTCTCCCAAGATGCATTGCTGTTTGGCCTGACTTTTTGGCAGCTCCCACTGCGTTTTTCTCTTCACAGCAACTCCTACTCAGCAGCTATCCACAGAAGAGGTATCTGACCTCATGGAGCCCTCATTAGGTACAGTAGGCGGCTTCATCCCACTGGAGATGTTTGACTGCCAAAAAGAGACTAAGTCAAAACATAGAAACTTCACTGTACCTTGGTCCTGCACCCTTGAACTTTACCTTCTCAGAAAATGTTCTTTAAAAAAAATTCTGAGTCCCAAGGTAAGTGGAAACTGACCACAATCCACTTTGTGTATTTCTCGTGCTTTCTCATCGATGTTCATAACTTTCGACTTTGCCTCATTCTCGCATGAATAGATGTCTCTGCGCGGTTGACATTTTGATCTTGTAGGTGCTATTTTACACTTTAAATGTAAAAAAATATATTACTCCGGCTCTACTGATTGGATTTTTGTTGTTTTGGTCTCAAATAATTTATTAAAGTTTACACTATTTTTCTAAATATGTGTGACATTTTTCTTACTATGTTTTCACTTCATTAATGTTTAAGTGCTACATAAATACTCTACACATTGCCTCTAAGTAAAGCCTGACTGCTTGACTGCTTTTGTGCCAAGCTACTAGAAGGTAAACCACAGCTTAGTGAAGTGGCTTTTTGTGGGTCACTCGGACAAATATTGTGACTGTTTCTTGAGCAGGGGTTCACATCCCTCAACCAACAATCCAATTTCTCACACTGTGGTCTAGGCAAAATTTATTTTCCTCTCACGGCACCTTGAGAATCACAGCAAACAGAAGATTTGTGTCCATCCGGAAGATCCATGAATTTGAGATTTGGTTTGGACCACGCATCTCTATTTAAAGTTACGTGTGTAGACAAGACCACTAATTTTGATTCTCCGGATCAATAGTGGAAATGTATTCAACTTCAAATGGATGTTGAGAAAACATGATTACACCCTATGCTATCTTTCTTATGCTCAAAACATGCTCTCTTGAACTCAGATGTCTTGTTACTTGTTGTTTATCTCCTGACCTCATACTAGGATGATATTGATTTTGCCTTGATGTGTCTGTTTTTTTACAGGTCTCTTGTTTGTCATTGTGAACTTGGTGGAAGTATTTGAAGTTTTGTCATTAAATGTACATCATCTCCACGGTGTTGTTATTCCCTCAATCCTCCTTTGTTAGGGTAAGTTCACCTGGTTGGTGTGTGGCTGAGCTCCATGTTCGCTGTTCCTTTGTCCTTTTTTGCCTCACATTTTCTCCCTTCTTCCCTTTTGCTAACTTCCAGGGTCATCAGAGGTATGGGTTGCCATTGACGTAGGTACTTCACCACTCGTCATACTCAATGTGTACTTTCATGTTAACTACAGTGCTATGGTAAAAGTCAATTTGACCTCTTACCAAACATTTTCTCTCATTCTTTGTGAATTTTCTTTCAAATACAGTTGTATGGTCTGTTCTGTCATTTCTATTTTTTACTATGTTCCATGGCTTGTCCAGTTATGCTCATGTGGATTCAGCCTTATGTTTGCTATTTGTTCATATAATCTCTTATTTTGTCTTGTTCCTGATTTATTTGCCATAGAACAATCTGGGTTTGTTAAAGGAAGATATATTACAGATGACACTAGGGCCTTTTTAAATATTCTTCACAATGCTTTTATACACATGGATCCAATTGTGGCAGTAACACTTGCCGAGAAGGGTTTCAAACATGTAAGTTGGGATTTTATGTTCAAAGTTTTGAAGCAGCATGGATTTGGGCCCAAAATTTTACAATATATTAGGGTTCTTTATACAGGTCCCAAAACCTCAGTTTTTGTTACTGGAAGGCAATCTTCCTATTTTTCACTTTAAAAGAGGTATTAGACAGGGATGTGTCTACTACCTATTATTCTTTACATTAAGCCTAGAACCCTTTTGGAATAGATCAAATAGCATTGCTGGTTCTAAGTGCAAGGAGGTAGAGGTTCAGTTTACAGCCTATTAAAAGGACATATTAATATAAACGTCTAACCAAAATAATTCTATTTCAGAATTTTTTTTAATTCAGTCTTCTCATTCTGCGGTCTCTCGTTATAATTGGAATATTGATAATTCTGAGGTCTTGTTGCTTAATATATATTGGCTTAAAGAAATGTTCAAAGAATCTGAGTTTTTGAACCCTCTAAAATTAAATGCTTAGGTATCCTTTATTCCAGTCTCATTAGTACTATTATCCAACACCCCTCTTCCAATCTTGGTGGGGCAGGCTTGATACTATTAAAATGATGATGTTATCTATTATCAATTTTTATATGTTCCTTCTGTGAGTAAAACTCCCTCACTTTTCATAAAGAATTGACAGTCTTTTTACTAAGTTCTTATAGAATAAACCTTACATATCTTTGCATAAGCTTAAAAACATATAAAGCCATTGGAGTTGTTCATTTACCAATGTCTCCATTTACATATAGGCTTTTTTGCTAGTATTCGGTAAGGTTTGTAATGGCTCAACATAAATCTTTCGTTTTTTATCACTCTTCTCTTCTTTCTTCTTCTCCTTTTTCCTCCCATGTTTTCGCTATTAAAAAAATCGAGTCTGTGCTTATTATTCAAGTTAGTAATCTATTCTGTATAGGGCAGGACTTTAACATGTATTTACTGAAATAATGAATATTTTATATTTAATATTGTAATATATCAATCTGTAGGTGCATTTAAAGTAATGCTGTTGGTTTATGTGCACTATTTGATTTGCTGTTATTTTTGTAATTTTCCTATAGTCTAATGAAGCGTTTTTAAACAAAAAAGATAGAGAGCATTTTCCACCAGGTGTGTGCAGAATACAATCCTACCTGCAACACCCTAAATTTCTCCATTTTCAAGTATTATGGAAACTTCTGAAAAATGTATAATACAAGGGAGCAGCAATGTTTCTGTTTATTTGGGTGAAGTATTAAAGATACAACACTTTTGAAACTGGGAGATATGTACTGGGAATATGTATGAAGGTTTCCCTTAAAAACTGCTAATGGCTATACTTAGCCGTTCATTTCCTTTTATTTTTTACACACCTATGTATGTTTAATTTATAATTGACTGTACAGACACAGATGCGTTTAGGAATGTTGATGATTGTCTACAGTGGACAATATAGTTTGGAAATATTTTCAAACATCCTTTTGCTTTTGACTCCACTTCGTGCCATAAAATGTTTTGTATTGCTTTGTTGAAAGCTTTGTTTAGTCCCAATTTGATTGATTTATATTTTATAGCATGATTATGTACACTAACATGCTGGTTATATATGTGGAAAATAGAGAGATGGAGAAGAAGAAGAGTGATGTGGCACTATTTGGAAAAAAAGGATGTGTTCGTTTGGCAAAAGGTAGAGAATGATTACTACAGCAATATGGGAGAAAGGTTAATCCCAAAAGATCAGACTGGTGTGCAATAGACAGATGTAGGCACTTGCAGGTTCTTTCCACCCCCCTCTGAAATAACTCTGCATATGAAGCGCATCCACCGATATACAGAATTAATCAGTGCATCTCTAGCAGTATACTAGGTTGCTCAAAAAGGGAAGCTAGAAGGCCTGATTGGACCAGAAAGCCTCATTGCTCCCACTGCAAATCACATGCATGAGTTCATACACAATTCCAACTAGTTTAGGAGTTTGATATTTCATTATTGTTCAGTCGTTTTATGTTGCTTAATATTTTCTAGAATGCTGCTGGCATATCGTTTAGGTGGCAAATGGTCACTAGAAAGCTTTTGAGTTGCAAAAGGGCCAGTGATAACATTGCTCCACTCAGTGAGAGGATATCCAGGTACCTAACAGTCTTTTCAAATAAAAGGTGATCCTCTGGAGAATGAAAGAGCAGGGATGAAAGTTCCAAGAAGTAGGACTCCCCACACAAAATTAACTTCCACTTGTCCAAGTATTTCAAAATGTTATAACTATAGGACTTTCTAAGCTGTGGGAGTACTAAAGAGATATAAACAACATACCAGAAACTCTAGAGGATCTAGATTACCTGATCAGACATTCAGGGCCAGCAACATAGAATGTGATGTGATGTGACTTAGTAGTGGGGTACTGGGGGCTCTAGGGTTGGCAGAAATAGTCACCACAGGCTTTAGGGGTCCACGCTTGCCAATCTTTAGACAAGGGTTGATGGTCACCAGGACAGTGATGGACAATGTTTGCCCATTGTGCTCTCTGCCTCGTGCATGGTTAGAGTTCTGCCTGATTGGCGATCACCCTTTCAGAATCTCTCTTTACACCTTGACTTATTTCCCAATCCAAGATGGCCATCACTGACTTCCAGGTTGATGATCATTCACTTGCAGGTTAAATGGGGTTTTTGACACTATTTAAGTCAGCACTAACTTCTAGTCTTCACCTGACCATGTCCAGTTGGTGATTTGTTCAACTGGCACATCCCTTTCCTTTCATGGGCACTTTTTATTCTATTTTCGGATTCGCCTTTGATTTCTTGTGTAACTGCTTGCTACTGAACTCTCTCTAGTTATCCTTACAGCCTTACCAGTAGGAGCCAGTCTCTCGGTTCCACCTGCTCCTAGTTACCCTCAGGCCTAACAGTGGAAGTGGCGTTCTTCTCACTCACTTACCTGACCTGGTGTGTGCCATTGTTTCCTGAGACTACACTAACCCTGTTCCTTCTGTTTCCTTTTACCTTACACCTCACCTTCTATGGTACAAACAGGGATGAGGGCATCGGGTAATTAGGAGGCTTGAGGATAAACTGCACAGCCCTCTATTCTGGTCATGATGTGATGTGATGCTGTGATGTGGTTATCTGAAACAACGAGGCGGGACAGAGCCAAACCAATGCCATGACAAAGAAACAAGCTGCATAATGTAACAAGGTAGACCAGACAATAAGAATGGACTTAGGTAAAAAAAGAGAGCAGCATTTTAATAGCCATAGAGCTGGAGACCATGAATAACTAGCAAATAGACTAAGATCAGTAAGACACCACCAACTAGTGCAACCACCAGGGGAGTGCGTGTGTAGATATGAGGTAAGATAATTAACATGAAGGTCCAGACCAGACAGATATATATCAAGCCAGATAAGTGTCAGGACCAATAACCACTATCTCCTGACTGAGTGATGAAGTGGGATTGTGATGCACAAACACTATATTCACCAGGTAAAGATGTAGGGGATACATACTAAATGCACTACATCTCCACAATATATTTGGTATTTTGAATGTGGTGGCAGAACCATTAAGGATGGTGGTCATTAACATGCATGAAATAACACTGGCAGGGGGATTGTTAGGCCTTTCGTTGGCATCATAAGCACAATGGCATTCGCTACTCCACCGAGGAGCAAACGGGCAAAGTAAAGGTGCAGTCATGTGTCTAATTCTCCAGTGACCACCTAATTACAGAGGCCTTCATGACAAGGTGTATGTGGGCTTCCTACACTTTCCTGAATTCAGTACAGTGTGACTAGTTTTTTAACACGTAGGCCTTATGTTAATAAAGTACCATTTTTGTGTCAGCTGGAAGACTGCACTTAGTCAAATTATCAACACTACTAAGTTAACATTGCAGATAACCATAGAAGAGAGGTGGCAGGGGGTGCTGTTCTTGGCAGTAACACCTTTAAAAAGGAACTACATAATCTTCTCTCACTGAGAAATATGGTAGCAACAAAGGAACAAAAATAGGTAAGCATTTGTCACTTCATTGATGGCCAGTACTAGCCATATTACGTTATCGAATGGATAATAGAGGAAAACCCTCAGACTTAGTAACGGGGAACAAGAAACATGAAGAAGGAGTGTGACTACATTATTAAGTGGTCAAAGAAATGAAAATATATACATACCATACAGAAAGAATGTGGTATGCTGGTGGTGGCTGGGCCCCCCTAAAAAAGGAAATAACAATGAAAAATATGGCTACAGTGGAATTCAGCGTGAAAAAATGGATTAAATGGCAGTTTAGGCACTAAATGTTATCTTCCTCAGGAAGCACTGTGCCACCTCATCTTTGTGTGTTTGGTGTCATCATGTTGTGCCTTTGACTGGAGGTCTTTTCTGCAGCCTTCGGTGAGGAAACCTATATGGGTGTGCGATATACTAAATCATGTACATAAACTCAGTCTCTACATATCTACTCAAGAAATTGCCCACCTGAACACTTAGATGGCTAGGCATGCTAACATCTCTATATCACAGCACACGTACGGAGGGAGGCAGCGGGCATTGCTAACAATTACTCTTACAAGACCTTAACAAAGAGGACTTTTCCTTCACCAAGAATTTCATGTCACCTGAAGTTCTCAGAAGCATTAAATTAATTCTACTGTCAACCCCACATTCATCGATCTACATGTAAATTGACTGCTGCTGTTATTAATGATCCTATCATCCCTTGTACCAATCACGTTTAGATATATAGCTGCATCCTTCGAGAATGCATGTCAAGATCAGCTCCCAAGTTCTCCTGGAAGAGGTTCTGTGTCTCCTCCAGCTAATTCTAACTCCCCTCAACCATGAGTGCAGAACATAGCTATGCGATGGTCATTATGCAGAACATGAAATAAATACTGGAGCCTAATAGAAGCAAGGGACCATGATTCAGTTGCTTCTAGTTTATCCCCTCTTTGTCTTCATATATTTATGTTTCCCCTTAGTCTTTTCTCCAACAAGAAAAAAAACAAGTAAATGCTCCTGGAAGGTCTGATTCTAACTGAATGGCCAATAACATTGAATCGTCAAGCAACTGGACAAATCTACATAATTATTCAATAATATTGCACTTTATTGCAACACCTGCAAAACTTAGAAGAGATATTTTCTGGGCTCATGCATTACACTGGGCTGCTCACAGAGTTGGTCCCATATGTGCAATGTTAGTTTTATGGGTAAGTACTTCCGATTGCCTTTCATGGTCATGTGAGTCGGTCATGTTAGTCAGTCACCATGTACAACTGCTGCATATAATGTAAAAAGTTTTTTGTATGTCATTTTTGCAAGAACACTATTGCCTGCCACGTAGCAGCCCACAGAAATGCAATAAGGAGGTAACCTCAACATAGATACATCTATACTTAAGTGCCACAGTCGAAGTAAATCTACTATTGGAACTCACTGTCTGAGTTATAGAATGACTAATAATGATGTTTCTGAAACAAAGTACAGAGTTTAAAGTCCTACTAAAATAAGGGACTTTCTGAAATGAGAAGAGTGGTGTTTGTTTGAGTGTCAAGAGGTAGACAGTTCCACCGGACAGAGCAGCTCCAGTGGTTGAGTGTTTCTGGGAAAAAGATGTTCTGAATCTTATCAATTCCATCTGTAGGAAGTTCTGCTTGAAACTTAAAAGTACATGTCCTACTTTTTAAGTACACTGCACCCTGCCCTTAGGCTTTCAAGGGCCTACCTTAAGGGAGACTAATACGTATTAAAAAGAGAGATTTGGCCCTGGTAAAAGGGTTAACTTGCCATGTTGACATGGCAGTTTAACACTGAACACTCAGGCTCTTCAATGGCAGGTATGAGACATGTTTAAAAGGCTACTTAAGTGGGCACTAGAATCAGTGCTGCAGGTCCACTAGTAGCATTAAATTTAAAGGCCCTGGGCATGTATTGTGCATTTTACTAGGGACTTATGTAAATGTAAATGTAAATGTATAGGCATTTATATAGCGCACTACTTACCCGGAGGGTCCCAAGGCGCTTCGACCGCTGCGAAACCCTTCCTGGCTTCCCTGAGAGATGGTCCCTTAATGGGTATCTCCAGGGTGAGACCAGGCATCCCCGGCGGTCTGGTGGGGCCGTTAGTGAAGATGAGGCAAGCTAAGTAAATTAAATATGCCAGTCGTGGGTAGTCAATGCTACAAAGTTTTAGGGCGAGAGCACATGCAGTTTAGCACTTGTTTACAGTGGTAAAGTTACCAGAGTCCTAAAGCCAACAAAAAGGATGTCAGAAATATGGGAGGAGGAAGACAAAATGTTTCGGGGGGGACCCTGCAGAAAGGGCCATTTCTAGCACTTATTCTTTCCAGAATGGAACACAACATGAGTATTGTTGATATTTATTTATTTATTTATTTAATCTTTATTTCGACCATTTGGTCATAAAAGATACACATACATAAAATCACATGAATCTGTCACAGTTAAAAAACATCAATACATACTATTCAAATAAAAACCAGACTTTACAGATGATTGTTAAAAATAAGAGATTCTCCAATTTACCCAGCATTTTTTATAAGACGACTGCGCGTGTGCCAGACATTCGTTAAGAATTTGGAAAGTGCAAAAGCAGTTGGGCCGGAAACATCACTTTTTAAAATCCTGTACATCGGTGCATATTCCCTGCCACCCAAATTCTTGATCAATGGCAGCAGCCAGTACTTTCTAGCTGTCTTGTATGCTGGGCAGAAAAAAATCACGTGCAAGTCATTTTCCTCTTTGTCAACGCAAAGAGGACAAAACTTAGTCGAAGGGATTTGCGCCCAGGTACTAGTAAAGGACCGCAAAGGCAGAGTGCCGTACCTCCACTGGAGGAATAACTTCCTGGTGAATATGGGGTATACAGGATCAAGAGCTTTCTCAAATGTATAAAGATCCTTGGTTTGCAGGAATAAGGAGGAAAGGGACCCCTCTGTCTGGGTAGCTATAACCCTAACCCTTTTGTGCTCGTGGAACAGCTTCGCAAGTGCTCTCTTAGGGATTCTTGGTGCTGTGATAGCTGGTTCGGTCCACAGCTCGGGGAGCCCCAAATCTGTGCAGACTGACTGGATGTTTTGGACCCAGGGAATACTGAGCGCCTTGGGGTGTTTTAGTAATTCGACCAGTTCCGCCCTGTAATCGGCGAGATCGTCACCGCTCCATAGCCTGCGCCAGAAGGCAATGGGTCTTAGACTTACCTCGTCGGCAAGTGGCCGTAGCCCTAAATCAAGCCTCAAAGGGAGGAGCGGGGTGCTAGAGGGAAGTGCGGTAATTTGTCTTAAAAACCTGTTTTCTGTACGAGACAAATTCCGACATGGAATATGGCCCCACAATTCGGCCCCGTACAAGATCGCCCCCCTTGCCTGTGCCTTATATATCTGGATTAGGGCCCCCAATGGGCGATAGGTCGAACCGGTCATCATCCGTGTAATGCCCCCGGTGATTTGCTCTAGTTTAAGGTTAGCCCTAGTTTGGTGGGTCTCCCAGGTCATGTTTTCATTGAGTGTCACGCCGAGATATTCGAACGTGGCAACTCTTTCCAGTCTCATTGCTCCTAGTAAGGGATTCGGGCGCTGTTTAGGGCTTGGATTCAACACCATATATTTGGTCTTTGTGGCATTGATTTCGAGCCCTCTATCCTGGCAGAAGGCCACAAAGGCATCAAGTATCTTTTGAATGCCCATGGGTGTCTTGGATACCAACAGCGTGTCGTCCGCAAACATTATTGCGGGCACACTGTTGCCATTCAGTTTAGGGGCATCTGTATAGTCGGTGGCATTTAGGTGAGCGAATATCCCGTTGACGAAGAGGCAGAACAGGGTCGGCGCCAGCACACAACCCTGTCTTACCCCTCTGCCCACGGGAAATCTATCTGTCAGCTCCCCCGACCTCCCACACCTCACCTGGGCATAATTATTATGATGCAGCCTCTGTAGGGTCAATAAAATGTCTGGTGGAACGCCCATCCCTGCTAAGATGACCCAGAGTTTCCCCCTGGGCACGAGGTCGAAGGCGGCTCTTAAGTCCACGAAAATCGTGTACAGACTACCGCCCTCGAACCTCACTGTCTTCCAGCAGATCAAGTTCAATCTGAAGACCTGGTCCACAGTCGATACCCCTTTCCTAAAGCCTGCCTGATATGGACTGAGGGCGCCCACCTCCTCAATCCATTCCTGAAGCCTGTTCAGGAGAACCCTGCCGAACAGCTTCTGTGCTACATCTATCAGGCTAATCGGCCTGTAGTTGGCTGGGAGCAGGGGGGATCCTTTTTTGAAAATCGGGACCACCTCAGCCCCCAGCCAAGTACTGGGGATTTCCATCCCACCGAGGACACCATTAAAAAGGGCTACGAGGTAAGGCGCCCATACGGTTTTCTCCTGTTTATACAGATCTCCCGGTAACCCGTCCAGGCCAGGGGCCTTCCCCGAAGCCAGGCCTGAAATAGCAGCTGTAACCTCACTCAGTGTTACCTGATCCGCCTGCAAGCCCTGACTCCCTAGTTCAGTTGGCACAGGGGGTTCTCCGGACTCAGCGCTATATAGCGACTGGAAGTGGGCCTGCCACACTCCAGGAGCTATATTGGGCACCACTGCCGAATGTAGACTCCCTGATCCCCCATTCACCATTCTCCAGAACAGGCGTTGGTCTTGCACTGCTAGGGCCTTTGTGAGCTCCTCCCACTGGTTTTCCTCCCATTCTATTCTGGCCTGTGCGAGAAGCTTCTTGTAGGCTTGTCTGCATTGCTTGAGACGTTCCCCTCCTTTGCCCTCCTTGACTACTCCCAGGAGTTCTGTTTTGGCCCGCCTGCAGGCTATATTATACCATTGTGTTTTGCCTCGGGGCCTCACTTTTGGTTTTTGCACTTTGCGTGTAAAATGGGGTGCCGCTACTTTTATAAGTTCTTTATGGGCATCAAACAGTTTACTCCTAATATCTGTTTTGTTTGCCACACTATCAAGGTCTCCGACAGTTTCCAGGATGGGGGTAATCTCAGCATAAAGCAGTGGGAGTTTGTCCTTGTTTGTGACCATATGCTCCCACCTAATTTTTCTCCTGCTGTTGTTTATCAGGAGTGTGGGATAATTCCCTGCCTCATGGGTCTCTAGGCCCTGGGGTGCTGGGTGGACGAGATCTAGCTCGAGAGCATTATGGTCACTGTCCATCCTATCAACTACCCTAAAATCCTGTACTGTTGACCACCTCGCTAATTGTACCAGGATATAGTCCAAATGTGACTCCCTTCCCTTGCGATTATAAGTATTTTTGCCTGGTGTGTCGGAGTTAGTTCGCCCATTACACGCTCTAAGTCCATACCTTAACGTGAGGGCAGTGATTTGCAACGCTAGGGGGGTCCAAACTTTTGGAGATGGCACATCAACCCCAGGTACTGCCCACCTCTCTTCTTCATCTGATAGGAACCCTTCCTGGAGGCCTGGGAGTGGCTCAAAGTGAGAGTTAAAATCCCCACCCACCACATAGTATGAATCAGTCGACAGTTCCAATAAAAAGTTCGAAAGTTCATTAAAAGTCGGTGATTCTTTTGCCCTTCCCATTGGCCTAGAATAAATATTAATCAGCAGGAGGTTGACTTTGTTTGGCCAAGTTAGAGAGACCACAAGAATATCGTCGGAGCTGCATGGAAACCGTGTTGCCACACAGCCCACAAGAATATCGTCGGAGCTGCATGGAAACCGTGTTGCCACACAGCCCAGATGAACCGCAACCCATGTCGCAAGACCCCCTGATGGTCGGCCTTTGCCTTCCCATCTAGCTGGAATAAAAAAGGATGCGTAGCCTTGATGCTCATAGTCCTCTCTGGCCCAGGTTTCCTGGAACATACATATGTCACCAGTTTCTATATACTTTCCCCAGGTCGGCTCTTCCAATTTATTTGCTAGTCCCGCGATGTTCCAGGAGATTATCCTCAAATGTTTGGAGGTGGAAGATGTCATGGCATGGGGGATGCGGGAGGTAAGTCCGTAGTCCATTTGCATTGTGGAGCCTGCGGCTATGGCAGCAGAAAGTACGTGTGGCTCCAAGGGTCCCAGCTCCCCCTCGCCCTCATGGGAGGGTGCCATAGTTATCCGCTCAGCAACATCTACTCCATCAGTGGCTAGGTATGAGGATTCAGTTTGGCCGTGTTCTGGGGCGAGTGTGTCATTCCGTGGGCCAGAGATAGCACCGGGGGACACAGTGGAGGGATCCAAGGGGCCACGAAAGCCCGATACCCCTGTCGCAGATTTACTGACGGTGAGTCAGTCGACCCCATCCAGCCCGTTCAAACAGTTAAAACGGTTAAAGTCGCAAAAAGGTGTGTCCGGGGGATGGAAGTACGGGCGTTGGACAGAGCCTTTATAATTGCGTCTATAGTTCACCCTTGTCCAGCTATCGTGTGTTGGGGCCTGGTGCCTGGGAATTGGAGGAAAGAAAAAGGATACTGGGAGGGTCTGTATGGTGGAATCAAGGGATCGATTCGTCCCTCCACAGATGTGTCGAACCGTGCCCGGATCTTTGAAGGTTACCATGATACAGTCCCCCACTATGGTTTTCCTGGTCTTCCCTAGCCATGGAACCCTTCTCACCATGATGATCTCGTTATTAAAGTGAGGTGGTAAGGGTCGGTTCCAGTTGAGCCATTTCATTACCTTTTTCTTAAGGGATTGATAGTCCTCGTATTCTCCTGATCTTAAATGGGGGGCACCAGCTAAGACCACCATCAGACTATTAGCCTCAGGTGGGAGATCTGGCCTCCGTGGTCTGGGGGTTGGGCAAGTGGGCATGGTTGGGGGGGCATTACCCTGATCTTGATGTATTCCAGTGGACTCTATTTGTGGAATGTGTGGGGCTGGGGCCACCGGATCAGTAGGTCTATTGCTTGGGTTATTGTGCCGTTCTTGGAGTTTAACAGCCATGAGGGGTTGCAGAGGGGCGGCAGATGGCATGCTTCTAGGGGGGGCTTTTTTAGCGTTGGTTACTTTGGAAGATTCCCCACCCGAGGAATGGGTTTCCACTAGCTTAGTCTGCTTACTTACTAGGGTATTCAGAGTGGTGAGAGAAGTTTCTAGCAAGGTGAGCCTAATCTCCACTTTTTTTAAACTATCAGTGATAGGCTGCAGAAGGGAGCGGAGTAAAAATTCTATGCTCCCCTTGGCAGAGAGTGGTTGGTTTGGAGTCGGCGTAATAGCCTCTGGCTCTTTGGTGGTAGCAGTTAAGTTGGAATTTGAGAGCTTGGGTGGTGGCACTATCTCAGTAATCTTCCCTAGTAGGGTGATGTTAGTACTTTTCTTACCGAAGTCCAGGTGCGAAATTTTAGATTTCCCCCGCCCCCCCGCTGTTTTCCGCGCCCGTTTACTGGGTGGGGGCCTGTGTATCTCCGCCATGACATTTAGTTTAGACTTGCTCTTATTAACTAGTTGTATGGGTTGCGTTTGAGTTACCAGGTTGACAGGGGTATGGGAAATCTCTAAGTGGCCCGGCTCTATGATTTTCCCCAATGCTATCCCTGGGGTGGAGGGAACTTCCCTTAATAAAACAGGGATATCCTCTAGTGTTAAGCTGCCGGATAACAGGTCTACCTCTTGGGTGGCAGGATAGGGAGTGATATCTAACAAAGGCATGGTTTTCATGCATTCAATGGAACGCCTACGCTCCGCCCTTCTTTTCTCTAGTGAGCCTTCCGAATCCGCCTCACCTTTATTTTGTTTGAAGTACTTGTCCAAAGTCCCGGTGTTGTTGATATACCTAACAGAAGCAATAATTTAGCATAAAAATAATCTCTGTGCAAGGTTGGAATGTGACAGCCATGCATGCACAAGCATATTGTCGAAAGATAAAGGGAAGTATGAAAATAGCACGAGGTAAAGAACACAGAAAACTGAGTTTCACTGAAAGATGGACTTTTTCAGAGGCAGAGAGTAAACACAAAAGAAGGGATTCTACAGTGTTTGACACTAACCACAGAAAGGGGCATGTCTAGCGGGAGAAATTCTGCTGCGACAGGATGTTGCTGTGTTGTGGACTGATCTCTCAGTCTGGATATGCCCGTCCTATGTCTAAAATTGGTAGAAAATATGCCGATTTATGAACTGCACCAAATTAGGCAAAATGAAGATGGATTACTGTGTGGAAAGACCAACCAAGGAGAGGTATTCATTTTAATCACCACGGATTAAAATAAATAGTGGGAATGTCTTATAAAATATCCGAAAAAGACATAACAAAAAGTTCTGATGTAGTGCTCCAGACTCAGTATATTGAGTAGGCCATGTGGAACCACTTCAAAATGCCTCAGCCTAGGCAACGTGAAGACTGCTGATGCCATGCTGGAAGATAATAATGTCACATATACTGCTGATGTAGTCTTCCTATGCATTGAGGATGTGCTGATGTGTCCCAGTAACAATGTCCCAGACAAGGTGCTATGTCTATGGATGGCTTGTACTATCTAGTGCAGTAAGATCATGGGCCCATATGCTTTGTCTCGGTCCAAGCCGGAGAACCTGGTCAGTTTCTGAGAGCATGAGGATAACTTCTTGAGTATTTTAAATCTGGAACAGTTTGATATCTAGGTCTTGTCTTGATCATGAATAATTCAGTAAGCAATTACAGGTGGGTCGTAGCTCACCTCCACCAAGTGATTACTAGTGTGTTAAAGTCCCCCCACTATCACCAATAAATTTCAATAGTCCAAACTTGCCAACATTTGTTGGGCTGAAAAGGCCCTGTAAATACATGGAAATGCACATTTTGGAATGGAAAACACCAAACCCTGCATGACAAACAACATTCAAGGGCTAAACTCATAGCAAGTGCTAATGATCAAATCTGCAGAATTTCAAAACTCCAGAATATCAGTTGTTGGATGGCGCCATAAATATTGCCTAATGGGGCTTTTGTGAAAAATAATCTCACTTGTAAATTGCTTCATCATAGTGATTGCCCTTCCTGCTAACTGGAAGGAAATGGGACCTTGGTATCCACCTGGTTCCAAGACATGAATACAAGGCTCATACAGTTTAAGATGTACCCGTATTGTGATAAGCTACAAGCTGATGGACCAATGTACGACCAACGACATCACTCCCTCGCAAGACCTCTGCAACTCACTCGCCTCGTTCTTCCACCGCAAGATTGCAGACATACACAACAGCTTCGACGCACAGACCACGCACCCTACCACCGAACCGACGCCCGCCACCACCACCCTCTGCAACTGGACCCCGATCAGCACTGAAGACACCACCCGCACGATGAACTCCATCCACTCCGGATCACCAACCGACCCATGCCCACACCACGTCTTCAACAAAGCCGACGCCATCATCGCACCCCATCTCCGAGACATCATCAACTCCTCCTTCCACACCGCCACCTTCCCGGAGAGCTGGAAGCACGCCGAGCTGACCGCCCTCCTGAAGAAACCAACGGCGGACCCCACCGACCTCAAGAACTACCGTCCCATCTCACTCCTTCCTTTCCCGGCCAAAGTCATAGAGAAGACCGTCAACAGACAGCTTGCCGCCTTCCTCGAGACGAACGGATCCCTCGACCCCTCGCAGTCCGGGTTCCAGGCCAACCACAGCACTGAGACCGCCCTCATCGCAGCCACCGACGACATCAGAACCCTGATCGACAACGGGGAAACAGCGGCCCTCATTTTCCTGGACCTCTCTGCCGCATTTGACACTGTCTGCCTCCGCACCCTAGTGAAGCGCCTCAGCAACATCGGAATCCGAGAGAAAGCACTGGAGTGGAACATCTCATTCCTTGCCGGAAGGACCCAGAGAGTCCGCCTCCCTCCGTTCAGATCCGAGGCCACCGAAGTAATCTGCGGCGTACCACAAGGATCTTCACTCAGTCCAACCCTCTTCAACGTCTACATGAGCCCCCTCGCAGCCATCGCACGCCAACACAACCTCAACATCATCTCCTACGCCGACGACACCCAGCTGATCCTCTCCCTCCCCAACGACCCCACCACCGCCAGAGCCAACCGACACGAAGGGATGAAAGACGTTGCTGACTGGATGAAGAACAGCCGCCTTAAACTGAACTCAGACAAGATGGAAGTCCTCATCCTGGGATCATCACCCTCCGTCTGGGACAACTCCTGGTGGCCCCGGCCCTGGGCACCGCTCCCAAACCAACGGACCACGCACGCAACCTAGGCTTCATCCTGGACTCCTCCCTGTCGATGACCAGACAAGTCAACGCCATCTCATCCTCATGCTTCAACACCCTGCGCATGCTCCGCAAGATCTTCAGATGGATCCCCACTGAAACCAGGAAGACAGTCACCCAGGCACTCGTCACCAGCCGACTGGACTACGGTAACACCCTCTACGCCGG
This sequence comes from Lissotriton vulgaris, assembly GCF_964263255.1. Taxonomy (NCBI): domain Eukaryota; kingdom Metazoa; phylum Chordata; class Amphibia; order Caudata; family Salamandridae; genus Lissotriton; species Lissotriton vulgaris. The sequence continues at coordinate 578,534,048 of NC_141691.1, forward strand.
AACCACAGCCAAACTTCAAAAAAGACTCCAACGCATCCAGAACGCCTCCGCACGTCTAATCCTGGACATCCCCCGACACAGCCACATCACCGGACACCTGAGAGACCTGCACTGGCTCCCCGTCAGCAAGAGAATCACGTTCAGACTCCTCACCCACGCACACAAGGCTCTCCACGACCTGGGCCCCAAGTACCTCAACGACCGCCTGACCTTCTACATGCCCACCCGCCAGCTACGATCGACCAGCCACGCCCTCGCCACCGTACCACCCATCCGCAGAACCACCGCCGGAGGAAGATCCTTCTCCTACCTGGCAGCCAAGACTTGGAACTCCTTCCCACCCATCTACGGCGAACCCAAGACCATCTCTCCTTCAGGAAGCAGCTCAAGACCTGGCTGTTCGAGCAGTGACTTACCCCTCTCCCCCAGCGCCTTGAGACCCTCCCGGGTGAGTAGCGCGCTTTACAAATGCAGTGATTGATTGATTGGTTAACTTTAAATTCCAGTTTCAAGGTGGCCCGCATGGCGTGCACAGTGACATTAAGACGCCTCGCTAACAGGTGTTTTAAGGCATGGGTAAAGTGTCAATTGCTAGGCCCCCTACCTTCCAAGGGCCCCCCTGGCAACGTAATGTTTTTCTCTATCTCACTTTTGTGTATTTTTGTTTCTTAACCTTTACAACATGGACCAACATGTGGCTTAGAATAGCATAAAATGAGAAATAAAAATCACAGTTGATTAAAAACCGGACCCCCAAAAATGTCATGCGGGCCCCACAATCTTTAGGAAGACACTGCTCACAAAACCAGCAATGGATTAATTCAATCAATTTCTGTCATTACCTGCCTTAGAAAAATATTGTGTTCGAAGAAATAGTGCCGTAGCGTTTACAACGAACACTTTAATAACACAGAAGTTGAGATATGAAGGCTAAATTTGATTGTTAAGTTCCTTGCCTTCTTACCTTAAACAGACAGAGCTTTTCTAAAGTAGGAAATCTCTACTTCTAAGGAATCTCCTATTCCCAAACACATATTAGCAACTGCTGAGTATTGTTTGGAAATAAAACCATCAGTATCATAAACTTCCGGAAATTAAATCCAACATTAAATTGTGCCATACCCGAGAGGGTCAGTTCTGTTAACAAATATAAGATCTGAATTTAATCGAATTTCATTCACTAATTCCAGTATTATAGAAAGATGAGGCACTTCAAGGCACGGTAATTGCAGTGGGCAGGAAATCAGGCAATGGGAGGTAATTGCTTTGAACTTTAGGTGCTCACACATTGAGCTCTGCGCCCCTAATTAATATATCACTGTGGCATCTCTGGGAGAGGACTTCACCATGCTTTATAGCAACACTAAAAATAGCAATCATTAACACTCGTGGCACTGGGGACCCATACTTTTAATAATTGGTATAGAGCGCACAGAAATATTATCTGCAAAAGCAGGGCAGAGGACAGGAGGAGGGATGGCACACTTGGTGGTTGGTGATACAGAAGACTTTTCCTGTCACTTCCAATACAAGGGGTACTCACGTGAGAAGCTTGGGGAACATCATGCACAGCAATGAAGAGCTTCACGCCCATTAACCTAGAACAGCGGTTCTTAATCTTTTGATTCTGTGAACACTCACTGAACCATTACTGGATTCCGGGGACCTACACTAAGTCATTATTGGAAGCTAGGGACCCCCAGGCCTAAGCAAATTCTAGGATTTGAACCTCAAAATTAAAAATACAAGTATACTACAAACACAAATGCTCAAAAAATGAAATATGTTGTGTATTTCAAAATCAGATATAAAAGTGTTCACATTTTCAATGTTGCTTCTTTATTTGTGTCTACTTTATTCGTTTTATTGTATTCATTTTAATATGATTTCATTTTGTAAAACAGTCACAGACTTCCTGAGTTGACTTTGCTGTCGCCCAGGGGTCCTCGGACCACAGGTTTAGAACCACTGGCCTAGAACATAGTGTACCAGGAGCTTGTACACACATGTGCCATATCCACAATTCAGGCCAGGAAGTTGGAACACAAAATGAGTCCCAGTTGGAAATACAGAGATCGAGACTGAAGGCAGGGGCACTGAATACTCAGCACGCTGTAGGGTTATTAATATTACCAGGAATGGGCTAATTTGAAAAGTCACTGACATCACTACTTCACAGCTTTTCATCAACTCTGCAATCCAAAAAGTTGCTGAAGTTTAAAGTGGTCTCAAAAAAGGGCCATGCACATCAGTGGAAACGTTCTTGATACCACACAGATTTGGGAGTGAGACAACCAGTAGCTGTACACTTTTTTTGTCCTATACCTTGCTCTATCTCTTTTCCACGGTGCTAGAAGTCTCAGAACAGGACATTTGGCAGCAGGGAAAACAGATGCCTTGGTCGAGTGATGCACCTTGTTTTTTCCCATTGTCACTTAAGTAACAGCGAGGGGAAACAATTCTCTGCAGCCCAATGCCCTTTTCTTCTTGAGCAAGACATCTGCCTCCAGGGTGTGCTGGGTGGGCAGAGTGTGCTTCATGAAGAAGTGCAAAATTCCCTGGCTCTTTCAAAAGCTAGGGAATTTCGTACTTCGTCATGAAACGCAAGGTTTGGGCACAGAGCGGGAGAGAGCGGAAGAACGAGGCAGAATCACACGTCCAAGATCTGTAAGAACATATCCAGTCCTTACAAGGAGGTCGCAAACCCTATGCCCGTTCATGGATAGTTTTTAAAAATTTTAAGATATCCAGCACTTCTACCTAAAAGACCAAAAACCACATGGGAAACGAACCTAAGACAAAGAGTGCATTCGAAGAAAAAAAGAAAGACGTTCAATCCATCTACGTGGACGATTGGAATTAAGAACTGAACTGTCCCCGATGCAAAGAGTCCATCCCTATCCAATAAAAATAGATAGGAATCGGACAAGCAATTCGGGAGAAATTTAGTGAACACCATAGATGCACCAATCTGGACCCTCCTCCAAATAGAAAGGAGAGGGTGTAAGTCACCACTTATTCAAGCGAGAAACCCCGCTAAATGAAGTCCTGAAGAAGGTGCCACGACATCACTTGCCTTGCACCGAAACGCGTCGACGCAATTTCCACAACAGAGAGAATCCAATCAGGGCCCAGTAAACAACTGATATACATGTATTGTTGTTACCGTTGTTTATATTGTAAGAAAAATTTGTAGGCCTTTGGATCCAGAGACTGAACAGTGGCATAACAAATCTAGTAGCCACACTACAAAATAGGGGTTGTTCTTTCATATGTTATTGTTTTCCGCTTTTATGTATGATTGTCTGGAATGTCCTATTTGTGTTTTCCACTGTCTCTACATTTTTTATAAAATTTAGATTGTATATTGTGATGTAATATTGTGATTAATTGCCTTTTAACTTATGCTTTCAGAGATATTCTTTGAAATTTTAGTTGTGATATTTAAGCGCTTTGATTTTTCACGTGTATGGTTTTTTTAATAAAAATTAGACTGTAAACAATCCAATTTAGTTGTGGAAATTAACGTATATTCCCTGCAGTGTGATAAACTAGCCTTCTCCATTCAGGGGTGTTTGTTGATCTAGAATGTTATGAAAGAGTATTGAGTGCTCCCTAGGGATTTCCTTTTGACTCACAAACAAACTTTGCCAGCTCCCAGTTACTGCCACCAGGGAGCAACACAAAGAAGAAAGGATCGAAGGCACTGACAATTTTAGTTGTAGCATCGAGGTGGCATATCTGCCAATTTGAAGACCAATCTAGCTGTGTGACGAGGGGGTGTTGCCTTTAGGGGGTGGGGCCACATGCTGAGAAATACCTACGAGGCACTTTTAAAGCCCACTCCGCCCTCAAGCCCCCTCCTCACCCCAAAAAAAACTAACTTGCTGGTGCCGATGTCCTGATGTGTTTTCACACCCCTTAGTGGATGTTGGCAGTTCAAAGCCTTGGAAAACCATAATTTACAGTGGTTTTCAGCTAGCTTTCCTAGCCATCGTGTGATTCGGCTCCTCACCAGGAGACCATGTGATGGGAGCCAATATCGTGAGTCACACAGTGGCACCGTGTGAGTTGGCAGGTATGAGATGGTGAAATATCCTGCGCTAACAGCGAGAGATATAAGCCCTCTGATATACTAGTACGTGCTCCCTATCATTCCCCCACCACCCATCTCTGACTCATCCGGAACCTCTCATACTACTATGGACCCCCAAATAACCCTTTCCAAATTCTTCCCTCCTGTATCATATTCATCCAACTAAGAGGTTACATCTCCACCACTTCCAGTCACAATTCATATTTTCCCTCTACTAATCCACCACTAATCCACCTTAGGCTGCGGAGTAGGATGCTACTCACTGAAAAGCGCTTCAACATCTCGTTAGGGGTAGTAAGCGCTATATAAATACAATTTATAATTTCAATTACAATCATGACGAGTTTGGGGTTAATTCCACAGCGAGTATAGCAGGTCACCCCTCCTTTCTGGCCTTTTTAAGGAGGCAGAAAACCAGATTTGGTAGCAATCGTGCTTGCCCAGGCATGAATTGAAGAATCTTGATCTTGATGTGGAAAGGAAAAGGACATTTATTAAAGAACTAGAGATGGCAATGTGATAGAAATGAGGTTGAAGCAGTTAAAAGATTAAAAGAAGGCACGTTTTAGGAAATACTACTGAAAACTGCGCTACATGTCAAAGCAAATAGAAGTATATTGAGGAAAAAGCAATATATTGTGCCTGAGTCTTAAAGAGACAGACGTAACTGTTTGTGTTTATTAATGGGTAGGTTTATTTTGTGTTATATCACACAATACAGAGATTTTTTGCTTCTAAGAGTCGAGACAAGGCGATGGAATACATGAGAGCATGGCTGCGGTTAGGTATGGTTGTGGTAGGGCAAGGTAGGGAGGGATACATAGGATATGTTGCTCGGTGATATTACACATTTGCTAGTTAGGGCCTCATTTAGATTTTGGCAGACAGGAAAGTCCATTGCAAATGTGGTAGAGTTCACCGTCCACCATAATTATGGTCCACCTGCTCTGTTTAGTATCAGGCAGATCATCATGTTTCCGCCAGTGCTGCCCCTTTAAATCATTAACAGAAACAGAAACATTATATGGGCTGCTCGATGGACTTAGAGTCATCGGTGTAAGTACATCAGCCCCGCCTGCCATATTTAGAGTAGAGCCTAATGTATTTTTTCTCCTTCCGACTGCCAGGGAACACCCATCAGTCCCTATCAAAAAAAAGAAAAAAGACCACCACATCCTGGGAGAAAATTCCCAGAATGTTGTGGTCATTAGTATTTTGTTACACAAACAAACTCCTGTGTTTTATTAAACATGGTGTCCCTCAGCAAACATTTACGGGGTCATTATGATGTCAGGCGGAAAAAGCCTCCGCCCAACACCAACTCGGAATTGGGACCGACCGACTTGTGGTCTGCGGTTCCAACCTCCAGATTATGATCGGAGTCTCATTGTTTCCTATTGGGAGCTCGTGTTATGGCCAAGAGCCGGCCGTAACACAGGCTCCTAAGGGGAAATGGGGTGTTTTCAGAAAACCCTGTACCCTGTCGCAGGCACCCCAGGGTGCCTGCTCACAGTGCAGGGTTTTATGAGGTGGTCTCTTGGGTACCCACTAAGCCATCAACCGAAGGCTGCGGGCCTACGGGGCCCTGCCATGGCCCCCCAAAGTCACATTCCAACAGCCTTTACGTGTCGGACTGGCCAATGCGAAAAGGCTGTTGGAAATCGGCATCGTAATATCGAGGGTGGAAGAGGTGTACAATGTGGTTCCAACCGAAAGGAATACTCTGCAAGTCGCTCGGAACTGATTCGTAATGACCGTGCGGTTTACATTCCGACCGAGAACATAGTAATCAGCCGGTCGAAATGTAAACTGACCAAGTCGGTCGGAAGGGCTCTGACACAGTTGAGGAGATTCCGACTGTCAGGAGGAAGCTTTCCGCACAACATCGTAATGAGCCCCAAAGTGTCTTGAGAGGAGCTGCCATAGTAGTGGCACTTTTGAAGGCACGAGATCTGTGCAAGGCCGGTGGAGATCTCTAAATATGTGAGGCGGCTCCCACCCTGGTAAACGGAAGGCCACCTGCCAAAGTCTAAATGGAGCCCTTCATGGTTACATAGGGCAGGCTCCATAGTTACATATTGCAGATAAATAGGTTATGTGAGGGATTGAGCTATGATGATGGAGAGACATGTATAGAATAAGTAAAAATAGGAATATTTGGTAGTAAAAGTGAGAGAGGGAGTGAGGGAGGGCTAAGTAACGGAGATTACAGCATGTGGATTTTATTCCTATTACATAAATGAATTATCAGAAAACAAAACAACTAGGAGCATTTTTTTCACAAGTAATAGTTGTCATTTTAAACTGACATATTTCGTGTTAAACGCTTAACACAGGAGCTAATGCAGACAGGTGACCATTTCAGTCCATTCTAGCAGATCTAGTTACATTTTGTGCTCAGAATATTATCAGGAGATATGTTGCACTTATCATGTTGACAGCACAACAGTGTTCCGCTGAACAGGATGCAAGAACACATATTTGTTCTCTGTTGGGGTCAATAATCCAAATATTGTGTATCGTCCTATTTCAGTGCTCTTTAAATTGGATGATATATATCAGCTTCAGCTACCTACTGATGCACCTCGACTATCAAGGAACGCGGAATTCGTAACAAAAATTACCTTCACAAAAGTGAGCTCTTAATTCTTCATTTGTACATGTTTTACATGAACTTGTATGTATATGGACATTTCAATCGCGGATTACCTTTGATTGCCTTTGCATTTTTTAATGGGATTTGCTCACATTTAAATTCCATGGAAGTAAATCTACTAATAGGGGTGGGTAGGCCTCCGGGGTAGGTCCACCGGCAAAGGTTGCTGAACACCTACAAACAGGCATGTTACCAAAGATTCACATTTAGTAGTTAAAATTCCGATCCGGAAAATGGTTGATGGGTACTCATGGCATAAATCTCGCTTGAACACCCATGTAAACGTGTCCTTGGTAAATGTTTAACGTGCCCGTGTAATGTACTTTGTCCCAGGATTTGATCAGCTGATCTGTCATTCTCAAGAGGGTGCTGTTGCCAAAAGGTTGATTTGTGAATTTGTTTGGGGGATGGTAGTGAGACAAATCCCTTTCTTCACTATGCTTGCACTTTTTCGGATGAAACCTACAATGCTAGAATGAATGAAGAGGAGAGGTTGTAGCCTTACGGTGAGAGTGGTCGACATTGAAGCTGAGGAACCGGGTTCGAGTCTCGGCAATGACGCTCAACATCCTGTGATTCTGGGCAAATCACTTAATCTGCCCATGTCTAACAAAAGTGAATGTGTCCTCATGTAACGAAACTGGTGCTATGAAATGCGCTCTAATACCCGGGTCTAGCTCGCACTGTTTAACACTAACAAATAAATGTTTTAAAATTAACGAAGGACCATACTTATAAAGCGTGGACAATAAATGTAGTAATTCAATGTCTGGCCACTGCTGGCAGAAAAGGGAGCACCCTGGTCAGTTCACCCTTAAAGTATTGAAGGTAGGCACCTTCCCACGAATCTTCACAAAATGTTTAGCACATGAGTGGTGGAAGATTCATAAAGACTCTTGTAGTTCTGTTGAATCCTGAGGTGTATCCCAAAAAGCATTGCTTGTCCAAGCAATTTGAATTAAAATAATAGAGGATGTAACCTTGCGGCTAGAGCGGTCGACCTGGGGAATGCCATAAGTAACTGTGTGATGTCATACTTGGCTTCCTATTTGCTGCCTAACTGCACCTTACTCTGAATATTTAAAACGTCAGCATATCTGCAGTTTAGCGTGCTCCAACAGATATCTATAGTTTTATTTACAGACGGCCTGTCAGCGTCTCCATGCTTCTGACATGTTAGGATCATGCCCATCATAGTCCTTTGCATCTCAAATAATTATATTTGCTGTGTAGAAGTGTGTTGCATTCTTAAGATTCAGGTAATGAGGGTGCCTATTTGCAAAGTGAAAAATGTAGTACCAGTAAGAGACAGCTTTATCCAAGGTAATTTGGTCGCTGCACCGTAATCCTAAATTTAGCTTGGAAAATGTCATGCAATAACTCTCATCTCTCACTGGAACAGTAACTAATGTACCTTGGTGCCATGTATGATGTCTGGTTTTTCATTAAGCTGAGAAACCCCTAGATCACGCTGGATTTTGTCTGTGGAATGGGGCAAAAGACTTCTCAAGTAAGGTCCCCTTTGGGACTATCACTATTTATGTATGCAGAATCCCTCTGACCGTTTGTCTCTTAAGAACTACAAAGATCTTGAAGTGGTCTGTTGGTACATATGTGGCTTAAGAGAAAAAGCAGAATTTAGCATCAGCCTTGTACCATTTATTCTAGGTCACCTTAAATAATTAATTGCACAAATATTAATACGGGGGTCCTCGGAATAGGACAACCTTTCTTCTAACTCGCTAATGAATCTCTCTCTCTCTCTCTCTCACACACACACACACACACACACACAAACACACACACACACAGACAAACACACATATAATATAATGTACATAATTGATTAGTCCCTATTTGAGCCGTGATGACCCTTTCCATTCATACTTCCTGTGTGGTGAGGGTGCAGGGCGGGTGTGTGAGATGTTCATGGGATTAGGCAGAAAGCAGTGTATTTTTATACCAGCCTCTTTTCTGAGGGTGCAGGTAATGTGAAGGTAGATGTATGTGTGCATGTATGCACAGGACTTGGTGTCACATTCAGACACAAATGATTTCTCAAGGAGCACGTGTCACACCTCTGCAGAATGAACTTGCTAAGCAGACAAATCTAGAGGCAGCCCTAACGTCATTTCTGCTGTCAAGCGTTAAGTTGAGGATTTAGAGAATATTTAAGGGCTCATCTCTTTAAGAAAGTATTCTGCTGCTAATCTTGTTAGGTTGTTACATCCTTTCTCTGCTGCTACTGATTCCTTGACCTCTTCCAGCTATGTTTCTCCAGCCTATGTTTAAGAACAAAGAGCTTCTCAGTACCTTATTCTAAATAGGGTTATTAGGTATCTGAATTCAAATTTCAGCTTCCTCCACTATACTGGTTGGATTATTGAAATTGCCTCTACTTGGGACAGTCTTCACCTGGCATTTATCAATCTCCAACGGATTCAAATGTTGCAATTCACATAGCCTGCAGGGCTGAGAAATTGTGTTTATGTATTTACACACGCTCCTGGTTATACAGAGATACTTTTAAAAATCCCTTCTATTGTGCACAAAATCTTTTTATGACCTGAACAAGCCCTGTCTCAAGGAAAGATTTTAAGAGTCTAGGTCCTTCTAGTATTATATGCTCTGTATGCTGTTTGAAATTCCCTAGCAATGGTTGACCTATGCGGTTGACCATTCGATCCACTATTTGGGGCACACACTGCACAGTTTTGGGAGTAGAATTACATAGCACACTATACTAACATATATCCCTGTCCTGAGTGCCCAGCTGCATGTAAAAGAAAGTTTACTTGTTGTATGGGCATGCAAACATTTCCATGTATTCCTGTATGGAAAGGCTTTTACACTGGTAACTGATCAGCAACCTTTATTGACTATCTTTGGCAATCCAAAAGCCAAGACGCCTGCTCACATTTAATGGTAGGAACTACGATTACAAGAGCACAATTATACCATTGTGTAACATCCATAAAAGGATCAAAACCCCATTGAATAATTTTCCAGAGTACCTATACATGGTAAGGGTACTCCATCCAAGACAGCAGGAGCATACACTAATTTCACTGTAAAATCAAATACTCCAGCTACTATAACGTTAGCCCAGATCATCACTGCTACGAGCCATGATAGTGACATGCTGAATTTGAAAGACATAATCGTGCATCAGCCATAGAACCGACACACTCAACCTTTCACAAGTGATGATGAATACCAAAAATACAAAACATGTTAAAGATGAACTGTCTATAACTCAGGAAGGAGTTATACTGCGAGGTTCGAGAATCCTGATTCTAGAGAGTCTGGGACAGAAAATAATTGAAGTAGCTCACAAAGGACATTGTGATATTGTTGCCACCAAAAGAGATGTCAGCGACCGAGTTCGGTTTCCATATTTAGATGAGAGAGTTGAGGAGGAACTCAAGGCCTGTCCTCTATGTGAGACTTTCTACAAATATCACTCAATGTACACTTAACATGTCAGAACACCCTAATCATGCATGGGAGAGAATAGCCCTTGATTTCTATGGTCCACTCGATAATGGACATCATCTGATGGTAATTGTGAATGAGTACTCATGGTTTCATCAATAGAAAATCTCTCAACCACAACTCATGCATGAGTCATTGAGAGACTAGATGGCATCTTTGCGAAATTGAGCATTCCAGCCATTTGAAGTCTGTTAATGGCCCATTGTTTAACAGTCGAGAATTCAAGGATTTTCTAGAGCATCTGAATATAAACCATCTGAAGAGGATACCTTTGTGGCCGCAGTCAACTGACTAGTTGAGCCTTTTATGAGTATGCTAAAGAAAGCCGCACAGCAAGCAACTCTTGAGAGGCTCAGTTTAAAACCAGTATTGAAACCACCCTATCAGTCTATCGTTAAACACCTCACTCGACCACAGACAAAATTCCTGCAACTTTGATGCTCGGGAGAGCAATGACAACCAAGTTACCTCAATGGATCAACAAAAGAGAAGGAAATATGAACACAACTCAAACAAAGACCTTTGTTAACAAGCAGAAAATGAAAGCCTATGCAGGCAAGAGGCAACATGCAAAGAACATTGTGTTTAAGAGAGGAGATCTGGTGATTGCCCGACAACTGCGAAGGAGGAAATCTGATGCTCCATATGATGCTGAACCTTTTCACCTAGTGTCCACCAAGGGATACCTGGTGAGTGTCCAGCATCCAGGAAAGTCCATTACTAGCGACTCTTCTCACTTTCGGCATGTGATTCATCGGTCTTCTGATTGAGAAGGTGAAGGAAAGACTGAACCTGAAAACTCAGTGACTGGTTTTATCTCTTGACCATCTTCGAAAATCTGACACCGAAAAGACAGCTCCAAGCTTCTAGTAACTAGATCAGGTTGAATAATTCTAGCACTGAGAAGGTTGATTGAAGAGATATATTGTACACATACATGTAGACTGTTTAGTAAAAAAAAATATTTTCTATTTAACAGAGGGGGGCAATGCAGTGTCTAGCGAGTTTTATGATGCAACATTTTTGGCTTCTATTATGATGGCAGGTGTATGGCTTGTGTACCAGACTCATAAAGGCATTGCTAATATATTCTTTTGCAGGGTAAGACATAGCCTGGTCTGACCAACTCATACAACTCAGCTGTTTTAATTTACACATTTTATAGGGCTTTTTAAAAAAATAACTCCAGATAAACATTTCTAATGAATTTATTTTAAATCTCTCTTGCTGACTTCTCTGTTAACTTAATTTTCCTTCCCAAAGCCCAGGCCATTTCCATTCTCTTGTTGTTTATTTACTCCCAGTTATCTACGAACAGGGAATTCTGTTTTCTTTGCTGGTGTGGTGAGACTGAAAATGCTACTGGCATAACGTCGGTACACTCGCAGATTCCTTGATTTGTCTCAATTTCTTCCCTCCCTGTCGAGTGGAAATAGTGCAAAGGACACAGAGAAGTCCCTTCACCTCCTGGAAATATTTCTCACACAGTGGGCTGTGTCCCAGATATTTTAGTTGGCAGTCGATAGCTGTATTTTTTTAATCGCTTGCTGAACACCACCTTTTTCGCAATGTGTAAATTAGTTTTCTGGTGGAAATTATGAACATGCTAATGGCTTTTGGAAAGGGGAGAGAAAATATCTAGCGAAACAAAGAGGGCGGGCAAGCAGCGTTGCTGCATTTGATCAACGTTCAGACTGTGTGTTCATTTTCAGCGCCAGTTTGATTTTACCAGGTTTATACTACTGTTCATCCCCTCTTCACTAGGCGATCACTTCTTGAACATGCAAATTGTGACCTGCAACTGCAAGACGTTCTGCATGCATGGGGCGACAATAAAAAGCATTGACTTTGAAAAGTAGAACTATAAAAGATTTGTCTAAGAAAGAATTCTACCAATGTAACACCCCCAAAGTTTTCTTTAGTGTATCTACAATTTTTTACCCAAAAAATAAAAAAATTCTGGGAACATGAGCTTTAGCTCAAGTGTTTTTAACCCAACCCCTAAGAGGTCTTGTTTTGCTGAAGTCCCTCAGCCGCACTTTAAGTATACAGATCTCATTTTATGTATCTATGTCCTGAACCTTTTATTTGTGATTGATTCTGCATGCGGATAGAGTGAGGATTCCGGGTGCTTTGAGTTTTCAAGTGCTATGCTGTGTTTGTACAGAGAGAGCATTTCTTCTTTGCCCCTTTTGGAACTCTGTCTTGCTTCAAGTCAATTAGGTTGTTCCACTTTTATATTAGTGAGCTTGGCGAATAATGACAAGCCAGTTTTAGAAATGATTAGCTACACCTATGGATAAGCAAAAACTACTAACATTAAAAAAAATCTTTTACACCCTATAATATAGCAACTATTGCTATTATACAAAATACAGGCCGCAATGTCTTGTTAGTGACCTACTTGCTTTGGAATATATATGGCTAACTAGGACACGCCATTGGAATCAATTTGGCACCAACAGTTCCTTAGTCAGATTACCACAATAGTTCTGGAAGGGCCTTAATGGTTTTTGCCTCTAATGTGGGTTAATCCCCAAATCTGGGGGCAAACCTCTTCAGATTTTCGGCTTGCTCAAAGCAGGCAAAATGTCAGTGGGAGGGCAGGTAGGGGTCTGGAGTGGGATGAGGAAGTTCGGGGTTCAGGTGTGCTGGAGAAGCCCGGGGACAGCATTGTCTGCTCTCTTTGTGATGTGCTCAGGGCTCCTTCCTAGGAGGGGTGGGCGTGATATCTGGTGCATGGCTGGACCAGTTTGGGGAGGACTGTATTATGCAGGTGTTGGGTCTAGTCTGCCCTTGGGCACAGCCTCTGGTCCGGGGCTTTGGATGTGGTCAGTTGTGCACTAGCACCTTAGGGGTCAGCGGAGCCGAGCTGTGCTCTTGTCCTCAGCCCCTACCACGGTTTTAGTTGTTGCGCATCTGCACCTGGTACAACTGCAACCCAGGTAAACTTTCGCCATTTAAGAGAGGGTTGAAGACCTATCTCTTTCCAAGAGCAGTATGATCCTTGTAAGTGTGTATCAGCTATGTACAGTCAAGCGCCAGGATACCCTTTGGGTGACAGTGTTGCGCTATAGAAGTATGCAATACGTACATGTCTCGTAGCCCAGAATTATTGGGTCCAGAGTTTGCAGGCTGGGAATTATCAGGTCGGGAACTTGTGGAACTAGTTCTTCTGGAGCAGACAACTTCAGGGCACTCATAGGAATGACTGCTCTGGGCAGAATGCCATCATTGGTAACCAATAATGCTCGTAATTTATAACTGAGAAACATTGGTCCTCTAATTGTAACTATACGAATTCAACTTTTTTCATTTCTGGTTGGGGCTCACAATGTGGTATGACTCTTTCTCCAGTCAATCATTTGAGCAACAGAACGAGGTAGAAACTCCAATCCATGTAGACAGGATTGTAATCTGGATTCAATGGGCAGTTCAGCCTAGCCGCTGGAAGTCAGTATGGGTTTTTTCCAAAGTTAAGGGATTGCCTTGAGCCAACAGGTAAAAGTAAAAACAGTGTCCCTGAAGGTACTCAATGTAACAAGTGGAACAAATTACCATAGATCCATAGCATGGCAAAGAGGGGTGGAGATGGCTGAGAGGGCAATGCTCACTCTTTCTCAGTAATCCGGTGACGGATAGCCATTAAGTTTGTAGGAGTGGAAGGGTGAAGCTTAATTGTTTGTTTTGACAGTTCAGAGAAGGATTGCCCCTTTTGTTGAACTATCCAGGAAAGAATTCATGATGTATCTGTACTACCTAGAATATATAATCAGCTCTTGTGTGCAGAAGGATTTATTTCCCATACCCCAGCATTGGACGGTGTTTGGAGAAAATATCGAGTAGGAGATGATGCAGAAATATAAAAAAAATATATATCATAATAACAAGCTTGTGAAGCAGAAATATTGCTGTCGGGAATATCAATTTTTTTAGTCAAGTAATCGTTTTCGAGTATATTGTTGTTGCAAATATTGTTTTCAATGATATAGTTGTAAACAGTTCAGGGCAGATTTACAAGCCCCTTGCTCCCCTTTTGCGCCGCAGTTACATCACTTTTGTGATGCAGTGGCGGCGCAAAAGATACGCCATGGTGCAGGGTACTTACAACGTGACGCATCTGGGAGATGCGTCACGTTGTAAAGCCCTGCGCCAGAAGGAGGCGTTCCTGCGCAGGTGGGGGGGGGCGGGGGGGAGAGTTCCAGGGCAGGAACGCTTCCTAAAAGTGGCTGAGTGAAATCTACAAGATTTCACTCAGTCACTTTGGGGCCCATGCTGCGTCAAAACCCTGCGCCTGTTTAAAGCAGGCGTAAGGATTGACGCAGCATTAACAAGATAGGGCCCCCCAGAGCCTTGCTGGAGCTGCGTCGCGCTTGTGACGCAACTCCAGCAATGCGCCGCCTTTACGGCACAGATGCGTCACACATCTGTGCCGTTTTTGCCCATTGCTGCGCCGCATTTGAAATGCTTGTAAAAACAACAGGAGCAAAGTACCCGTCAACCGTGTTGGGATTGGGGTTCGGTAGAGTAAAGAAATATAATATCCCAACTGGTATTATTTAGAGGCAGTTAGCAAGGATATGCATACAACAATATCCGAAAGGAGGCAAGGAGACTCTGTATGATTATGGCATGTGCTCAAGGCATCATTCAAACAAAACTTCAAGGGAAAAGGTAAAACAAAAGAGGTAATTTGCAGTTATTGCAGCACTGCAGCATACAATTAACAGAAATTAAGAACCCAAATTGTACGTGGTGCTCTAGGTGTATAAGTGAAAACCAAGGCAGCGACGCATGTGACAATGTGAAACAGCGTGGGTGGCGCAAGGTGACTGGTGCATAAATATACAGTGAGATATTCGGTACACGGGGGTTCCAGGTAGATTTAAAAGTTCATTTTTGGTATGTTCAGTATCGTGAGCCGCTTCGTTGTTTTGCGCCTGTATTCACGCTGGATGGTCGACGACATTTCGATCCCATTAAATCAGGATCTTCATCAGGACTGGGTCGAGGGCAGTGCTGCATGGGGGGCAAAGAAAGAAGGGAAAGGGTTGGAGTATAGGTGGTCGGTGGCTGGGGGGAGAAACGGATCAGGGACTGGGAAAAATCACCAGGGATGGTGATGTTGGCACAAATAGCAGTTGGAAAAGTACTGGAGGTTGCTGCCACGGGTAAGGGTGTCCATGGGGGATGATAGAACCACTGGTGTCACAGCTGGGCGTGCGGAGGAAGGCAGGGAGGAAGCAGCTATCTGGTGGGCTGTATGATAACTGTGGTTGTGGCCGTCAGGGGGAATGGGGTGGGCTACCTATGTGAGCTGGCTGCAAGGGGCTAGTGATCGGGTAATGGGTAGTTGTATCTCAAGGGATATGCCTGTGCACCGGGAAAGGGTGTGGAAGGCATGCGTGATGGCCGAGACAAGCAGATGCAGGCAGGAAAGATGCGGGACCATCGCAAGACTATTCACAAGGATGAGCAAGGTGCGGCTTCATAGGTGGGTGAAAGGCACGTGTGTATTAACGAGTCTAAGTGCCATAAGCCAGTCTATTCGCAATAATACTGAATGGCCTGGCTTCATGGGGTAGTATAAAGCATGCGAAAAATCGCGAGTCAAAGTATAGAAATGAGAATGGGCAGCATGGCTGTCAATGGCTGAATAGGGAGGTACGCAAACGTTCAAGGCAAGGCCCGAAAGTAGGGGTTAGGGCCTGGAAGTACCTTAGGGCGGGGCTGCAGGGACGACACCCAGATCGGTAGCGTCTGGTGGAGGACAAGCGTTGCGCTCGATCTGGGAAGAGGAAATAAATAAAATTGTTATGGGGGTGACACATGGAGGCCGGGCCGTGGGGCTCTCAAAGTGCCGAACTACTCACCAAGGATAGGAGCTAGAGGAGCCCGCTGATGAGGGGGGCGGGATCCAGAGTTGTGTCCTCATCTGTGAGGGCAAGGAAGGGGGTTAGACGTGGCACGAGTAACGAATGCGTCCACGAAGGTGTCATAGGGCGGCCGGACTTACCAGGATGGGCAGTGGATGGTGCTGTTGCAGGGGGTCCGGTAGGGTGAGGAATTCCTGTGTTCGGATCCAATATGTGATCGGAATGTCAAGAATGAATCTGAGGGTGCATTGTAAATGTGGCGCATCAATGGTGGCGGAGGCATGGCGCACAATAAGTGGCGCACCCCTGCTAATATGCAGGGATGCGCCACTTATTGTAAATCTGCCCCTTCGCTTTTTAACTATAACATGACGTGCATTTGTAAAGCGCCCGTTCCCCTGGAAAGGTATCTTGGCGCTGAATAACGAATGTTTATTGGTACCCATCTCAAGAGTACTCATTTTGTCAACCTCAGAAGGATTAAAGGCTGAGTGGACCCATCTGGATTTGAATCTGTGGACATGAGGTCAAGCACAGGCCCCTACAGTGGACACATTAGTTCACTGCAGCAGCCAGAGCGGATGACTCTGGGATTTGTGTACCTCATCAGTTAGGAAACTGAGTTTTTCAGAGTCATAGAAAAATATCAGCAGTATGGGCCAACTTGGAACCCTCATACACACAGTCTATTGCGGTCTTCAAACTGTGGGGCGCGCCCCCCTGGGGGGGGCGCAGCATCCCTTCAGGGGGGGGGGCGCGCACTTCACCCCACCTTCATCTTTTTTTGTTGATTCCAGGCTCGAGTCAGCCATGTGTCTCAGCCAGGCTGCTGCAGCTCCAGCTGCCTGGGGCCCGGCTGAGAGTGTCTGGGGTCACAGGTCTTAAAGGCCAGAGGTGCAACAATTTCGGGTGCGGAGCCTAATTCTTTCAGCAATGGAAATGCAGGGGCTCTAAGAAGGGGTGACAAAACAACAAAGCCTCTCTTTAATGCGTAATTTAAAGACCTGTGAAGTAGTCAGGTGCGGCTGGCAGCTCCAAAATCAGTCCGGGCTGACACAATATGCGGGGGAGGCTGTGCATATTTACATACCTTTGTAATCTGATTACAGAGGCTGTTTGTTTTCTAGTTCAAGTACCCACTGTGCCCCCACTCTGCCTATCTTTACATTTTACTGCCTTAATGTGAGAATGCATTTCATGAACAGGGAATATGAAGTAGGTTTAGCTAAATAAAAATGCCAGCCATGTGTTTTATAAAGAGCCTGCAAAGGTCTTGTCATGACACTAAATAAGGTTATACATAAAATAGTATGTATTCATTTGTAATGTGATGTTTCAAAATGTGTTCCTTTTATTTATAAGTTATAGATCATTCAGGCAGCCTTAGAACTCAATTAAAAATGTTTTCTATTTATTTTTGCTGTTCCAAGTACGCACAGATAAGTGCTGAAAATAAGCTTTAGTGGACTGCTTACTTTTGTACAGTCTGGGACATCACTATAATGAGCTGGCAAGCCTAATCGCAAGACTGGAAGTTTGTTGCAGGATGAGCACAATATTTATTTCCTCCACCCTCGACCCCTGGACCCTGAATAATGCCATAAAAACAATAGTTTAACTAATATCTGAAACTCTATGCCAGGCCTCAATGACATGCTGAGTTACCCCAACTGTGTCTGGAAATGCACCCTGCATTCAGACAACTCACTCCTCATACCCGCCCTTCACTTTCACACTCACCCTGCACACACAGGAATCACAATGTACTCACACTGATCACTATGCACTCAACCCACCTGCTCACCCTGGGCTCTGCAGGAGGGAATGGCAATCAATGATGCAGAGTACCAGCTTCCAGAACTTTTTTGTCAGGTGGTGGTGGCGGTGAGGGGGGCTCGACGTGTAAAAAGGTTTAGATGGGGGGGCTCGGCCGACAAAAGTTTGAAGACCTCTGGTCTATCGTGATCTAGATGCACAGAAACGTGGAAGGGATGCTGAATTCTGTCTACCATGTCCCAGGAGATTCAAAATCAAGTTCTTGACAACCCTCTTTCAGTCACATCTCCCAACTAGGAAAGATCGTCTGGTGGTGAGGGAAGACACTAGAAGGGAAGGGTCTAGTGTAAAGGAACCCGCGCCTATCCGACCCCTCCCCCGATAACCACAAACATACCTTATAACAAAGGCATACAAGGGACTTAACTGTAAGTCCATTGCCATCGAGGAAAACATACAATCTACAAACACAGAGTGGACATCCCTTGATCCCTTATTTAAATAACCGTGGACTGAATTACACAGAAAATGAGGTAGCATGCACCGATTTCATATTGGAAGCCTGATCCTAGTGTGTGAAAACATGCTGTAAATAAATAAAAAATCAAGAGATTCAGGGGAAGAGGAACTCACAAAAGTAATTTTAACCATAGATGCCTCCGATCTGCATTAAAGAACATGTGGGACATGAAGGTAAAATCCTACGTGACAATGAAGCACAGAGCAGATATTTATTTATAAGGGTGTCACACATGCCCATTGAGGAGCAATAGCGTGTATGAGCGATGAATGGGTGTACATTCTTATCTACCAAGGAGCAAGAGGTGTATGAGTGGTTTATGGGTGCACAGGCCTACTGAGACGCAAGAGAGGGGAGAGGTGTGGCGCCGCAGCCAGGGCGACTGACGCCGGAATCTGGGGATCACGGTTCGATCCCTGGCTCCGGCGGCAGGTTAGCACCATGTGACTATGGGCAATAGCTTGCTTAATCTTCCCGACGGCCCCCAGCGCCTAGAGACCCTATAGGGTGATTGTTCGCGCTTTACAAATGTGGATTATTAAGAGAGGTATGAACGTGATGTGTGAGCGATTTATTAGTGCCCATTATGTCTAGTGTGGAACAACAACTGTGTGAGAGATTTATGCCTACTGAGGTGCATAAACGTGGTGTATGGTGCATACGCTGTGTTTGGGTGCCCATTCTGTCTACTGAGGAGCAAAAGGTTTATGAGTGCACATGCCTAATGAGATGCAAGAGGTACATGAGCTTTGTGCATGAGTGATGTATAACAATACAACACATGCCTTTACCACGAATACCCATACCACTCATAATTTAACCCGCAATATCTTTACAGCGCAAAGCCTTTACCCCCGCAGGCCTTTACCACACAAGGTAGGTATATGGTAAGGTAAATGAAACTCATAATATTAGTCTTTCACTGTTCATTCTCTCTATGATGTTCAATCTAGGAATCCAATGTCCATGATACACTGCCAAAGTGATGTGTAGTACTTGCTTAAGTATTTCAAACTTTATTATTCTTTCGAATGCTTGCAATGTCTCAAATCCTTAAAGAATGCCTCAGAGAAGTCAATTTCTTATAGGATAAAGGATTTCGATGTCTTGCAAACGATGCTCCCGATGATTTGAAAGCTGATCTGTGTTGCTTGATGTTGCATGGAAAACTTTCACCACAATTTTACACAATTACTGATCGGTGTGTGCAGGGGTAAACACCACATTGCAAACCCTGGCCACCTGCATGTATTGCAGAATAAACATTATCCTGGCGGGCGTCCTGTCAGTGTCACTATACAGTGGCCTCACCTTGGCCAGTTCATTTCTTTGCCCCCGGCGGGCGTCCATTCTCAAAATACTTCCACTGAACCTGACGCCAAATGGACTCGCTGCCTCTCAGGCCAAGGCTTGTGCAGCGAGAGTCACCACTTTAAATATTCCAAAGGTAACCACCAGCTTATCCACAACACCCTGAAACAAGCCCAACATCCGATCCTCATTTCATCATGTATTTATTTTCAGCAAAAGAATCCACCATAACGCATTTTGACCTCCACGGATCTTAATTATGTGGCAAACCACAGGCAGCTAATTGCTCAGCTTTTTAACACAAAGCTTCCCACAGACATTAAAGAAAGACTTCCATTAGTAAATCGTCTCTTCACTTATAAGTTATACTTTGTGCAGTGTCCGTTAAATAGGACAGTGAAAATGTATATCCAGTAAAACTATGTTTGTATTTATCAGCAAAAGTACTCCCATTTTAATTATTGGTGTTAAACAGTCACCTAATAATATTCATTTTTCACTGTTATCTCGTGGTACTCCACTGACAGTCTTTGGCTCAACACACCATCTTTAGGTTCCTTTGTCTAGCTTTTTGAGCTTGAGAGGACAGAACCACTGGTAAACCATGTCTTGGGAGGTTGCGCTTAGACCTCTCCTCTATTGGCGTCGCCTATGGAGCACCCCAGAATTGTACAGGGAGGAATTAAGGGAGGTGGTAAACCTCAGGGGAGCAAGTAAAATACCCTGGCTCACCTTTATCAAGAATTCCTTCTTATCCATTGGAAAGGGTGATCTATGGGTTAGCCCAGAACAGAGCTCCTTGGCTCCTCCAAGAAAAGTCTTGATAAAAAACCTCAAAGACCACCACCTCAATTTATTGCTGAGGGGCCTCAGGACAGGCACACTCACATCATTCTTCTTAGAAGTTAAACTGCAATATACCTTAGAATCTAGCATAGATGATATACAGCCTCTCCTTGCTAAAAAACTCTATATGCAGTTCAGGTACGGTGTACTTCCTTTACATGCTGTTACTTATAAATGGGGGGAGTACTACGAAAGACTGCCCGTCATACGAAAATTGTACTGATTTGCATGTGCTGTTTTTCTGCCCCACCTACAAGGCAATAAGAGCTCGTTGGCTACGACAGCTTTGTAGGAATCTTGAAACCCCTCACTGCCTACAAACTTACAGGATCCTGAAATATGACACTGGCATGCCAATTGTTTACTCAGTTTCTTGCTACCTGTTTTCAATGTGGTGTGCTCGTTGTGCGGTTCTAAAGAAAGCTCAAGTTTAAACCACCCACTCTATGCACTTGTTACGAGTTGGGATTTTGTATTTTTACTTTGATTTTAATATAAATGAATTTTTTATTGTATGCTCGAGATACCTAGTGCCCATCAGCTCATTTAATACTTTTTTAACAATTTTAATGCTTCCATATTTTTTATGTGTATGTACAAACTTTTTATTCTGATCAATTGTATTGCATTTTTAATGTTTTATCTGTGCTTTTAAGGTCTTGTGGGACCAAAATAAAGTATCTATAAAAACAATATTTTAAAAAATGAGGAGATTTATTGCTGCGTACACGTTGCCTGCTGCATCTGTTGCCCACTTACATGTTTCCAAGATCATGCAAATCTGGGTCGAGGGATCCAACGCTCTTACTCATCTCTCAGGATGCCATTTGATCACTTTTAGTTCTGTAGGCAACATAAGACACGGCTCATCAAAAGTGAACTACAGGTTTTCTTCCGGTAATTTGCATTTGCTCCCATCTTTTGGAAGCACCAGGAAATCCATATGGGTGGGTGTGCTCTTCACAAATAGCTCACACTAAATCTCATTATACATCATATGGGGAAGTGGGAAAACTAGCCATCCAGACTGAACACCAGCCACTTCCAAGGTACCCAGCTCCATCATTCAGATCCCGAATGCATCACTCTTGATCCACCCCTTTAAAAAAGCTAGATTGGGTCATTATCAGTACAGACATGCAAAGTCCAGAACAAGCTCCCAAAGAAACTAAGGATAATCAGAAGCCATATGGAAATTAGAAAGCCTAAAAATACACATTTCCTTAGACATAATACCAACTGGACAGAACATGCGAACTACTGATCTATACATGCAATCTGCACACTTGTCCCTCTAACTCCTTCACTGCATTATTCACGCAACTATCTGCTAAGAGCATCTTACCACAACACCAAGGCAGCACACTTCCAAACCACCTCTATGACAACAAGACGTCTTTAATTGGCAGCACCCAAACCAACATCTTTGCAGCCATACAAACGATGGAAAAGGTACTTTTTCATCCACTTGGAAAACACTGTGGCCCTCGTGAAAGGTATGGAACCGCTATGTAATGCCAGTAAGATACAATAGCATTATATGTTCGGTCAGATGTTAGCAGAGTCTGTCATGAAAGCCTTATCAAGGAACAACCTTCTGATAATCTCTATCCAGGTACCAACAAACGCTTCACAAAAAACAAGGTTTTTATTCTTCTGTTGCACTGTATCCTTTGCTTGACAGCAGCAGCTGTTACGGAATAATAAACATTCAATGTGTGCTTGACAACCAGCAAATAAGGGGTTTCATTCAATGGAAATTGCAAGCAGCCGAGTAAATGAATGGTTGCAAAATCAAATGCCGAGAACGAAATGCTAGAGGAATTCTTGATAACTGACTGCAGCTTCTGATGGATGTTTGCTTCACAGAGGAACCGGAAGTGGTCGAATGTACCTGCTTCCATTCTGCTCGGCAGGGAAAACGATGGAGGAGAAAAGTAGCTGCTCTATTTACAACATAAATTTAATAAGTAAGATTGTGCACTGCTTGTACTTAAATCAACTTGTTCTATGTATTCCCTGCTCCAGAAAATCGCTCAATGTACAAGTAGCACCTTCACGTCTGTGAAGGTGTCTTCCTGGGCACTGGAGTCGGATGCTGTGAGTTTCAGCCTAGTTCAATCAAAAAAGTTCTCCACAACAGATGTAGATGTGTATTTTTTTTTAATCTTCAAAACATAAATCCATGTAAAGAATATCAATTTCTCTTGTATCTTCTGTCCATACAACGTTTACAATGTAGTAACATGCATGATCAATGTCGTTAGTGCATAAATCAATTCCCAATGCATTTAGGCGATTTATGTTTTGAAGATTAAAAAAAACATACACATCTACATCTGTTGTGGAGAACTTTTTTGATTGAACTAGGCTGTGACTCACAGCATTTGACTCCAGTGCCCAGGAAGACACCTTCACAGACGTGAAGGTGCTACTTGTACATTATTTACAACATACCCATGAACGTCTGCATCCCAGTATAGTGTGACCTAGCTACAGCAGAAGGGTAGCTTGATATGGGTGTTCCTACACACAGATAGATTATTTTGTGAGCTGAAAACATTTCTTTTGTTGATTAAGAAGATATTTTTCTCTGTTTATTGTAAACCTATCTATGTAAACAAGAATTATGCTTTTGTTAGAAGTGTTACATTTTCATACAATACTGTGTGAGCTGATCATGTGAAAAGGGGCGTTGACACTGTAGGTGTACGATCCATAATGTCATACAGAGTATCCAGTTGATAGAGTCTCATGAACGATAGGCTTGTAGGAGAAATGTAGTTCTTAGGCACTGGTATGTTTGGGCTCTAAAGACATGAGAAGGTCTCATATTTTATAATGTGTTGTAGTGCTGGAGTGGCTTATTTTGTGTCAATGCTTTAAAGGTTGCTAGGTTTTGGGAGTTTTTGTTTTTCTTCAAGAAAATGCTGCATGTTTTTTGCTTCGACATATGGAGTTTTGTAATTCCTGTTTAATAGACTGTTTCTGAACCCATCCTTCAGTAAATCTTCATTCATTGTATACATGCTAATATGCTCTTTGTAGCATACATTTCTTAAAAAAGAAAACCCACTAAATCCAAAGAATTATATTCCTCAATAATGCTTTAAAAGCTCAGACGCCCCTTTAAATGTGGTGCAGTTTCCTTGAGATGTTTCTGATAAATCCTGGGTGTGTAGAGCCATGAAGCACTTTCAGAGCTGCAAATGCATGCTGTGCTCACTTTGACCAATTTTATCAGAATATTTCAAAGACTGAGGTGATGTGTATAACAGCTGGTTTACGAACCTTTATTGTAGCTCGATGAGACAAAGCTGTACCCTTTGAAAAATGCCATCAGAACTCACATCCGAAGCGTAAGTTGCATTAGAGCAAATATAGGTTTCCCATATTTTATATATATGCATCCTTCACAGTCTGTGATTACAAGTGTACAATTATGTTAAGATGCACAATCCATTTAAAATGTATTTTTAAAGCTTGCTAATAAATCAGCATCAGTAGATTAATCTGCTGAATGTAGCTACGTTTTGTGCAACTAAAGCTGGAGGGGAGGTGAAAAAAGTGGAGATAAAGTTACATTTCCAGGTCTAGCTTCCATATGAATGTTTGCTCTCCCATATGACAAAAACAAAAATAGCAAACAAGCATGTAATTGGTATCGTAACTTTTTGTTGGACCAGGTGTCATACTATTCCAGCATGTGCACACAGGACTAGGACTGTCCTCGTATTGTGAGGTGCAGAACTTGTTCTGTGAACTAGTGGGGTGCACCAAGACTGTCCTTATGGTGAGCATAAGAGTAATGTCCCTGTGGTAGCATCTAGATGGGAGTGTAGACCCATCATAACCAATAGTTCCTAACAAGGAGTGACTACCCTTATTAGCCGCAGCACCGGTGGATAAATCTGTAGAGAGAGAGAGCAATCATTGGTGTGCTCCTCACACCCCCAAAACCAAACCTGTGGTAGGTAGGTCATGTGAAGCTGTGGTGGCAGTGTACCAAGTATTTGGGAATCAATCGTTTGACCAGACCTTGTTCTCTGTGTCAAAGACAGGGTGGTCTGCTTACTCATCCAATGCAAAGTTCTATTTTGTGCTGGCTATCGTGGGTGCTGATTGTGTGTATGTGCAGTGAGGTTATGACATACTGATTACTAATACCAGCAAGGTACATTTTAGATGACCCCTGGTTGAGAGTGGCACAGGGTGGAGGGTGGGCACAGTCTCCTCAGACAGAGAGAGTGAATTGACAACATGCATCTCTATAGATGGAGTGTGGAGTCTTAAATGCTCATTTGAAGGAGGATGACCACAGGTCTACCGTTAGAAATTCAATGAGGTCCTCATTAGCAAAGGGCTGCTGATTATTTATTCCTCAGCACTATCACTTTGTGCTGCAGTTGGACTGCAATTGCTGTTGTTGAGGATGTTGCTAGGTATGGTTTGCCCTTTTGTCTCTTCATGAAGGCTGGCGACAGCCAAGTAAGGAGACCTCACACTTCATTGTGTCCTTATTTTGAATACTCCTGCCTGGAGTCAGCACCACTTCTCCCTGGTGTGAATCACTTTTCACAATGGCTGTGTCTGAGGACAACCATACCATTATATTTAAAAGAAAATCAACCCAACCCCGTTTTGAATCCATATTCAGTTTGGAAAATGCATATAAAGGTGACATTCCAAGCATGCAACCTTAATCCGGTTCCACGTTTACATGACCAAGGATAACAGTGCCTCACAGAGTATTCTAGGGACTGCAATGTGGCCAGGGCTGGTGTTTGTATGACAGTCTCCCGGGGAGGGGGGGGGGGGGTGAGGGTTTCACTTGAAGTGGTCACTTTCTGCTGGAAGAGCTCAGGGTCTCCCTGGAGCCTAGGAACATTCCTGCCTGCTGAGAGAGGGAGAAGTGTACCTGGTGCTGAAGGAGGTGAGATGGTTCAGAAGGAGAGGCTTAGCTTGCTCCCAGTATGGGGAGCAGTCAGAGAAACTCAGTGACTACAAGGAAGCACATTTACAAGCATCCTATGTCTCGAGATGACCCACGGTCTCCATGAGTGGGTATTGCAATGAACTGTATCAAGCCTTTTGAAATTATGAAGCATCCTGTGTTATATGCAGCCTCTCATGTGATGGAGAGACTGGTGCTGCCCTTGTTGTGGTCAGAATCCTTCATCACTGCCAGGGTGGGAATCCTGAGGGGCCTGGAAACAGCAAATACTGAAGACACCCAACAGTTCATGATCAGGCTGGAAGCCACACCTGTCATTCAAGCACATGTCTGCACCCAGCACTGCCAAAAATCAATGCCACTGTATGAGCCGCCACAGTGATGTCTCCCAGCTGTCAAGTTCCTAGTGAGGCCCCAGCCCCTCAGCCCCTTCAGTCCAAGAGTGACCACCCCAGGATTAAGACTACAACAGGCAAGCATCCCTCTCCACCAGAACTACAACGACAGAAAGCGGGTAATCTTGGGCCCTAAACCCTTTTTGGAATGACAGACTGACAAAGCCGACCGAGTTCAGCTATACAAACTTGAGACTTTTTCCAGGTGACCTTGAATTGATGAAAGCCAATTGTACTGTTGTGCGCATCTACGTTTTGGAGATATTCTGGTTGTAGTGCGCTAGTGCATTTTCAGTGCCTAGTCTAATGTGATGTACCAGGGGTTATAGGTGCTGGGCATCTTTATTAGTGGGGAAGGGTACCAAAAGAGTGCAGGGCCTCAATGAAGATCACAAACAGGATTACAGCACTATATCTGATTCCCCTAATTGTGCTGTGTAATGATATGTTATGCTATGAGATTAAAATATGTTCTTTCGCTTCAAAAGATAAGCACCAAGCTGGACACAATGTTATTGAATCTGTTGGTTTACGGTTGAGTTCTGAGCTCCTGACCCCAAACTGACTGTCTGAGAAGCCTTTGACTGGTTTCAATCTCTATCTCTGTCCTGAGAGTCAACTACCTGAAGGAGGAGAGAGCACACCTGGTACAGTTGTAAAAGCCACAGTATGCTGGACGCCAGTGGCAAACATACTCCACCACCATGGTTGCGGCTTAGTAGCTCCCTTCCGCCCAAATGGGGTCTGACAATGGCAATAAACTGAACGTGCATGCAAGAAAAACTTTACTCAGAATAAAGCCTGTTTTGGGGTTTAATACGAATCAGCTCAATACTTTTTTAGATACTTGCATTACAAAAATGAGGAAGGCAGTCTTCAAAGTGTTAATCATTCGTATATATTGAGCCTTATCTCAGTGAAAATCCATAGAAATGGGTATGCAGACCTCAAATTTAAAAAACACAATGAATCCCATTTGAAGAGAGGGCATTTTCCCCCATCATCTAGGAAGTGGTCCGTGGACGGAGCAATCTGACCTAGAAGGCTGTAATAGGACAATTTCTGTTGTGGCTCATTCCACCAGGGGGGGCTCAGTCCATCCATCATGAAAAATAATACCAGGGAGAATAAGAAGGGGAGAGTATTCCCCTGATGCCTACGCCAATGTGGTGGGGTCGCAAGGGGCCAACTCGGCTATGCAAAGTAGAAAAACATATTTTTATCCCTTGGAACATGGACACTAGTCTGGATCCACTAACCCAACATTTTCCTAGAGGGTATGTGGCCCTTTGAGGGGTCAGGAGGCATAAGGGCCCAGTCTAAGGACTGCACAACCAAACCTGAAGCAGAAAGATTGCAATTTTAAGGAGATCTGGGGGTACATTGGACACCGTTCAGATATCTTGAGCCCTAAAAAAAAAAAAAGAATTAAAAAAAACTCTGCATCTATGTAAGCAATGCTCTAAGCCTGATGATGAGCTAAATGGCAACGGGCACTTCAGCCAAACTCCCGTTGCAGACAGCTGAAGGAATTGCACAGGGGTTGGTTGCTTTGTCATTGCCTCACCAAAAGCATATTCATACCAAGACATATTCATATTTTTACTGTACACCAAAGATCACATTAGACAGACAATGTGGCACGGTTACCTATGTGCTGTTACATCAACATCACACCTATATCCTCTCACCATCCCAGATCCTACACATCGACCACTCAGAATAAGTCAAAGTAAATATTTAATGTCCACATATGCACAGCATAGTGCCAAAACCATTTAATTGGTTAACGATGCCTCCTAACTGAGAAGCAACCCTACCACAAGCAACAGACAACTTTCCACCCCAATAGAACTAACCAAACTGAAAACACACTACAAAGAATCATGAGAAGACCCATTCAGCCAATATCCAGTCTGAGCCAGCGCTAAACGATGAATTAGTCAGTTATACCCAAGCCAGTCACTAGCCAACATCATTCATAACTAAGCAGCACCAAACACAACCAAGACTGCCATGACTCCAGTCAATGTGAATTCTAGATTCATAATTAGAATCCAGACTCAGAAGGCATTATCAGATCCTACAAATGGTAGCATCTCCTATATAAATGCTCATATTTTAGGTCGATAATCCAAGAAAGTTAAGAATTTTTCTCCATGAGTCAAGGTATCACACTTGCTGTTCATGGTGACATGTATTTTTCTCTCATTCTCACACATACGTGCTGCTCCTAGGTACTGATGCTGCCCTCAAATGTAGACTTGAGACAGGTTTGTCGTTGTACATGTTGCTTATGAGCACTGGAGCTGGGCCGCCTGTCACGTATGAATACCCCTTTGGAACAAATGGCTGGCACGCAAGGGCATTGGTATATTCAAACATGCCAAAATGGTTAGCAAAAGGAGACTTTTTTATGATGGAATCGGTTGCTGAGTCCTGCAACACTATGGTGCAAAAGCAAAACGTATTGTGCAACAGTCGCCACGCAACGATCAACAGCGCAGTGGGGGCTCAATCCAGCTTTGCATACTGATTTGCCAGTCCAAATGGTAGAGAGGGATCTTCAAGTACCTCTTTGACTGTATTTCGATCAGACCTAAGAAAGGATCTATGTTCCAGCAAATGCAAGATTTTTTCTCATTCCATGAGACACAAAGGTCATTGCCTCTAAGATCAGTGTTTTGTTTATTGACTGGAAACGAATACTCTCGTTTTACAGAATTTACACAAAGAAGGGTTGACGCAACTCTCTTAAATCCCGTCTTGAACTCTGTTGTATGCGTGACCTTTTAAGTATCCAAGCGAGTGGGTAATTTAGTGCTCTCGCCGCGTTTCAAGGCGGGATTGAAGAGGGTTGGGTCAGCCCTCATTTGTGTACATCATGGTTTCGAGTTTGAGAAGCTGAGGGTCCACCCTATATAAACTCCTCACTCCTTCTTACTGTTGACCTACTCTAGCTTTATTACAATGACTCAGAAACGATTAACCTGCTGTTCACCAAACCCCAATGAAAACATTTGTGAAACCCATCTGATAAGCCATCAGAATGGGGTGGCTTGTGTGATATTACACTGAGTGCTGGTGAAGACGTAGACTAACAGGAAGCAATAGAGGAACTACCAAAGTCAGCCTATGGCTAACTTTTTTCATCCAAGGAAAATGAATGTAGAAAGAGTATTTTTATTTGATGTGTTGTAATTTGAGCTGTTCTTCCTGCAAACACATATGCACTAACCCTGGGTGAAGTACTAAGCTAAGCTCGCGTAGTTTGCAACGTTTGCGCTACTTCGCACTACTTGAATTACATGTACCACAGTGCAAACACGCGTAGCATAGCGGTCAATTTTAACTTGCTTGCATTCCGCAACGTCAAGTTGGCGACCACGAGCGAGTAAAATGACATCCCGGCAAAACTTTTTCCTTGTTCGCGATCAACAACATCAAGTTGCCGATCGCGAGCAAGGCAAATAAACCTCCCGGCGAGATTCTCAATGCAGGGAGGTCAAGTTTCTGATTTCGAGTGGTCGCATATGCTCGCGACTGTTCGTGATGAGAAACTACCAGTCCGCGTTGAGAAAGCTGCAGCTCGAGTAGAAATGTACTTGAGCGGCAGAAAATGACTGCTTGCACTGTGCAAGATGCGGTTTGCACGGATTGCACAGTGGGGACAAGCATCTGAGACTGTGCAATCAGTGCAAACAGCACTTTGCACAGTGCACTACGCAGTTCGCATAGCTTGCGTAGTGCGAAGTGCACTTAGCGTAGCTACGCATAACACTACTACGCGAACTACGCCCAGGGTTAGCACTCTCTTTCCACTCACAAAACATGCTTGCTCCTTCCAAAGACACTGGAATGGTTTCTACAGGTCATAAGTCATGAAAAAAGAAGTGAGTGGGTTTTAAAACTGAGCTGCCTAGTTTTCTACTCACCCCGTGTCCCTTTCTCCCAGCTCCATGCGCTTCAGGTCTCTTTATCTCACTCTTACAGGTTCTTTTTCAGCGCTGCTTACTCCCTTTGTCACACATGTCCTGGCTCTCTGTTCATCTTTCTTTGTCCATTTTTGCTGTAATCCCTCTCTTGCTCCGAGTCCAAGTATTATGAATAAAAATATGCTCCCCACCGCCCAAACATGGATGGTGCTTGTGGCCACCCTCTGCAAACACATACCCAAACCACATACTGCTCTGCCCTTCCTACCACAAGGCCGTGCGCCATTACTCTGTACACCCAGGTATACACTTTCTCCCAACACACACAATTAAACATTCCCCTTCAAAAGTGACAACAAATCCAGGACTCCCTCTACTTGCACGAGCATGAACTCTATTTTACGCATTGGACCACCTTTTGGCGCATAGAAGCATGTGTATTACACAGTCAAGCAGTCATGATGTGCCCAACATGCGTTCCAATACGCATGACAATTAACTGCTCAAGGCCCACAACCACAATACCAGTGGAAGTCCAAAAGGCATGTCCATCAAAACGTGTAAACGTTTCCAGGCAGCCAAAGAGCACCATTTGCTGCAATACTGGGAAATAAACAAAACAACACCCTCCACGCCAACAAGGATGCTCTTCTGGTCCTTCATCACAACAAGCAAGTGTGCACCTAACTCCTTTAACAACAGTCAGGCACTTAACCCCTTTCACATAGAACCCTCCTTCTTCCTCCTTCGAACAAGCAAGCAATAATCCTCATTTCCTTCCAAAACTACACCTTTGACGACAACTATTCACCCGCACCCCAAAAATAGAATCATTGAAAATGTGTTTACAAATGTAAACTGCTGCACAGCAGCCACGTGTGCAAGTGTGTACTCTCCCACCCAACATACATAGCTGAACCTCTCTGGCACACGCAAGCATGCAGTCTGCTTCTAATCACACAATATGTACCCTACTTGGAATGACACAATATGCGCTCTCCTTCTCCACACACAAAATATAATTGTCCATTCACACACAAGCATGCACTCTCCTTCCACACACAAGGTTGTATTCTCATGTGACGCACCTAAGCATGCTTTTTACTTCTGATCACACATTATGCACCCTACTTTCAATCCCACAATATGCGCTCTCCTTCCCCACACACAAAATATAATTGTCCATTCACACACAAGCGTGCACTCTCCTTCCACACACAAGGTTGTATTCTCATGTGACGCACCTCAGCATGCTTTTTACTTCTGATCACACATTATGCACCCTACTTTCAATCCCACCATATGCGCTCTCATTGCCCACCCACAGTGTGAAGGCTCCTTCCAGCACACAGGATTGCACTTTTCTTCTTCCCACAAGCACTTCCCTTACAATTACAAACCATACACTCTCCTTCCATGCGCACAAGCATGCACTTCTTGTACACATGTCGCCTTAAACGCAGCACATATATAACCAGGGCCACTGCAATTATTATGCGACACGGGAGAACCAAATTATGTGGCAGGGCTGACTAAATTATGCAGCAAGTAAAGGGAAATTATGCGTTGTTATGCGGCACATTTTTTCTGTACAAGTATTTCACCTTAGTTACTAGTACTAGTTTAAGACCCAAATACAGCGATAAGTAGTTGAAAGATGGCACTACGCAGAGACGTGCAGCCACGATTTTTATAACTTTTGATCCGTTTGAGCTGGAACATTTTTGTTGCTCAGTTTTACAGATTATGCAGCAGATGGATTATGTGGCAAACACAGCAAATCCATAATTATACGGGGAAAACACTACTTCTGCATAATTGCATCATTCAAGTGGCCCTGTATAAAACACCCACCGCATATGCACACTTCAGCTCATAATTCAGCACACAAATGCAATAGCGCAGCAAGACACTATAACAATGACACAATTATGCATTCTTATTTCATACACACAGCATCCTTCCGAATTTAAAGCATGCGCTGTCCCCCTAAACACGCAATCGTACAGCCTCCTACCTCATGCGCGCGCCTGCACTCTCCTTCGAGATGCACAAGTGTGTACTCTTCGACTATGCATGCCTTCTTTCATAGGCCTAAAAAGGCCCACCCCATCATATGCACCCGAATTCACTCTTCTCACACACACTAATGGATGCAGTCGGAATCAACATACGCATGCGCTGTTCAATTTCCCACAACCATGCATTCCCTGTGTACACAAACCCATAGCCCTCAGTCACAACTTTTAGATAGGACACAGCAATTCCCCCCACCCAATCCCTGCCAAGTAAACTCTCACTAGCAGCATTTGGCACGAAACGAGCGTCACAAACCAGGGGCATACATTCCCTCTCTTAACACAAGAGCACGCAGTCTGCCCCCCTTCCCCCACCCCCCCCCCCACACACAGTGTGCACTCTTCTTCTAAAATACAAGCCCATGCTCCCGAACACATAACCACGAGCCCTGCATCCACACTCAGACACGTGCACCCTGCTTCACAAGCAAGAGCTCGTGTCTCCCACACAAGCGCACGTGCAGGGCCCCTCATTCCACGCAAACACACGCAATGCCGTCTCCACAGAAGCATGCACTGCCCCTTGCAGTTGTAAACTCCACAACGTAAAGCTGTTGCAAACCGTCCTGTCATGTGTCGTCCCACTCGCTCCTCTTCCCTCCTTCACGCCATCTGTTTCACGTGCACGTTTGCCAGTAAGTTCCCATGTACAGCCTGCTCAGCCCCATGCACAATGTTTCTTGATAAGACGCTTGGGTAAGCATGGAATACAAACACACACGCAGGACCACGCTCTCCTGACACGTGCGCACGCCTCATCAGGAGCGCACAGGCGCAGAGCTCGCAAGAAGCCCCACGTCCAACAAGTCCCTTTTTACTTGGCATTCTGGGAATTGTAGTCCTGTACTTATAAAGGGTAAAACACAAATAGGCCACCTGAAGACTATGATAATGGCACAGATGTCTTCAATCTCAACACCACACAAGAGTGTCGTCATGGAATCTTATGGCGCAGACCGCATCCCAACTGCAAAGCTAATGACAAAAGACGCATCTCTGAAACACGTGGGGCTGCTGTTGGTCACAAGACCAGCCATTTGTCCAGAGGCGTGGTTTCCGTTGGTGCAACAGGTGCAAGGGCACCGTCGCCCAATGAAGCATGAATATTGCTGTATTTCACAGTTAAAACATCGGCGTGGGTGGTGGGTGAAGAATGAAGGGGAGAAGGTAAGGCATTGGACTCGTGGTTACACTCTCTGCAGATAGCCAATTGTTACTGGGAGCAGCGGCAGGTAAGCCACAGATAGATAGATATATATATATATATATATATATATATATATATATATATATATATATATATATATATATATATATATATAGATATAGATATAGATATAGATATAGATATAGATATAGATATAGATATATAGATATATATGTGTATAGATATAGATATAGATATAGATATAGATATAGATACAGATATATATATATATATATATATATATATATATATATATATATATACACATTTTTTTCACAGAATATCATGACAAATACCAGAGTTGAAAACAGGAAATGATGAACTTCTGACACCTGGCATGGGACTTCTCAAGGGGTCTGCAGGTGCATGCAGTCTCTGGGGCACACAGAAAATGCTTTCCTAATAGGCAGACATATGTGCACTATTTTTCATACACAGTCAGCCGCGCGCGCTTACATACACACTATCTTTCCACAGACACTCAGGAACATACGCATTCACGCTGACTTCACACGCGCACGCTCTTCAATCACTTCTCACACACACACTTCAAATACACACTAACACTTCACGCACGCACAATTTCTTCCACAAACCTGCCTTTCCCAGCTGAACATCCGTGAATGCACTTTTTACCCCCAAACACTCATCACTACAAAAAGACATTGAACCACGTGTTCAAAGACACCTACGGATTGCACTCGTGGGACCCGCAGAGGTCCTGCTGCCTGCTTAAGTGACTGACGCGAGCCCCGCGTTTCGGGCCGTGCCTGGGAAATGCTGTCTCTGCCTATTTAACCAGCACAGCCCCTTTATTAACTTTGGAAAGAGACTCAACACCTTGTCAACTCCTAAAAAAAGTAATTTTTATTTTTTGTTTTATTTATATAATTTGTATACGACACCGTAAACATGGCTTCTAGGCGCTTTCAGGAATAGACTTCGTACAATGAAAGAGGTAAGCTCGCTGCACCTCCTACAAGCAATCTGACAGCCAACCTAATGTACGGGCTGCCAAGCAAACACCAGCCCCTTGTGTGCCTTTCGATCATGAACAGCGTCGCGTCGTCCTCGAAGTGTGTTTTGCGTTACAATACCCGCGTGACGCGTGTGCGCGCGCGCGCTCTTTTCATTCAGAACAGCATGGAGTCAACACTGATTGGCATTGCGGCCGCAGGTGTAATTGCAGCGGGGACCAGGCATTTACAGGCTCACCTGCACACCGTTTACGGCAAGCTATCACTAAATATCCCGTGGGCAAGGGTTCCAACCATCCACCCCACCCCACCCCCCCTCCTGCTTTCATGTCAATTTTGCTGGGACTCTGTAAACGATGTCAAAGACCAACAGAGAACAGAAGGCTCAGCGGGCAATGCTCCGGCTGCAGAGTTCCGTGCGTGTCCTGCAGTTTACACTTTCAAATGGAGTCATCTCTGAAATGCTGCGTTTGATAAACTGAGTGCCACACATTCCGTTTATAGAAGGCTCTGATATATTTACGGAGCTGCATATCGGCGAGGGAGCATGCATACGAACACCTGCACACGATATTGTATACGTTACTCTTGAAGAGGGCACAGGCAGCATCTGCTCCCGTGCTCCGGGTTTTTCCTAAATGCGAGGCCATGAGCACCACATAATGTATGTGCAGTGACGTGTGTGGCCGTCAAACTATGGGCGAGCAGTGTGTAGGCGAATTATATCTAAGCAATGTCTGCACTTGGGAGGACGAGGCCCAGGGAGATCACGAGTTGCCCTGAATCACACGAGGCGTCTGGTCACTAGGGGAAGCAGGGAATAGAATGCCCGCCTGCAGGGTGACCAAACAGGCCGAGACACTGAGTTACCCTATGCCACCTGGATGCAGCTCGCCAGTCCAGGTTTTTTTTGTAACAATTTGTACGCTTGCTTTTGCTGCCACCAGCCTTGAAGAGAAAACCAAAACAGCAAGTGTCAGATTGTACAGAAAAAAACTGGACTGTAGGGGGTGGAACCACACAAACCTGCCGTGAAAAAAAACAGGACAGAAGGAGCTACTGAAACCTGCCATGGATGGGCTTGACATCTCTGTTCAAGTGTCGCTCGTGTACCATGTTACCTTTCTGGGTTTAGTGTGCAAGATGACGTGTTTTGGAATGCCTGGGTGTTGCTTGGGCATGCATTGTCTATTGGTATGTCCACGAATGATCTAACTGTTTAAGAAGCCAATCGCTCAAGTTAATGGGAGAGAAATTATGTGAGCCAATCAGATGAGTTAAAGGGAGAGAGGGGATGTGAGCCAGTCACTCGAGTTAAAGGAAGTGAGGGGATGTGAGCAATGGCTCACAAGTTAATGGGAGAGAGGTGATGTAAGTTAGTCACTGGAGTTAATTGGGGCAAGGTGATGTGAACCAATCACTCGAGTTAAAGGGAGTGAAGGGATGTAAGCCAATCACTCAAGTTAATGGGAGAGAGGGGATATAAGCCAATCACTCGAGTTAAAGGGAGTGAAGGGATGTGAGCCAATCACTTGGGTTAAAGGGAGCGAGGGGATGCGAGCCAGTCACTCAAGTTAATGGGAGAGAGGGGATGTGAGCCAGTCACTCAAGTTAATGGGAGCGAGGTGATGTGAGCCACTCACTCAAGTTAATGGGAGAGAGGGGATGCGAGCCAGTCATTCGAGTTAAAGGGAGAGAGGGGATGTGAGCCAGTCACTCAAGTTAATGGGAGCGAGGTGATGTGAGCCACTCACTCCAGTTAATGGGAGAGAGGGGATGTGAGCCAGTCACTCAAGTTAATGGGAGCAAGGTGATGTGAGCCACTCACTCAAGTTAATGGGAGAGAGGGGATGTGAGCCACTCACTCAAGTTAATGGGAGAGAGGGGATGTGAGCCAGTCACTCAAGTTAATAGGAGAGAGGGGATGTGAGCCACTCACTCAAGTTAATGGGAGAGAGGGGATGTGAGCCAGTCACTCAAGTTAATGGGAGCGTGGTGATGTGAGCCACTCACTCAAGTTAATGGGAGCGTGGTGATGTGAGCCACTCACTCAAGTTAATGGGAGAGAGGGGATGTGAGCCACTCACTCAAGTTAATGGGAGAGAGGGGATGTGAGCCAGTCACTCAAGTTAATGGGAGAGAGGGGATGTGAGCCAGTCACTCAAGTTAATGGGAGAGAGGAGATGTGAGCCAGTCACTCAAGTTAATGGGAGCGAGGTGATGTAAGCTAATCACTCCAGTTAATGGGTGCGAGGTGATGTGAGCCAATCAGTGGAATTAAAGGGTGAGAGGGGATGTGAGCCAGTCACTCGAGTTAAAGGTAGTGAGGGGATGTGAGCCAGTCACTCGAGTTAAAGGGAGGGAGGTGATGTGAGCCAATCACTCAACTTAATGGGAAATAGGTGATGTGATCCAGTCACTCGAGTTAAAGGGAGGGAGGTGATGTTAGCCAGCCACTCGAGTTAAAGGGAGGTGATGTGAGCCAGTCACTCAAGTTAATGGGAGAGAGGTGATGTGAGCCAATCACTCGAGTTAAAGGGAGGTGATGTGAGCCAGTCACTCAAGTTAATGGGAGAGAGGTGATGCGAGCCAGTCACTCGAGTAAAAGGGAGGGAGGTGATGTGAGCCAGCCACTCGAGTTAAAGGGAGGGAGGTGATGTGAGCCAATCACTCGAGTTAAAGGGAGGTGATGTGAGCCAGTCACTCAAGTTAATGGGAGAGAGGTGATGCGAGCCAGTCACTCGAGTAAAAGGGAGGGAGGTGATGTGAGCCAATCACTCGAGTTAATGGGAGAGAGGTGATGTGAGTCAGTCACTCAAGTTAATGGGAGAGAGGTGATGCGAGCCAGTCACTCGAGTAAAAGGGAGGGAGGTGATGTGAGCCAATCACTCGAGTTAATGGGAGAGAGGTGATGTGAGTCAGTCACTCAAGTTAATGGGAGAGAGGTGATGTGAGCCAGTCACTCGAGTTAAAGGGAGGGAGGTGATTGGGGCCAGTCAGAGGAGTTTAAGGGAGGGAAGGGATGTGAGTCAGTCACTCGAGTTAATGGGAGAGAGGTATTGTAAGTCAGTCACTCAAGTTAATGGGAGAGAGGGGGTGTGAGACAGGCACTCAAGTTAATACGAGATTGATGTGAGACAGTTACTCGACTTAAACAGAGAGAGGAGTTGCAAGGAGGTTACTCAAGTTAATGGGAGTGAGGTGAAGTCAGCCAGTCACTCGAGTTAAAGGAAGGGAGGTGATGTGAGCCAGCCTTTGCAGTTAATGGTAGAGAGGTAAGTGGTGTTAGTATGGAAGCGGGGTGGGTGATGCTGCGGACACAGACAGGGGCGTGGAGGCGGTCCAGCGGTGGCAGCATGGATGGCAGCACAGCACAGGCAGCACGCACAGCGAGGGGCAGGGGGCATACTCACAGCCCCCGGAGCCGCAGCCAGATCTTCTCGATCTGCTCTGGCTGCAGGTATTTCAAGGAGTTGCTCTCGAAGTCCTCGATCTCCTTGGTGGGGGACTCCATGGCTGCGGCGGGTCTGGGGACTCGGGCTCCGGCTCGCATGCGCGCACGCCCCTCTTCGCCAAGTTTCACCAGTGTCCGGGGGCCGCGCGCATCCCTGCAGCTCCTCCCCGGTTAGAGGCGCTGCGTGCGGCCGGGGCCGGCTCCAGGTGGGCACTGGGGGCGGCCGCCGCCCGCCATCCCCTGAGGATTACCCTGAGCTGCGGATTGAAAGCCACCGCTCGGGAATGTTTCCTGTAAGCACGGCGCACAATCAGCCAGTCCGATGGATGGAGGGTCGTGGTCGGGATGGAGGGCGGACCGGCTGCTAATGGAGTCCCGAGCCGTCCCTGGCACCCGCGGCGCCTCTTGGCACACTTCGAGGCGCAATGCACCAGGGAGCCCCGAGCCACCCCCTCGTGCTGCGCTCTCTGCGCCCCTTGGCACACTTCGAGGCGCCACCCGCGGCTCCGCGACTCTCCCTCACTTTCTTCGCACTGTGACACTTCGAGAGCGCCCTCTTTCCATGCGCTCCCCGGCCCCCCTCCTCACTTTCTTCTCTCACTATCGCAGCGTGACTAATCTCCTTCCGTCCCTCCCCGGCTCTCCCGCTGTCCCACCGCACCCATTAACCCCTGGCACCCTTCGTCCGTCCCCTGCTCTTGTTTTAGCTCCCGCTCCCCACTCCTAATCCCTTGTCACAGGCTGGGAGCGCGTCCTCTCTCCCCGCTATCCTCTGTCCTTCCCCCCACCCTCTATCACAGTGCGACGGTTCTCCCTCCTTTCATCTCCTCTTCCTCACTTCTTTCAACTCCTCCCACACTTTGACACCGTGCGCCCTCTCTGCTCTTCCCCTATTCCTTCTCTCTCTTCCTCTCTTTACTCCCACCACCCTTTGACAGCACACCGTCACTTTCTACTCGTTCCCTGTCCTTTCTGTTTCTCTCTATCTCATGCTGATCTTCTATCTCTCTCCTCTCTCTTTTCACCCCAAGTTACACTGTGGGACTGGGCGTCCTCCCACCCCCTTTCTTGCTTTTTCCGATTGCTGGTCCCCTGCGCTCTCGTCACAATGTTGTCAACAAACCCCCCTCAGAGTGTGACTGGACCCGTTCCTTTCCTGCGGTCTCCCGACCTCCCATTCACGGCACTCTCGTCACCCCTGGTATAACCTCTCCCCTTCACTCTCCCCCTACTCTCGGAACCCCCGTTGCAGTTTAGCAGGACGCGCCCCCCTATTCCCTGCCCTTGCCCTGGTCTACCTCTTCCCGGGACTTCACCCCCTCCTCGCAAACCTTGCCCGCTCTGCCAGAAGCACGACTGACAGGCGGGAACATTGGCAGGCGAGTGAGGGAAAAGAGGCGTCGTCGCCACATGACGGCCAGGGACACAGAATCTCAGAGGCTGAGACGTCGCGTGTTTACAAAGTGTCACCCAGCAGTCACTGGAACAGGTCGAACTGCTACTGGGGAGAGAGGGCTATGAAAAAAAGACAAAGGGCCACAGCTTCACAGCCCTGCCTCCGAGCTGTGGACTGCTCTTCGAAGGAGATGAATTCATGAATGCACTTGTACAAACAACGCTGTGCTGCCTCAAGGCGCTATGCGATAGGAGAAGTGAAGGTGGTGAATCACAAAGGGATCAGAGAATCGGAGTTGTATGTTTTTTTGCGCCTGGGGGATTAAAAAGTAGAACCGTTACCCATCCTGCAAGGCAAGGGCTTTAACTGGATTTGTAGCAGAGCAGTGGCATAACGTAAAATGATGCCCCTCCTGCAGATTGACAAGAAGGACCCCCGATTCTCCTATATCTCACAGACATTCATGGCCTTGGGCAGGCCCTTTCAAGGGTCGGTCGCACTTGAAGGGTTGCAGGGGCTGCAGGGGCCTGCGTTAGCCCCTGAGCAGGTTGCACCCCACTGAACCTACATCGACCATCATGCCATCTCATTTGGAAACACACAGGAGAGAAACATTTTTTGGTAAAAAAAAAATAGGGAATATTATTTGTGAATTGATTTTCGATTTGGATTGTATCCCATTTTAGGGAACAGGTAGTCAATATTAAAAGCTTAGAAATATCACCATTTGGACTAAAGAAAGGCTGGGTCTCAAAATCCAGACTAAAGAAGACATCAACCTTTTTTTTAACAGAGTTTTATATAGCGCCAACTTGACCCGAATCTGGTATCAGAGCGCTTTATAAAGCACCAGTTGCATTACATGAGGACACATTAATATTTTTTGTTAGGCAGGGGAGATTAAGTGATTTGCCCAGAATCACAGGATGTTCAGTGTCATTGCCGAGACTCAACCCAGTTCCCCAGATTCGAGATCAACCGCTCTAGCCATTAGGCCAACTCCTCCCTCTCCCCTTGCCGGCTTGTCTGCTAGTCAGGGCGGCACAGATGTTGCAGAGATGCTGCCAGCCATAGTTGTTAGCGGATTACCTCATGTGTCCACTGACCCACAGGCACACAGAAAAGCCTTTTCATTTAGCAGGGAATTAGTACCCCAGATTTTTTTTATTTACTAAAAACAACAACAAACAAGCAGTCAATTGCTATGAGCTCATGTGCAGCTTGTTGCAGACAACCAGGGACAGAAAAGCAAGATAGCAGACTGAGTGAGAGGGCATGCTTTTATTTTATGTGTAGTTTGTTGTCTCCAGTCTGTGCATATTTTGTAAAGTTGTGTTAGGTCAACAGCTGGCTATAATGCGCCGCGCAAAAAGACTTCCCGTGAGAAGGAATGGACGCTTCCATGATACTCTTTAAGCTATAGAGGCAATGCTGCAGCAAGTTTTTTTTGTATTTTTAGGGGGGCCAATCTGGACATTCTATTTTTCGACATTTTAGCACTTCCACTTCATTGCTGTGAAGGGGAGATGCACATGGTATTATGACAGATAAGGCCTGGTTAAAAGTCACCTTTTATTGGGAATAAACCAGTATGGTCCTCATTACTGCATGTCATCCCCCAAAATGTTCTAATGCCTGTTAATTACCCTCCCTAAATTACTGGGACCCTTTGTATCAGCAATTTCACAGCATGCGGGGGAAATAAAGGACACAGGTCGCACATAATTTGGGCCAAAGTGAGAAAAGCTAAAAAGTGGTGGGTGGAATGCTTGAAATGATCTCAGCTGCTGGAAATTACTCTGGACCACATTATAGTGCATCATTTATTCACTTGACCAGATTATAGTCCATTCCTTAATTACTGGACCACATTATAGTCCATCGTTGATTCTCTGGACCACATTATAGTCCATTCTTTATTTACTGAGCCACATTATAGTCCATCGTTTATTTACTGGACCACATTATAGTCCATCGTTTATTTACTGAGCCACATTATAGTCCATCGTTTATTTACTGGACCACATTATAGTCCATTGTTTATTCGCTGGACCACATTAGAGTCTACAGTATATTCGCTAGACCACATTAGAATCCAGAGGTTATTCACTGGACCACATTATAGTCCATCGTTTATTTACTGAGCCACATTATAGTCCATCGTTTATTTACTGGACCACATTATAGTCCATCGTTTAATCACTGGATGACATTAGAGTCTATTGTTTATTCGCTGGACCACATTATAGTCCATTGTGTATTCGCTGG
This sequence comes from Lissotriton vulgaris, assembly GCF_964263255.1. Classification (NCBI taxonomy): domain Eukaryota; kingdom Metazoa; phylum Chordata; class Amphibia; order Caudata; family Salamandridae; genus Lissotriton; species Lissotriton vulgaris. Next base: position 578,575,288 of record NC_141691.1, read on the forward strand.
ACCACATTATAGTCCATTGTTTATTCGCTGGGCCATATTATAGTCCACTGCTTATTTGCTGGACCACATTGTAGTCCACCGTTTATTTGCTGAACCCCCATTAGAATTCATTGTTTATTTGCTGGACCCCCTTGGAGTTCATTATTTATTTGCTCACTACAGACAGGTAATAGCCATATGCAAATAAGTCTTGGTCCTGTTCCAACTGGACTACTCCAGTTTGAAAGGAAGGTCATTTCCCCTTTGATTGGAAAAACAAGAAACCCAACACCAGTTTCAACGCTGTATTCCTAAGTGCAACATTGGTGCTTTTCCCTTCACTCAACTAGTTGTCTGTAAACATTGTAGCTATCAATGTTTTAGCTGGTGCTGTGGCATCAGAGCTCATGGGTGTAAGGTGCCCACTTTATCCATAAAATCAGCATTATTTATGCTTGGCTACATAATGCAGTAATTTTTAGCTCATCACTCAATTATGCGGAGTTTGTAATTCAGTATAAGTTGTTAGTGTGTGCCAAATACATAGAAAACCCCCATCTTTGAGTACATATGAAGTTTCTGGTGTGTTTATTGGCCACACCTTTCTTGGCTGGTGTGGAAATAGGGAAAACGTGTGAACCCTGATGTTGGACTTGTCATCCTTGGGTGGTCTTTTCCCAACCTTTTGCCTCCCACTTTTTGCTGTAACTTTTTGTTGGCTTTAGAACTCTGACCACTGCTAACAAGTGCTAAAGTGCACATGCTTCTCCCCTAAAACATAGTGACATTGGTATATACCTGATTGGCGAATTTAGTTTACTATAAGTGCCTTGTAAAGTGGTATATCTTATACCCAGGTCCTGTATTCTAAATGCTACTAGAGGGCCGGTAGCACTAATTGTGCCACCCACCCAAATAGCATTTCAAACTTATCTCAGGCCTGCCATTGCAACGCCTGTGTGTGCAGTTCACTGCCACATCAACGTGAGATTTAAAACTTCTTGCCAAGCCTTAAACTCCCATTTTATTAGAAATAAGTCACCCGTAAGGTAGGCCCTAAGTGAACCTAAGGGCAGGGTGCTGTGTAACTGAAAGGCAGGACATGTACTTTTAAGTTTTAGATCTTCTGGCAGTCACAAACAACTATACTCGTTTTTCATGGCTGTGAGGCCTACTCCTTCCATAGGCCACCATTGGGAATTCCCTTATATGCTTTTACGTGGTAATTCCTGATCAGAGAGGAATAGCTTTATCATTTTTGGTATGGTTTGAAAAGTAATGATGAATCTTTTCTTCTAGTAAAGTTAGATGTAACACTACTAGTTTAGAAATACTACTTTTAGAAAGTGGACACTTCTCTGCTCCTTACTTAGCTCTGTGTGCCTGCAGCCTGTCTCCAATCCACGTTTGGGCCGGGTGACAGCTACAGTTTGTGCATACTCTCTAGGCAGCTACCTCACAGGAAGGGCTGAATATGATGGGATATATCTGCATTCAACTACACACTAATCGCTGACCTGGGCTGAGAGGGGGAGAGGTGGTTCACATTTACATCTGAATAGGCTGTGCCCTGCTCTCACACAACCTCCTGATTTACCCGCTACTGGTAGTCTGGAGCCACGGCTGGACTGAAGGGGATCCTTGTGCACTTCTGAGGGCTCTTTTGAAGTCACCCCTACATCAAAGGCATTTTGGGGTATAAGTATGATAGTTCTGGCCCTATCAGATCAGTATACTACTGGATCAAGAAGAAACTGTGCTGGAGTAAAGGCTGCAGTCAAATGTAGTATCTGTTCTTATAAGAGAGAAACTACTGTCAAGTAGGAGAAATGTTGATATTTACTGGATCTACGACATTGACTTTTGAGTGAAGTAAATTTGCATTGTATATGCAAATTTACGCACATTTTCGGGAACCACCTGACTTTAAAGGAAGTAGGAGGAAGGACACCAGCATGCTGGTGTCAATTTGCTCACTAGGAGCGCAAAATAGTACCCCGAGGACCTGTGGTCAGTTCTTAGAGCTTGGTAACATTGTGCTCCCTAGTTATACAGCTAAGAGGGTTTTTAGGGTGTTCCAGAAGGACTAGGCGCACACCTGAGTAACCGCAAAGTGTAAAGTAACATAAAGTAAACAATATAGGCAAAAGGGCGGGCGGTAATCCCTCACAACCGCTCAAGGTTGGACCAAGGAGATCCACACAAAATACAAAACCACAACGTAGCCCCTGCACTATATAAGGTCAATATTTCCTTGGTAAATTTGGTCTTGGTTAAGCTAGTTAACTGCGCACATCAAGACTTTCATGGTAGGAGAACATTAGTGCAAATATAAAAGTTCAAAAGACGTAAAGTTCTTGGTGTAGTCCACCAGTTTAATGTTCCTCTGTACAGGCCAACACGTGTTTCATCGCAGGGAACAGACTGCGAATCTTCAGGGCTGGATATAGATACAAAAGGTACATTTGTGAGGCTGTTCTATTCATTAACATGTTACGGTAGTGACCTAATCGTGTATACCAGGGTGAGAGACAGCATGCCATTAAGTGACTCTGTGTCATTGTGACTCAAAAACACTGTACAAGTGACTTTAGTGAAATGTGATGTTAGCTCAGTGTTTGTCACATCAGATTTTATTGGTGTTTTTTAAATGTGTACATGACGAAAACTATATACACTCACCGACCGGAGCAAAATTAATTAAGGTGACGAAGTGAAAAAAGTGTGTGTGTGTTTAACGAGTACGGTAACCCCTGTGACTTTCAGTGAATACCTAGATGTCTAAATTGACTGTACATTTATACATGGTTATTTACGTTTCATGTGAAATAAACATTACTTGTTTATTGGATTAAAATTTGGTGACTGTTGTACATTTAGAACCTCGTTTTATATCCATGAAGAGCTTGCGCCATAGTTGAATGTGGACCTATGGGGTTTAAGTGTCTTGGTTTGAAACTACTTCAATGGAAAATTGGGCAGTCTGCGGTATTCTATCGAGAGAATTTAGGGAAAGGGAACCCGTCAGTGAGAGGACTCTGTAATGTGTATGCAGAGAAGTTGTATGATTAAGGAACCTAAAAAAACGGACACGGGAGGAAGACTAGAATTAGGTGATTAAGTGAACAGGTATACCGGGAACACCAACTAAATATAATAAAAGTCAGTATATAAAAAAATCAGTATATAAAAAACGGACTGGGATCAATGGATAGGCAAGTGTTCTAGTGGCGTTTGGACACAAAAAGTAAAAGAAAATTGAAACAGAGGTTACAGCACATTGTTATTCCAAACACTCACCCTCATAAAATATGGGCGAAATTTAGTGGTCTGAAACACCCGGTTCGGGTGAAGTATACAATGCGTGAAAGTTGCTTGCGTAGTGGGTTGTATCTAAAAGATATATAATGCGCGTAGTAAGAAATTATACTTTTAGTTTAGTACATGTTAAAGGCAGTGGATTCGAACATCCCTACAGAATCCTACCTTTTTTATATTCAATTGAAGCTTTAACCGGGAGAAGAAGAGATGAAAAGTGGTAGTCGAGATTTGTTTGAGGCAGTAGCACTCAAATGGTGAACAGGCAGGTACACCTGGATAGAAAGAAAAGGACACAGGTATAGTGGGTATGGGCTCTTCCGCTTTTCAATAAAAATGGTTTTTGGATCAGAGCTTCTAACCCAAACGCGAGATCGCTTACCTGTTTGTTTGCATTCCCCCTCCTATAGTTCCCGGCGCCGTTTGACGAAGACGGTCACCTGACAGGAAGTCGGAACTGGCTTTATGCTGTCGTTCCGCCTCTGCATTCAAAAAGAACTAGAACGTCGTTTCTCTTCTTGTTAGTACAATGCATGGCTGTACAACGAAGAAATACTAAACACTACCACTGGTTTGTATACAGCGAGGGCTGTTACGAGGTTATTCTTATTCCTGATATAGTATTGATATTCCTCGTTGTATGTTGGACGGAAAGGCTTGAAAAGGAGCCCTATACAAGTTAGACTTACTGGTTGTGGGGGTAGTGTCTTTTTAACGTGAGGTAGAATATTAGAGTAAGGTATATTATCTAAACGTGGAAGGTCAAACGTCAAGAAGGCAGGGGGGAAAAGAAAAGAGTAGTGAGGGAGGGGGGATTTTAGGGAAACGAATGAGTTTGATAAGTCAAGCGAGTCGGTGTTCAAAAGGAGCACGTTTTCGATGTAACTGAACTCCAGCATAGGGACATTATTTTGGTATATGATTAGTATAAGGTGAATAAGAGTTCCTTCATCCCAATCTATTTTTTGTCTCTGGAAATAGAATAATGTGGTCATGATGTGTGTGATTTTTAGTCAAAAACATATTGGTGTTGTTTAGCAGAACAATACAGACGAGAAAAAATACAGTACAGAAACGATATGGCAGTATATTCTAAAGTGAAAGTTACATTGTTTCATTACGTAAGGGTGTAATGTCTTTTGGTCCTCATAGAACAATGTGACTGAATAGGAAAAACAAGGCTAGAACGACAGTCTCGGTTTAGTTTCCAAGGAAAAATTGCATCTCTGGGTCATAATTGAGCCCGAATTCAATATTGCGAAGACGCATAATCCAGGTAGCTTCTTTCCGTCTTAATGCCAGCTCACGGTTGCCGCCTCTCACATGGACGGGCACCGTTTCAATACCATAGAAACAAATTCGGAAGTCTTCTGTGTTGGATTGGCATTTGGCTACATGTAGGGCTACTGGATATTTTGGGTCTTGTTTTTGGATGGCCCTCATGTGTTCTGAGATTCTGTCTTTCAACATCCTAATTGTGCTACCGACTTATTTTTTTCCACACTGGCATTCTATTATGTATATCACATATTTTGTGGTACAGTTCATGTTCACTCTGATGTCATATCTTTCTTCGTTAGGTCCATAGAATTGCTTGGTTTTATGTTTTGCCCATTTACACATTGCACAAAAACCACACTTGAAAAACCCCTTGCTGTGTTGTGTTAGCCAGTCAGGGGTCATATCTGTTCGTGGAACGGTAGGGCTAAGTCTATTCCTCAAAGTTCTCCCTCTGCGGAAAGTTATTTGAGGAGATGTGGGAATCATTTCCTTTAGTACTGCATCATCTTTTAGCAGACTCCAATGTTTGGTCATACTGTTCCTAATCGATTGGTGTAGGCTGTTAAATTCAGTGATCATTCTCACTGTTGAGTCTTTCGCCTTATTAGAATTGTTCATTCTCAGTGTGTCTGGTCTTTTGATTTTATTTAGTCTCTTTTTTGCTGTAGAGAGGATGGTTTGGGGATAGCCACGTCTCTCAAATCTTAGTTCCATGTCTTGTATGGTATTTTCGAGATCTTTCTCTTCACTGCAATTTCTTCTAGCTCTAAGAAATTCCCCGAATGGTATAGATCTAATCTGGTGCGACGGATGAAAGCTGTCTGCTCGAAGAATAGCATTGCAGGACGTGGGTTTCCTGTAGAGTTTACTTTGTAATTTATTGTCTTGGACATAGAATTCTAGGTCTAGAAATTCCATTTTGGTTTTGCTAGACTTCATGGTGAAGTTCAGTTCCCAGTTGTTGTGGTGGTCAAAAAAACTCTGAAGTAATTCATCTGTACCCGTCCAGAGTAAGATGCAGTCGTCAATATACTGACCCCAAAAGAGGATGGAGTCGGTATACGAGCTGCCTTGGGTACCCCAAATGTGATCTGCTTCGAATGCACCCATAAAGAGGTTGGCGAAAGATGGAGAAAATTTCGAACCCATGGCTACTCCACGTTTTTGTTGATACCAGTGTTTGTGAAAGATAAAAAAGTTATTGTTTAGGATAAGGTTCATCATAGAGATTAACATTTGTGTGTGTGCCCAAAGGGATGCCGGTCTATTAGACAGGACCCGAGTAACTGCTTCCATACCTAGAACTGGATTGATGCTGGTATAGAGTGCAACAACATCCATGGTCACTAAGGTGGTGTTCGTTTGCCATTCTAGGTCACTTAACAGACTCAGTATATGTTTGGAGTCTTGTATAAAGGAGGGCAGATTTTTGACCAGTGGGCCTAGAAATACATCCACATATTCTGCCAGTCTCTCGGTGGGGCCCCCTATTCCAGAGACAATGGGTCTGCCTGGAGGAAAGGGGAGATCCTTGTGGATTTTTGGAAGGGTGTACAGCCATGGGTATGTAGGTTTGAGTACTTTGAGATATAGATATTCGTCCTCATTCAGGAGACCATCTTCTTTCCATTTTCGCAGATGGTCATTGATAGTTATTGTCAAAGTACCCATAGGGTTTTGTGCAGTTGGTTCGTAGCAAGAGGTGTCTGCTAATTGGTTTAATATTTCGTTATTGTAGTCGTCTGCATTCATGACCACGATATTACCTCCTTTGTCCGCCTCACGGATAACGATGGTGGAAGTCTGTGTGAGTGTAGTGAGGGCAAGACGCTCTCCTTTGGTTAGATTGTCTTTGAAAATGAATGTTTCGTTAAGTTTCTTTGTGTTGATTTTGTTGAGGTCATCCAGAACCCATCTGTGAAAATTGTCAATATTGTTGCCACCTGGTAGTGTCGGTGTCCATGTGGATTTACCTTTAAGACCACTGACAACCCCAAGATCTGTGTCTATATTAAGTTCTTCTAAGAGTTGTCCCATTTCCATGGGGCTGTCTTCCCGTTCAGTGATAGATAACAATAAATGAATGGCTTGTATATCCTTTATTGTTGTTACATCATTAACCAAAACATCAGGAATATTTTTCACATTTTTGGTACTAGGTGTTTTTCCAGCAAAATACTTTTTCAATTTCAGGCTACGTACAAATTTAAAGAGATCTATCTTAGTTTGACATATGTCTCCTGTCGAGTACGGATTGAAATTAAGACCTTTAGAAAGAAGATTGGTCATGTCAGGAGTTAGTGGGAAAGAGGAAAGGTTAACTACTTGAACCTCATTATGCTCATTTCCTATTTCCTTGTCGTTCCTGATCTTAGTTTTTTGCGATACTCTTCGTTGGCCACCCCTGCTGCCTCTGTGGGTTTTTGGTTTGTTGTATCCCTTTGGGGTTGAGTCCTGTTCCCTTTGCGAATACGTTCCAATTCTACTAAAAAAGGAGTACTGTTGGTGTCAAGCATATCTCCCCTTTCTTGTTCAGGTTCGCTTACACCTGCAGAATTAAGAGATGTATTACTGGATGAGACAGAGCTAGGGGCAGATGTGATGTTTCCGGATTTTTTTAGGGTTGTTAGGCCGAATCATTGCATCGTATTTGCGATCATAAGTAAAGATTCTACCGTTACGGTAGTCTGCATCATCTCTTTTTATTTGTCTCGCTTTCCTGTTTTTTATTTCTTCCTGGTGTTTCAGTAAGACCTCGTCTAGAATGGTGTAGTTTTTTATCATGGGTTCAGGCATATTTAGATCTTTTATCTCTTGCTCCAGTATCGCAATTTCTCCCAGTAGTTTACTGGATTTGCGATCTGCGCTTTCTATTAGGATGTCCATAAGGACAAAAAAATTATTGGTCACGGAATCTTCCCATTTTTTCACAAGGTCTATATCAAGATCATTATATGTTGGAAAGGTATGAGAGCGTAAGCCTCTAGGTATCTGTTTTAAGCGCATATATTGCTTAAGAGTCGTAGAGTCCCATCATTGTGAGTTCTCTTGTTTTTTTAGTCTTTCAAGTTTTTTAAATTTGTCTTTTAGGCCCTCCACTCGAGGGGGACCAGCACTGGCCGTGGCAGTGTGTGTAGGCATGCCTTTTGCTAGATTCTCAAAAAGATCTGCTGCTATTTTGTCTCTGTCCATGTTGAGGTAGAGATGTTGTAGATGTTGAATCAGAATTGGTGTGCTTTAGTAAAGAGCTAGGATTGGAGAGTGAGTGCGGGGGGCAGCCTTCACTGGAAATCAGTATAATAGTTATACAGCTAGGAGGGTTTTTAGGGTGTTCCAGAAGGACTAGGCGCACACCTGAGTAACCGCAAAGTGTAAAGTAACATAAAGTAAACAATATAGGCAAAAGGGCGGGCGGTAATCCCTCACAACCGCTCAAGGTTGGACCAAGGAGATCCACACAAAATACAAAACCACAACGTAGCCCCTGCACTATATAAGGTCAATATTTTCTTGGTAAATTTGGTCTTGGTTAAGCTAGTTAACTGCGCACATCAAGACTTTCATGGTAGGAGAACATTAGTGCAAATATAAAAGTTCAAAAGACGTAAAGTTCTTGGTGTAGTCCACCAGTTTAATGTTCCTCTGTACAGGCCAACACGTGTTTCATCGCAGGGAACAGACTGCGAATCTTCAGGGCTGGATATAGATACAAAAGGTACATTTGTGAGGCTGTTCTATTCATTAACATGTTACGGTAGTGACCTAATCGTGTATACCAGGGTGGGAGACAGCATGCCATTAAGTGACTCTGTGTCATTGTGACTCAAAAACACTGTACAAGTGACTTTAGTGAAATGTGATGTTAGCTCAGTGTTTGTAACATCAGATTTTATTGGTGTTTTTTAAATGTGTACATGACGAAAACTATATACACTCACCGACCGGAGCAAAATTAATTAAGGTGACGAAGTGAAAAAAGTGTGTGTGTGTTTAACGAGTACGGTAACCCCTGTGACTTTCAGTGAATACCTAGATGTCTAAATTGACTGTACATTTATACATGGTTATTTACGTTTCAAGTGAAATAAACATTACTTGTTTATTGGATTAAAATTTGGTGACTGTTGTACATTTAGAACCTCGTTTTATATCCATGAAGAGCTTGCGCCATAGTTGAATGTGGACCTATGGGGTTCTAAGTGTCTTGGTTTGAAACTACTTCAATGGAAAATTGGGCGGTCTGCGGTATTCTATCGAGAGAATTTAGGGAAAGGGAACCCGTCAGTGAGAGGACTCTGTAATGTGTATACAGAGAAGTTGTATGATTAAGGAACCTAAAAAAAACGGACACAGGAGGAAGACTAGAATTAGGTGATTAAGTGAACAGGTATACCGGGAACACCAACTAAATATAATAGAAGTCAGTATATAAAAAAATCAGTATATAAAAAACGGCTGGGATCAATGGATAGGCAAGTGTTCTAGTGGCGTTTGGACACAAAAAGTAAAAGAAAATTGAACCAGAGGTTACAGCACATTGTTATTCCAAACACTCACCCTCATAGAATATGTGCTCCCTAGTTACTCTATTTTTCCTGGAGTTTGGGTGGACTAATGCTGGAGGCTTAACAACCCCCCTAACATACTTCACAGGCCTGTCAGACACCCAGACCTCTGGCGAGTGGACTTATGCTTAGGTGGAAACACCTACAACCTTCTCCTTAGCTCTTGGGAGTGTTTAGTCAGTGTTTCTTGCACAGCAGGCAGTTGCTGCCTGCTAGTTGGTTCAGGACAGGGAACACCTGCAGGCAACCGGTAATCCCCAGGGTAACCCAGTGAGAAACGGGCAGCCCAAAGGTCGGACCCATGGCAACTGCAGAGGTTGAGGACATGGACCCTGGGGCCCCATTTACTTCCTATTCACCTCCCCAACGGTAAAGCCTGGCCGAAGCTCCATGGTAGCCGTTCACTTCTCTGACCACAGAGCACTCAGTTTCAAGGAGGAACTTACAGGGAAGTTCCCCGCTGGCCCAGGATCATGGAATCTGAACTGCTTGTTGCTGGAAAACAAGGAATTAGTGGCAAACCTCAGAGTCGAGTTATATAGAGTGGAGAGACATGAGGGAGTTCTTTCACTCTGCCAGCGAGTGGTGGGAATGGGCAAAGGACAGGTTCCAGAGCTTCTTCCAGAACTACTGCACGGGAAAAGAAGAGTGCATTCAAGAGGCTGCAGAGCAAGGGGATGGGACATGGATGACGAACTGGAGGAAACCCGAAAAGGGCTCACAGTGCAGGGAAGAATCAAAGAAAATCATTTTCCGGACCAGAACCGTGAACCTCGAGAAGGACGAGAAATGCAATTTGTTCTTCTTCATGAAACTTCACTCGGCCCACACACCGCTGGTAGAGCTTCAGGACTAGGAGGGCAACCTTCAAAGAGGGAAGGAGCATGCCATGAGAGGCGTAACTGACTTTTATGGTGACCTTTCCTCACCGAAGTCATCACAGAGATCCCAGGCGGACAGTTTCTTGGGGGGCATCTAAAAGACACTGGGTAAGGAAGAGAGAGAGGGCCTGAATGTGCCCTTCACCCTGAAGGAGCTGCACTAGGCCGCTACGACCTCTAAGAGAGGCAAGACCCCTAGAAATGAAGGTCTCCCAGTGGAACTTTATGCCAAACTGTGGGGCATGATCGGGCCGGACTTGCTGGACAACTATGTGGAAATAGTGGGCAAGGGCAGTATTCTGCAGTCCTTGTGTGAAGGCACACTTTTGTATAAGCAGAAGGGACAGAGAGAAGACCTCAAGAACTGGAGCCCATATCGCTCCTTAATGTGGATTAAAAAACACTGGCAAAGGTAATGGCCAACTGCCTTATTTAGGTGATAGCCAAGATAGTTCAACCTGACCAGACCAGTGGGATACAGGGTAGGCACATTGCAGAAAGTCTGGCTCTGTTCCGGGACATGATCGAGTACATCAAGGGCCGCAAGGTTCCGATAGCATTGGTCAGCCTGGACCAGGAAAAGGCATTCGACATGGTGACTACAATGTATAGAGATATCTCTAGCGCAGCGTTAGTTAATGGATGGAAAACCAATCCCTTTCCCGTCATGTCAGGTGTGAGGCAGGGCTGCCCGCTCTCCCCCTCTTCTGTTCATCTGCGTGATAGAGCTCCTTGCAGAACGCATCAGACAGAACAGGAACATCAGAGGAGTGACGGGCCAGAAAAGCAACGGAAAGGGCGAAGTGATGTGCTCCCTCTACATGGACGACATCTCTGTGGACAAGCAGTCTGTGAAAGAGCTAGAAAGGACTTGTATATAATTTGGAAAGCCACCAGGAGTGAAGATCAACAGCGACAAGTCAGAAACCCTACTTTTTAGCCAATGGCCACACACCCGAAACCCACTGCCATTCCCATCAAGCAGGATTTCCTGAAGATCCCTGGAGTCTGGTTTGGCGGAGATGGTACGGCAGAGAAGACATGGGAAGAGAGAGTGTCAAAGACAAAGCAGAAGCTGGGGCTCTGGAGCCTCCAGAACCTGATGATTGAAGGGAAGTCTTTGGTCCTGCAGAACAAGACCCTGCTAGTGCTCCGGTATGTCACTCAAGTGTGGCCATTGCAGCCCAGAACAGCCAAGGCCATCACAGGAATGATCTTTTACTTCATCTGGAGCTCGAAGATGGACAGAGTGAAGAGGGAGGTGATGTTCAAGACCCATGACAAGGGAGGCAAGGGAATTCTGGATATCGCCACCATCCTGAGGGGAATCTTCATGTGCCACTGCGTGAGGAGCACCCTGAAGACGGCAGATGAGTGCCATGCCAGATTTTTGATGTCACATTTCTTCCTGTTGCCAACGTGGAAGTGCCTCAGATGAGCAAAATGAGTGAGTGCCGTCCCTTTCAACTGGGATATCCTGTGGCTCTACAAAGAAGTGGAAAAGTTCATCAAGGGGTTTAGTCTGGAGCCCCACCACTTGGACTCTGAAGATCGTCCAATGGCAGATACATGCGAGAAACATCACTGAACCGATTGGCTCCTTCCCATATGCCACAGGGGACCACTTGTGGGAGAACATCGCCTCCAAGCGCCTGATCAACCAGCACAAGGACATCGCCTGGATGGCCATCCAAGGAGAACTGACAGTGAGAACCTTCATGCACGCAAGAGGGCTCAACCAATACAAGTCCTGCCTGAGAGGGTGCACGGCAGAAGAGACGACCTACCATCTCTTCTGGGAGTGCACATATGCACAGGACCTGCTGAAGACCCTAGGCACGGAGTTTAGGATCTGGATACCACTAACATGCATCACCGTGGACTCTATGATGTACGTGCTGTTTCCAGGGACACGCTCACTTGGGGAACTCCAGGACTGCTGGAGGCTCCTATGCTGCTTTAAAGGTATTCTTCTGCTTTCGAGATACCCCTTGGTAGTAGGGAAGGAGACATCGACCCTAGCTTGACGAAAGTTGATCAACAGTCACCTGCATACTACACTGCACCCGAGGACCCAAAGGGGTCCCCTTATAATCCTACATAGGGGCTGGAAGGCTCAGACAATAAAGATGACGATGATGACACCTGCAGACCCAAAAAGGCCCCTCTGCCCTAACCTGGGGGGGGGGGGGTAAGGGGGGGAGGGGGCAAAGGGACCGCTAACCTCTTTTCCCTTTTTCTCTTCAACCCAGAAACCAGCTGGAGACAGAGGATAGGAGAATGCAGATGAAGGCAGGTGTAGTAAATGTGAAGTTATTTACTGTAATTTATTTGAATAACATGATCCTTTTCCTTAACAGGTAAAAGGTCAATGGCATAGCTTGTGCACGTGTTCTGTCCTGCTTTGCTGAGCTGCCCTGCTGCCTGCTGACCGTTACCCTGCAAGGAAAGAACTGAGTACACCCCAGAGTGACTCGGAGGGCTAGTTGGCTTGCCCTCGGTTTTCTTCAATGTCCCAGTGGCCATCTATGACCTCACAACAACCCCAAGCAAGCTCAGCACCCCTCCAGACAAGCTGCTCCTTGTGCTGCGGGGACATTCTTCAGTGCACGCTAGCACCGGAGCGCGTTGATCGCTTTGCCCCCTTTTGCTTCCTTCATCGCTGTGCTCCCTTTCACAACCATGCCGAGAGTACAGCGTTGTTCCCCCCTGTAAGGAGTGGCTAAGGAGAAATACATTTGGGATCTACAGGCAGCATCCGTTGTGACCGGCAACTGCGGACAGAGCCGCACACACTATAGAGGCACCATACCACGAGAGGCTCCAACAGAGTGAGTGCCCTGGGGCCCACTTCACGGACTCTCTTTGAGAACCCCAGTTTTCCCACAAAGGCAATAGGAGAACCAGGAGGATTTTGCTGCGCTGTCTCAAAACCCGACCCGAGCAGCTTTGGGAGGTCACACTGCGCCTCAAGCATCTAAGGGCTGCCTCATCTGACCTGAGCAACCTTGGAGGCTGCGCAGTGCCTCCCACTGAGTACTTGGCCATTTCAGCCCCGCGCTCAAGCCTCAGAGTGATGTTGTGTTAACAGAGGATCAGGTCGGTACAGCCTGGTGAGTGGCCGATGTGACGACACTCCTCAGAGCAGGGGTGAACTTGTGTATTACTTTGGCCCACAATCCAAGCAGTCCCAGCACTATTGTGTTGCGCTGAACACAGGGGTCGCTCGGACTTTCCCATACCTGTTGGAATCAGATTCAAGTGGTCCTGACGTGACAGTGCTCCTTGCAGTCGGCAATCACACATTCTCCAAGATTCCAAACCGAGCCCAGTGGTATCATAGAAAATTCCTGTAAAGGCTCGAAATCGAGCCCATCTGATCTTTCTAAAAGCAATGCTTGATTTTTCTACAACTGTGTGGATTCTTTTTGTAGTGTTTTCAGTGATTTCCTGTGTGTTAGTGTTGCACAAATACTTTACACATTTCCTCTGATGATAAGCCTGCATGCTCTGCGCCAAGCTACCAGAGGGTGAGCACAGTTTATCCTTAGTGTGTAACTTACTTGCCCTGACAAAAGTGGTGGGTTCTGCCTGGCTGAGCTACCTACCCTAGCCAACCAGAAGCCCCATTTCTGACACCTGAACACACATTTGTCCTGTGTTTTCAGCATCTTCAGCAGAGTGTAAATGAGGCTGTTATGTATTCTACTATCCGCCAAAGAGTAATGGAGTCCTATTTCCTTGTTTGCACTAGGGCCCATGGCACACTTTCTATGCCACTTCTTCTAAACATGAGGCTGTATATCAAAATATTGTTAGCAAAACTAATGTCTGACAGAAATATTGTATAATATAGTGACACTTAAAGGAGATGTTCTATATTTACTCCAAAGTGATGACATTTTAGGATACTCTATTTCAGTCAAACTACATTTTGATTACAGTATCGTGGTGCAAAATTAAATAGAAGGTGTCCAAAAGAGTCTTTTTTATCAGCACACTTGGTGCTTAATTTGAGCCGGTGGATGCAGGTGGGGCCCACTGGCACTTATTTTGGGGGGCCGGCACTTCATTTCATTGAGAGCAAAAAGAGAAAAATACAAAAGAGGGAAGGAAAGAGGGTTAGATAGACCGAGCAACAGTGACAAATTGAACAAGCACTGGCGTTGCCAATAGGTTTCGCATTTGGAAAGTTGGAGCTATTGGTTTTGTAAATGTCATTTTTTATTTATATATTGTTATTGACAATAACGATATATAAATATAAAATGTCATTTACAAAACCAATAGCTCCAACTTTCCAAATGCGAAACCTATTGGCAACGCCAGTGCTTTTTTTTGGTTAACTTCGTGCCGTGTTTCCTGACGCAGTTTATGGAGGAGAGTTCGGGTCACAGCGAGGCTAGACTATAGACGGTGTGGGCTCCACGTGACCAACAAGAACACTGCCCCCAGCCGGCCGCGAACCTGCGCTTATACGCGATGAAAGCCGCCCGACACCCTTAATAAAAGTTGGCGATGGCATCTGAAATCCCCATTTTACGCGTGGGGATTTCTTTTCCACTCACTTCAAAAACGGCCCACGGGAAAGCAGTCTCCGCTGCAGCGGTTTAGGCGGATCCACAGAACCCAGGCTGCGAGTGCATTGTTTAAGTGTGTTTGCGTCAGTACATTCCTCTGTGCTTAAAACAAATAGAACACCGGGCTTAACGAATTGAGGCTAGTAGCAAGCTAATGTGTGCAGTACCATGGGTTTGTTTTACCACAGTAAGCTTGGTCACTGACAGATAACACAAAACAGAACCTTGAACCCACCCAAGAAACTGCACCTTACCGCAGCCTTACAGAATAATGGAAGTTAAAGAAAATGCACGGTAGGAAATCGTCGTGCTCATTTTGGTATCAAAGCTGAAGCGGGGCATAATTCATTTGCAGTTGCCACCTTCTTAACCACCCCCCGCAAAAAAAAATATACAGGCCAGGAGTCTTCATGCAGGATACAGTGCTTCTACATTACAAAAAAATATCAATTGTGTATTTTAGACCACGCTTGCATTGATTGGGTGAGGGATTGGCAGTTTCTCCAACACTGCTACCTGGCCGCTTGTGTGTCATTTGTCTATATATAAAAATGTAAGATTTAGCAAAGTCTGAACAACGTCAGACCTGTTGGTGTTGCCAGTGCTTGTTTCGTGTGCATGTAGTAAATGGCGATTGCCGGCCCAACCCATGTATTTTAGGTAGTGTGAAGTCCTTGCGCCTGTGTTCTGCTGGGTGCCACCAACTCGAACAGTGCCACTGTTTTTTCAAGGTGAAACACTATAATCGAGGCGAAAGTAGAGTTTTACAGCGACAAGTGAAATGCATGTAAAGAATGCCTACATCTGTTGCTGACATATCTGCGTACCGGCATCAGGATATAAATTAGAACGGAAGTTCCACGGGTCTCTTAAACACAGGTGCATTCACATTTTAGCCTCTTGCACTCTTACATGTAGGCAGTTACGCCCACACCAGGCCTCGTCTTTTCTTTTCCTGTCCTCCTTTATCCTCTGTTCTCTCGTTTCCTTAGTTGTGTGACCAGAGAAGCTTTCTGAATATCATGTGACCAAAAGTATATATATGAGTCGTTTCTCCCCAATTATATTACTATGTCCTCAGATCATTGATACGTTCTATTATTGCTTCTCTGGACATCTGTTTTGTATTGAAAACAATAACAAATTGAAATGAATAGCACTGCTGCATTCAATATGTCTGCACCTGTGATCTGCATTTTAACGATGTAAGTCAAAACGAAGAAGACCATTTCATATCTGAACGATTATATTCTTATTCACCCCTACGGTTGTCATCATGCTTCACAAAAAAGTGCGGACGACGCAGTGCTCATAGGGGAAAAAATTGTGAACAATAAAATTTGACTCTGGGACGGCCTCTGTTTTCACACCGTTCAAACGTTCAATCCAAATCATGTTCCTTCTTGTAATTAATTATGTGAAGGACAATCCCAGAGTTCGTGTCGATTTTTCAGTCCAAAATATAAATCAAATTGTCTCTCAAGGCAGATCAACTTTGGTTTAACCCAACCCCCTCCCCCTCAATATTGGATCCATTACCCAGTCTGCGTGGAAGACTGGTGGTAATCCGGTGAAGTGTTCCGGTTTCTGTTGCGATCCGTGGGCAGAGAGGTTTGGACGCAGCTTTGAGAATTGACGAAGGATTGGTCCTTCTCGAACCGTGAACCCTGAAGTGAAACTGGGTTGGACAATCTGGCTAATGAATGTATCCAGTATGGAGGCCTTAAACCAAACGGTTGATCTGTCCTGAGGACAACCATTTGAGTTTGATTATAGGTTGTCACCAACTATGGGATTGACGTTCATGTAATACAAAAAGAACAACATTTGGATTGAACTGTGTGAAAGCGGGGTACATATGTGTTTCGTATTTTACTGTTCAGACAATGTATCCACCTTTGAGCGCAGTGCCGAAGGCACTTTTTTGGAAAGCGCAAACACGTTCAGAATTAATAAGAATTTAATATTTTGCGTAAGAAAGGGACGTGTTAGTTTTGATTTACAACATTAAATAATATGCCGGTCATAGGTGGAAACACATGGAATACCCGTATGCTTAAACAAGGCCCACCGAACTTCTGTTCTAATTTATATGCCATGCCTGTGAAACCTGCAGCATGAGCCATTGGTGCGTGTCTGACATCCTGTACTGTGTATTGGACACAACGTGACATATATTTGTTTTTACAACTTGTGTGTGCTGTATGGGAGTCGGAAGTGGTCCCAGAGTGATGCTGCAGCCTGCGCCGGCCCTAGGAGCCAGCACCCTGCCTAATGGCAGGCTTGGGCATTCGTACTTTTATCTTAGCGTTTTCCTGCTGCAGTTTGAGCACGGTTCGCTGGCCAGTTGGCACCTCCCCCGTCCCCTCTTATGACAACAGCAGGGAGTCATTAATGCTTAATTAGCACCTACGGTGGAATGTACTGACCCCGCGGCCCACTGGGTTTGGAGAATGTGAATTTCGCGAGGGGTTAAAGATGAGAAATAAAGACGGGGTGCGAGAAGTATGGAAAGAACCAAACGAGTTTTACATTAGAAAAAAAGTATTGTGAGAGGAAGAGGAAGGAAACAAAGATAAGGAGAGAAAATGGATACACAAAGATGGAAAGGGACAGAAGGAATGAAGAGGAAAAGAAAGATGAGATAGAGAGATTTTCTCATTTCCAGTTTCAAGTCTGCTGTCCGCTGCGCTCCGTCCGACAAAGTATAAACCCTAGCTGATATGACGGAGCGCAAGCACCAGGCAGGCAGATGCGCGGAGGGAAGCCGGATGGGGGCGGGGGTTTCTGTGTTTACGATAAGGATAGGATAAGGAAAGGTGTGCAGCAGAAACATGACGAGAGAAGTGCGTGGAAATTAAGAAAACAAGCTATGGCATCATACCAAGAGTCAAACATAGAATTCTAAGCTCCTGACACCAACAAACTTACCACGATTAAACTGCGGGTAGGGAGACAAGGGATGCCGGAGGGGGGCGGGAGAGCCTGGTGGGGGGGGGGCGGGAATGCGTGCGAGGGGAGAAGTGTGGCAGGCAGATGCGCGGAGGGAAGCCGGATGAGGGCGGGAGAGCCTGGTGGGGGCAGGCAGATTAGGGAGATGCTCGTGCTTGTGTGGTCACGTGACCCGCTTTTGTGGTCACGTGACCTCACATGCACTGGTGGGGGCAGGCAGATTAGGGAGATGCTTGTGCTTGTGTGGTCACGTGACCCGCTTTTCTGGTCACGTGACCTCACATGCACTGTGAAGAAACCGCAGTGGTTTCACTAGTCCATCAAGCCCTTGAATTTTCGCCTATTACATTCGCAAGCGAATGGTAATAGGCGAAACCTAGTCAGGGGTAAAAAAAAACCCTGCCATAGTGAGAAGAATGAGAGTGGTGGATTAAAGAGGCAGGAGGTACAATCAAAACTATGCAGCCTTGATATTCGGCTCCCTGACCATCAAAAGCTCTGGCTGTGAGTGTCTAGCAAAATTTAGGGTTCGGTCACATATTCTTTTACAAATTAATCACTGAGCACACTAGAACCACACTCCAGTTTAATTGTGTACTTCCTGTTAGTGATTTACTGACCGCTTTACACCTTCTTTACATTGTAAATACCCATTACAGTGTGGTGAAGCTACTAAAGCCATGTTTTCGTAGACCACAGTGTTGGTGAGTGTATGCTCTCAATACCTAACCATTGATAACAAGTTTCCCATGGCTAAAGAAAAACCAAAGGTGGTGATGGACGGAGCGTTCACAATACAAACACTCACCCCCAGTAAATTGATCTGTGTTTAATCCATCACCGTTCTTTAGCTCACTCCGTCACCCCAGTTCAGACATGGCCATATGCAAATCAGTCTGACCCTGTGCCTCATGGGAACAGTCCAGCCCGAACTGCCAAGCCATGTCTTTCTTGGACCGGAATCAAGCTTCCCAGGACCGGTTTCTGGCATTGCAGCCGTCTTCAGCCGGGCTTGCTTGATTTCAGTGGCAAAGCGAGCAAGGGAATCATGTCTGAGCATACCCTGTCAACTTAGGGCGAACAAAGAAAAACCAAAGGTGGTGATGGACGGAGCGTTGACAATACAAACACTCACCCCCAGTCAACTGATCTGGGTTTAATCCATCACCGTTCTTTAGCTCACTCCGCCACCCCAGTTCAGACATGGCCATATGCAAATCAGTCTGACCCTGTACCTCATGGGAACAGTCTAGCCCGAACTGCCAAGCCATGTCTTTCCTGGACCGGAATCAAGATTCCCAGGACCGGTTTCAGGCATTGCAGCCGTCTTCAGTCGGGCTTGCTTGACTCCAGTGGCAAAGTGAGCAAGGGACTCACGTCTGAGCATACCCTGCCAACTTAGGGCAAACAAAAAAAAAACTAAAGGTGGTGATGGATGGAGCGTGACAATACAAACACTCACCCCCAGTCAACTGATCTGGGTTTAATCCATCACCGTTCTTTAGCTCACTCCGCCACCCCAGTTGAGACATGGCCATATGCAAATCAGTCTGACCCTGTGCCTCATGGGAAAAGTCCAGCCCGAACTGCCAAGCCAGTGAAGTAGTGTGGCTCACTGGTTAGAGGCGGCAGACCCGAGAGCAGAGGACGGCCCGGGACCAGGGTTCGATTCCCGGCGCGGCAGGTTTCTGGACCAGGGTCAGCGGACTCGATAATTCTCTCGCCTCGGTGCCCACTCTGATCAGCGATCACACTCGGCAACTCTGGGCATTAGCTTGCCTCATCTTCACTAACGGCCCCACCAGACCGCCGGGGATGCCTGGTCTCACCCTGGAGATACCCATTAAGGGACCATCTCTCAGGGAAGCCAGGAAGGGTTTCGCAGCGGTCGAAGCGCCTTGGGACCCTACGGGTAAGTAGTGCGCTATATAAATGCCTATACATACATACATACATACATGTCTTTCCTGGACCGGAATCAAGCTTCCCAGGACCGGTTTCTGGCATTGCAGCCGTCTTCAGCCGGGCTTGCTTGACTCCAGTGGCAAAGTGAGCAAGGGACTCACGTCTGAGCATACCCTGCCAACTTAGGGCGAACAAAGAAAAACCAAAGGTGGTGATGGACGGAGCGTTGACAATACAAACACTCACCCCCAGTCAACTGATCTGGGTTTAATCCATCACCGTTCTTTAGCTCACTCCGCCACCCCAGTTCAGACATGGCCATATGCAAATCAGTCTGACCCTGTGCCTCATGGGAACAGTCCAGCCCGAACTGCCAAGCCATGTCTTTCCTGGACCGGAATCAAGCTTCCCAGGACCGGTTTCTGGCATTGCAGCCGTCTTCAGCCGGGCTTGCTTGACTCCAGTGGCAAAGTGAGCAAGGGACTCACGTCTGAGCATACCCTGCCAACTTAGGGCGAACAAAGAAAAACCAAAAGTGGTGATGGACGGAGCGTTGACAATACAAACACTCACCCCCAGTCAACTGATCTGGGTTTAATCCATCACCGTTCTTTAGCTCACTCCGCCACCCCAGTTCAGACATGGCCATATGCAAATCAGTCTGACCCTGCTCCTCATGGGAACAGTCTAGCCCGAACTGCCATGCCATGTCTTTCCTGGTCCGGAATCAAGGTTCCCAGGACCGGTTTCTGGCATTGCAGCAGTCTTCAGCCGGGCTTGCTTGATTTCAGTGGCAAAGCGAGCAAGGGAATCACGTGTGAGCATACCCTGTCAACTTAGGGTGAACAAATTAAAACCAAAGGTGGTGATGGACGGAGCGTTGACAATACAAACACTCACCCCCAGTCAACTGATCTGGGTTTAATCCATCACCGTTCTTTAGCTCACTCCGCCACCCCAGTTCAGACATGGCCATATGCAAATCAGTCTGACCCTGCTCCTCATGGGAACAGTCCAGCCCGAACTGCCATGCCATGTCTTTCCTGGTCCGGAATCAAGGTTCCCAGGACCGGTTTCTGGCATTGCAGCCGTCTTCAGCCGGGCTTGCTTGATTTCAGTGGCAAAGCGAGCAAGGGAATCACGTGTGAGCATACCCTGCCAACTTAGGGCGAACAAAGAAAAACCAAAGGTGGTGATGGACGGAGCGTTGACAATACAAACACTCACCCCCAGTCAACTGATCTGGGTTTAATCCATCACCGTTCTTTAGCTCACTCCGCCAACCCAGTTCAGACATGGCCATATGCAAATCAGTCTGACCCTGCTCCTCATGGGAACAGTCCAGCCCGAACTGCCATGCCATGTCTTTCCTGGTCCGGAATCAAGGTTCCCAGGACCGGTTTCTGGCATTTCAGCCGTCTTCAGCCGGGCTTGCTTGATTTCAGTGGCAAAGCGAGCAAGGGAATCACGTGTGAGCATACCCTGCCAACTTAGGGCGAACAAAGAAAAACCAAAGGTGGTGATGGACGGAGCGTTGACAATACAAACACTCACCCCCAGTCAACTGATCTGGGTTAAATCCATCACCGTTCTTTAGCTCACTCCGCCACCCCAGTTCAGACATGGCCATATGCAAATCAGTCTAACCCTGTTCTTCATGGGAACAGTCCAGTCCGAACTGCCAAGCCATGTCTTTCCTGGACCGGAATCAAGCTTCCCAGGACCGGTTTCTGGCTTTGCAGCCGTCTTCAACCGGGCTTGCTTGACTCCAGTGGCAAAGTGAGCAAGGGACTCACGTCTGAGCATACCCTGCCAACTTAGGGCAGTCCAGTCCAGGAAAGACATGGCTTGGCAGTTCGGTGATGGATTAAACCCAGATCAGTTGACTGGCGGTGAGTGTTTGTATTGTCAACGCTCCGTCCATCACCACCTTTGGTTTTTCTTTGTTCGCCCTAAGTTGGCAGGGTATGCTCAGACGTGAGTCCCTTGCTCACTTTGCCACTTATACTTTCCCTAATATATCAGTATTAGTATTTGTATTTGTATATTGGTGACTTCTTTGGGATCACATGCCACTCACTGGCTCTTTGACCCATCATGCAATATGTCAAGTCAAGTCAAGTCAAAAAGATTTATATAGCGCGCTACATACCCGGAGGGTCTCAAGGCGCTTGAAGAAGGGTGGGGAATTACTTGTCGAATATCCAGGTTTTAAGTTGCTTTCTGAATGCTAGGTGGTTCTGAGTGAGACGAAGGTGAGTGGGGAGTGAGTTCCATGTTTTAGCTGCGAGGTAGGAGAAGGATCTACCTCCCATGGTGGTTTTATTGATGCGAGGTATGGTAGCAAGTGCTTGGTTGGTGGAACGTAGTTGGCGGGAGGGGGTGTAGAAGGAAAGTCGTGTGTTGAGGCATTCGGGTCCAAGTTCGTAAAGTGCTTTGTGTGCGTGGGTTAGGAGGCGGAAAGTAATCCTCTTATTGACGGGGAGCCAGTGGAGGTTTTTCAGGTGACTGGAGATGTGGTCTTTACGCGGGATGTCTAGTATGAGTCTAGCTGATGCGTTCTGGATTCGTTGGAGTTTTTTCTGGAGTTTTGCGGTGATACCGGCGTATAGGGTGTTTCCGTAGTCCAGGCGGCTTGTAACCAGTGCATGTGTGACCGTTTTTCTGGTTTCGGTGGGGATCCAGCGAAATGTTTTTTTGAGCATGCGAAGAATGTTGAAGCAAGATGATGAAACGGCGTTGACTTGTTTTTTCATAGAGAGAGAGGAGTCCAAGATGACGCCCAGGTTCCGTGCGTGGTCCGTCGGGATGGGTGCTTTTCCAAGGGCCTCTGGCCACCAGGAGTCATCCCAGGCGGAGGGGGAGGTACCTAAGATAAGGACTTCTGTTTTGTCTGAGTTCAGTTTCAGACGGCTGTGCTTCATCCACTCGGCTACTTCTTTCATCCCTTCATGTAGGTTGGTTTTGGCGGTGTTAGGGTCTTTGGTGAGTGATAGGATCAGTTGAGTGTCATCCGCGTAGGAGATGATGTTGAGGTTGTGTTGGCGTGCGATGGCCGCGAGGGGGCTCATGTATACGTTGAAGAGGGTGGGACTGAGGGAGGACCCTTGTGGCACGCCGCAGATGACTTCCGTAGCTTCTGATTTGAATGGTGGGAGGCGGACTCTCTGGGTTCTTCCGGTGAGGAACAAGGTGATCCATTCCAGTGCTTTTCCTTGTATTCCGATGTTTTTGTAATGTAAGTATGCACTTTTAAAGCGCAACTGTCGCTCCAAGGAGCATCCTGGCGCTTGTAGCCCGTAGCCTAGATGGAAGGCCGGAAAAGTCAGCTCACACATCTATCTCATCTAAACAGAACGCTATGTCTAGACCAGAGTCATGCAGACCGAGTCTGGAAGGTTGAAAATCCAAGTTTTCAGAGCCTTCCGGAAATTCTTCTCAACAGAGATCAGGCGCAGGTTGGGAGGGAGTTTATTCCAGGCTTTTGCGCCCAGTGTTGCGAGAGATTTCCCTCCTTTAGTTGAGAGTCTGAATTTGGGGGTCTGTAGTAAATTCATGTTGGCTGATCTTAGGGAGCGTGTTGGTGCATACTGTTTGAACCAGGGAAGGAAGTATTTGGGTCCTTTTTGGTGATATGCCCTGAAGGTAATCACTAAGATTTTGAAGAGTATGCGTTTGTGAATAGGTAGCCAGTGTAGGGCCTTGAGAGCGGCCGAGGCAGATGACCTCCTCGGCCATCTTAGGACCAGACGGGCAGCAGCATTTTGGACAATCTGCAACTTATGCAGGACAGATCGATTTAATCCTGCATATAAGCTGTTGCAGTAGTCCAAGCGAGATGTTACAAGTGCTACTGTCACCGTCTTCCTGGCTGTCAGGGGAAGAAAATCAAAAAACTTTCTAAGCCCTCTGATGATGTTGAAACAAGACCCTGCCACTGCCCCTGCTTGCTGTTTAAAAGATAGGGCACTGTCAAATCTGATCCCTAAGTTTCGGGCCGCGGTGATGGTATCCGGAGGGGACTCCACCCCCAGTGGCCACCATAGGCTGGGGGAAAAGGGGTTTTGGGGGCCGAAGGGTATGATTTCGGTCTTCCCGGCATTACATTTTAGATGGTTGTCACACATCCAATTGAAAGTTGCGGTAAGGCAGGCTTTTAGATTTTCCTCTGCCTTTCCATTTTCCCTGTCTAGCACTAGAATGAGCTGAGTATCGTCAGCGTATGATATGGTACTAATGTTAAAAGACGAAATCAGCTCAATCAAGGGGATCATATATATGTTAAACAATACCGGGCTTAGACTGGAGCCCTGCGGTACCCCTGTTTGTGTGATTTTTTCCTCAGAGCGGTATTCTCCCAACACCGTGACCTGTCTACGATGGTCGAGGAAATTCTTCAGCCAGTCCAACACGGTGCCCCCAATCCTTGCTGCCCTCAGTCGCCTGATTAGTATTGAGTGGGACACCGTATCGAAGGCCGCCGATAGATCAAGCAGGATAAGGACGGCCTTCTTCCCCTGATCCATGGCGGTCTTCAGTGTCTCCACGGTGTACAGAAGGGCGGATTCCGTTGAGTGTGAGGCTCGAAACCCAGATTGATTGGGGTGCAAGATGTCCTCGTCCTCTAGGAATTTGGTCAGCTGTTTATTCGCCACCCTTTCGGTCATTTTAAAAAGCATCGGGAGCAAGGAAATTGGACGGAGGTTGGAGAGTGTTGATGGATCTGGCAGAGATTTTTTTTGCAGGGGTTTCACTGCCGCCAATTTCCATTCCGAGGGAATCTCAGCAGAGGATAAAGATGAGTTTATGATGTTATTTATGATGGGATTAACTGTATCTACTAGGACATGTAACATCATAGGGGGGCAGGGGTCAAAGGGAGAACCAGATTTAGTGGACAGGATCAATTGACGTGAGTCTTCTAAACTAATAGGCAGAAAATCACAAAGTTGTACTACTCCAGGGGCAATTTCAAGGTCCTCTGCTGCCATGACCGAGGGCTGTTCAGAGAAGCCTTTGGTAAGGTTTAGTATTTTCTGCTCAAAGAAATCCGCAATCGAGTTGCATAGGGTAAGAGAGGGCGGAATCTCTGATTGACCACTTTAAAGATCTCTTTCTGTTTGTTATTCGAAGAATCAATTGCTTTTAAGTAATGTTCTTTTTTAGCAGTTTTAATCAGAGCATGGTACTGCCTCCTAGATTCTTTGTAGTGGCTGAGGTCTTCTTCCTTGTACAAGCGGCGCCAAGTTCTCTCCAATTTCCTAACTTCTACATGTTTCTCCTTCAAGGAGAGTGAGAACCAGGGTGCCGATTTTTTTTTGTGGAGTGGTTTGCTGGGGTTTGTGGCCTTAGGGGGACCGCGTATTTCCTCAAGCCAGAAATTAAAATTTTTATTATCTGCCTCCGTGATACCGGTCCAGATGGGTTTAAGCACCACAGCTCTGTGCTGCAAATCCGGGTCCTTACTTACTTTTTGAGGCGCTGTAGAAGGGTGCTATGGCAGACTGTGTCGAAGGCTGCGGAGAGGTCTAGGAGGATGAGGGCGACTGTGTCTCCATTGTCCAGTAGAGTTCGAATGTCATCTGTTGCTGCGATAAGGGCGGTCTCCGTGCTGTGTTTGGCTCGGAAGCCTGACTGTGAAGAGTCGAGGGATTTGTTGGTTTCGAGGAAGACGGCGAGCTGGTTGTTGACGGCTTTCTCGATGACTTTGGCCGGGAATGGAAGGAGCGAGATGGGGCGGTAGTTTTTGAGTTCGGTGGGGTCCGCTGTGGGTTTTTTCAGAAGGGCGCTAAGTTCTGCGTGTTTCCAGCTTTCTGGCAAGGTGGCGGAGTTGAAGGAGCAGTTGATGACGTCTCGGAGGTGTGGTGCTATGATGGAATCTGCTTTGTTGAAGATGTGGTGAGGGCAGGGGTCTGTGGGGGATCCTGAGTGGATGGAGTTCATCAAGTGGATGGTGTCCTCAGTGGAGATAAGGTTCCAGTCATTAAGGATGTTCAAGGGGGGTGAAGGTTCTGCAGATGGTTGGGTGGGTTGGTCTCCGGGTTGGTTGTCGAAGCTGTTGTGGATGTCTGCAATTTTGTTGTGGAAGAACGAAGCTAGGGAGTCGCAGAGGGTTTGAGATGGGGTGATGTTTTTGGAGATGGCTGAGGGGTTGGTAAATTCTTTGACGATGTTGAATAATTCCTTACTGTTGTGGGCGTTGTTGTCTAGTCGGTCTTTGAATGCGGCTTTCTTCGCAGATCGGATAAGTTGGTGGTGTGTGCGGGTGGCGTTTTTGAAGGCGTCCCTGGTGTTGGTATTTGGGTCTTTTTTCCAGGCCTTCTCGAGGGAGCGACAGAGTTTCTTAGATTTCTTAAGGTCATCATTGAACCAGGAGGCGTTTTTGCTGCCTAGTTTGATATGACGTTTTTTCAGCGGGGCTAGGATGTCGGCGCTGTTGAGTAGCCATTGGGTGAGGTTAGTGGCTGCTTGATCGGGGTTTGTACACACACCACAACCACTCACTTTCCCAAAGGTCCCCACCCACTGAAGTGACAGCCATCTCTAGTTTGCACCTCCCCACCGAAATGGAGGGGGGCATAAACCAAGGGCATCCGACACCCCCCAGTCTTAAAACAACATTGACATGCCCCGTCTACTACTCCAGACATTTTTATGGTGCATGGCGTTTCATCTCTCATGTGCTGCCACCGCTCCTTCTACACTTGTTTTTTCAGAAGCTGAGCTGCTGCACCTGAGATAGGGCAGTAGGAGCAGCTCATCACAGACTCTAACAAATGGGCATAGATAGTCATCATTAAGGAGCAGGAAGTAACCTGATCACATTCCTCAGCTTGAATGTCAGGGCCGTGGAGAAAGCCAGGGCATCAAGAAAATATGTTTGGCCAGGAAGCTAGGCTTATGGGTAATGGAAAAAGCCTCTTTCACGACCAAGCCTGCCAGGGCCACAGAACACATTTTCTCTAGCCTTGATCAAGCGATGGGTAGGAGGCAATACTTGCTCCCAGGACATAGGGCTGATGAGCCTATTCTTAACCATCCTTTCCTTCTCTAGTCTTGCAGGACTTGGGTAGGTGCCCTTTCTCAGCCATTGGGCACAGAACATATTATCTACACCCTTTCAGGCCTTAGGCAATCTAGAGAGCTAGGCAGAGGTATAGCTTAGTCAGCGAGACTTGTGGGTGTGAATCTAAAGTTTCCCATGTAAAAAACACAGTTGGCCGCAGGGTGAAAGGGTGAGGTTACCAAGATGTGGGGTGGTCTTTCCCCAGATGAGCAGGGTCAGTATTGATTTGCATTAGGTGGGCCTCTGGGGCTGATTTAGAGTTTGCTGGACAGGTACTCCATTGCAACTGTGATGGATTGCCCTGCCTGCCAAATTCAAGGTCACCTCACCTGATTATCTTGCTCCCCTGCACACAAAGAAGGTACACACTCCTGTGATGAAAATAAAG
Source organism: Lissotriton vulgaris (assembly GCF_964263255.1). NCBI lineage: Eukaryota > Metazoa > Chordata > Amphibia > Caudata > Salamandridae > Lissotriton > Lissotriton vulgaris. The sequence goes on from NC_141691.1 coordinate 578,602,203, forward strand.
CCATCTGGGATTGTCGTCCAACAGGCTTGTGGTGGTTGCTTACGTCTCATATTTTTACCCTATTATGGCAGAACGCAGTAGTGTTTGGCTTTTGATAGAGCACACACCCTTTATGAGCCAGATTATATACTGGTAGCAGCCCCTATAACTGGTATTTTTGAAGGGTGGCATTTTTGAGAGACAGAGGGGTGTAAGAACAAGGGAGTTTGTACTGTTGCATTCTTTTGAGTGTGTGGCCCTCCTTCTTTTATTTTCATCTTAGCTCTTTTCTTATGATATAGCAATACAAAACATCTCCCCAGTTACTGGGCCACTTGTGACGATGGCCAACGTGTATTTTTCATGAATCTGACCTTACTACTAGCGAGTTCACACCATAGATACTTAGAACAGTAAATATAAGCATCCCTGTGTTTCCCAGAGCTGCCTTAATGGTCCCTAGCCGATAATTAAAGAAAATAAAGACTAAAAGACCCTGGTGAAAATGAAAACAGACGATTTTATTTAAAGTTCTATTTAAGTAAAGTCCCCAGGCCTTCGCAGAAACCTAAATAGTGAATACATGACTGATATTTGTGTTTGGAAAAGGTAAATGAATAAATAAGAGCTACATGGAACTTCACCTGTGTTATAAAATGTTCAATACAGCAAGCTGAATATAGCTTTACCGTGTTTAGCAGAAGTGAAGGCCTTTACTATAGGACTGATGTAGCTCCACGTCTATAATGTCCAGACCACTTTATTTCACTTACTCAGTGCCATGGAGCCAGATGGTGAGATCGAAGGAGAAACGGCCGAATCTGCAGTTTCCAAGAAATCACTTAAATCAATGTATAATTAAGCACCATTACTGTGCTCGTCCTATTCTCTTTAACAGCACATCTTACAAAATTGATGATATTTCAGGCTCGGCAGAGGTCGAGCCCGCACGCAGCCTGCGCTTTGCTACAGTGGCGATAAATATTTAACACAGACACAGGATGTTCACAGGACAGTGACAGGGGCAGTGTCCTCACTAATAAACTCATGGGCTCAGGGCCGGCTTCAGCGCTGGTGGCGCCCGGTGCGCGAATAAGTTTTAGCGCCCCCCATACCCCATGACTGTTAAATCGGATTCTCTCACTACCACCGGTCAAAAGTCCACCTCATCTTTGCAATCATAAAGTATTGCTAAACACAGCACCCATCCTGAAAAAAGCGCTCCCTCCACAGGTCAGCGTTCTGTGCGGCCGCACCGGTCCCACTGCCCTAAAGCCGGCCCTGCATGGGCTTCAGGTCGCCCTAGCTTGAGATGCTGTTCTTCAGGCGGTAAGATGAGGATATTTAAGTATTTACGTGGTTCTTCGGGCGGTAAAGTGAGGATATTTAAGTGGTTCTTCGGGCGGTAAAGTGAGGATATTTAAGTGGTTCTTCGGGCAGTAAAGTGAGGGTATTTAAGTGGTTCTTCAGGCGGTAAATTGAGGATATTTAAGTATTTAAGTGGTTCTTCAGGTGGTAAAGTGAGGATATTTAAGTATTTAAGTGGTTCTTCGGTGGTTAAGTGACGATACTTAAGTGGTTCCTCAGGCGGTAAAGTGAGGATATTTAAGTGTTTCTTCGGGCGGTAAAATGAGGTTATTTAAGTGGTTCTTCGGGCGGTAAAGTGAGGATATTTAAGTATTTAAGTGGTTCTTCAGGCGGTAAAATGAGGATATTTAAGTACTTAAGTGGTTCTTCGGGTGGTAAAGTGAGGATATTTAAGTACTTAAATGGTTCTTCGGGCGGTAAAATTAGGATATTTAAGTGGTTCTTCAGGTGGTAAAGTGAGGATATTTAAGTGGTTCTTCGGGTGGTAAAGTTTGGATATTTAAGCATTTAAGTGGTTCTACGGACGGTAAAGTGACGATATTTAAGTATTTAAGTGGTTCTTTGGGTGGTAAAGTGAGGATACTTGAGTGGTTCTTCTGGCGGTAAAGTGAGGATATTTAAGCATATAAGAGGTTCTTCGGGGGTAAAGTTAGGCTATTTGAGTATTTAAGTGGTTCTTTGGGCGGTAAAGTGAGGATTTTTAAGTATTTAAGTGGTTCTTCGGGCGGTAAAGTGAGTATGCTTAAGTGGTACTTTGGCGGTAAAGTGAGGATATTTAAGCATTTAAGAAGTTCTTCGGGTGGTAAAGTGAGGATATTTAAGTATTTAAGTGGTACTTCAGCAGTAAAGTTAGGATATTTAAGTATTTAAGTGGTTCTTCGGACGGTAAAGTGAGGATATTTAAGTAATTAAGTGGTTCTTCGGGTGGTAAAGTGAGGATATTTAAGTATTTGTGGTTCTTCGGGCGGTAAAGTGAGGATATTTAAGTATTTAAGTGGTTCTTCAGGCGGTAAAGTGAGGGTATTTAAGTATTTAAGTGGGTCTTCGGGTGGTAAAGTGACAGTATTTAAGTGGTTCTTCAGGCGGTAAAGTGAGGATATTTAATTATTTAAGTGGTTCTTCGAGCAGTAAAGTGAGGATATTTAATTATTTAAGTGGTTCTTCAGGTGGTAAAGTGAGGATATTTAAGTATTTAAGTGGTTCTTCAGGCAGTAAAGTGAGGATATTTAAGTGGTTTTTCGGGCAGTAAAGTGAGGAAATGTAAGTATTTAAGTGGTTCTTTGGGCGGTAAAGTGAGGATACTTAAGTGGTTCTTCAGGCGGTAAAGTGAGGATATTTAGGTAGTTCTTCTGGCAGTAAAGTGAGGTTACTTAAGTTGTCCTTCGGGCGGTAAAGTGAAGATATTTAAGTGGTTTTCCGGGCGGTAAAGTCAGGATACTTAAGTGGTTCTTCGGGTGTCAAGTCAGGATATTTCGCAGGGACTTCAGAACAGGCCTACGAACCAAAGCAGTGGACAAGGGATAAGAGAGAGAGAGAGAGAGAACCAGGGCTACAATGAATATTCAATTGATACGATTACTTTGTTCAGGGAATTTTCTCCAATTTCCGCCGTGTACTCTGTACCATGGAATTTTGCTTCGACAGGGCTGGGGAGCAAAGAGAGAAATAAGAATGTGGCGAAGAACTCAAAGCCAGGACTTGAGATGTTTATTTATCCTTTCCAATTGTTGCGAAGCACAAAGACAGCCCACATCGAGAGGAATTAATACCAACAAAAATGGATGAATTCAACGAAACAGAAAGGCAATGGGTGGAAATAGGGAGAGCTATTAGCGAGCAACATTTAAAATGCAAACAAGATTAAAAAAAAAATAGTGTCAGCAAAAAAGTAAAACTTTACAAAAGATATATTATGCTATGCAGGCGCCCACTTAGTAATCCACAGGTCTCAACCACTAGCCAATTAGATACCCAGAGGTTTCAGACAAACAACCAGTTAGTAGTCCAGTGGTCACAGCAAACTACCATCTTGTAATCCACTGGTGTCAGCAAACAATCAATTTCCATCCCACTTCTACCTGCAAGCGGGAGATTTTTTGACAAGCTAAGCCTAAAACAAACACCGAATGTCCACTCGGGGCTGGTGAGTCTCTGGCAATTTTCCAAGAAGAAACACTCATAAATAAGAGGTTGTCAGTGGAAGGAAATTAAGAATATGGTTGCTGTTATGTCTGGTTGCTCTCCACATGGCGTCACCTTTTTTGTCCATGGACAGCAGTCTTAGTTTTTTTATTTATTTTGGTAATCAATTCTAGGATAAGCAGCAACTTGAAACTCACTTAGAAGTAAAATGTACATACAGTGACTTGTGGAATGGATTAAAGATTTTCATCAAACCGTGAAAGCTTTGCTAATTTCAAAATGTTTGGAAAGTTTTTTAAAATGTCACACATTTTGTGTCAACAAAGGTCCGCAAATTAGCACCCTCCCTTCCCCCCAATTATATATTTTTTAATTTCAAAGAAGCTTTTATAAGCGTTTTGTAGGAGCAGGAAAGTACACTCGAAAACATTTAGAACAAGCATTTACAATGCAATGGTCTCTGCATTATTAAAGGTAGAGCTATTGGCATTGCTCATGACTTTTTTTTTTTTTAAAACATAAATAAATGGCATTGTCATTTACATTGCGAATAGCTTAATCGTTAAATAAATATCAGTGTCATTTACAATGCCGATAGCTTAATCGCTCGCAAATGTATGACCTATTGCATTTACACCCACACAGAGCCACACACACAAAGCCACACACACACACATACAGAGCCACCCACACAGAGCCACCCACACAGAGTCATTCACATAGAGCCACCTACACAGAGCCACCCTCACACAGACATAGCCACCCACACATAGAGCCACCTACAAAAAGCTATTCACACAGAGCCACACAAACACACACACAGAGCCACACACACACACAGCCACACAAACACACACACAGAGCCACACACACAGAGCCACACACACAGAGCCACACACACACAGAGCCACACACACACAGAGCCACACACACAGAGCCACACACACACAGAGCCACACACACACACAGAGCCACACACACACACACACAGAACCACACACACACACAGAGCCACACATATACACAGAGCCACACACACACAGAACCACACACACACAGAGCCACACACACACAGAGCCACACACTTTTGCCATCCAAATTTCCATGTTATTTTAAAGTTTCGATTAACTGTAACAGCCAATTCATTTTCACGTCTGAACCCGTGCCTTTAATGCCAGATAGCTCGAAACTGGAATTTGTGAAAGTAAAATGGTGTTCGTCAGTCACAGAAACTAATAGCATTAAGAGCTACAGTGGTCCCTGCATGATGACGTAAGCATCACCACACATCATGATAATGCTTGTGCATTTTTTGTACTCAACCCATCCAAGATGGTTAAACAAAAGTATGTGAAAGCAGATTATCAAGCTGACCAGTAGCAAATTTCAGCGGGGTGGGGGACAGAGAGAGACCGAGAGAGACAGACTGAGACAAAGAGAGACAGAGAGAGAGAGAGACCGACAGAGAGAGAGACAGAGAGAGAGAGAGACAGAGACAGAGACAGAGACAGAGAGAGACAGAGACACAGTTTGTCTAGGTTTGTACAGAGAAGCTGGCAATTTATAGACACAAAAACGTTCGGACACTTCATCAAATATATATATATTTTAAGTCAAATTGTGCCTAATAAACTCCAAGCTGCCATTCCGAACTTGGACCCGAATAATCAGATTTATAACCTTAAATCTATTTAGTTTCAGATTAATATCCTCTCGCAAGCTAGACTAGTAAAAAGGATTCCAGCTGTATCAACGTGTTTCCACCCAGCTAGCAGGTAGGACAGACAGCTGAAGGTGGCTAGAACAGAATACTCATATAGACCCCGATTTAAATAGGTAATTTACATGCAGAGAATAACCACCCATGAGGCTCTCCACCTACACCCAGGCAGAGATCTCTCGGATAGAATACACCATTTCCGACTTAAAATCTGCCTAGATTTAGACCTATGAGGGGTAGAGCCTTCTCCAATAAAATATAAGTGGGTACAGTTATCAACTTCCTAGCTCTTTGTAGAGTCCTGTGGCACCAGAACAGATATCTTTGTACAGAAATTGATATGGAAAATTAATTTAAAACATTTGAAAATATATAAAAACATTTTCTTTTAACTCCACTTCCCCTAGGAGCAAAACACTAACAGGACAACAAACACACCAGCTCCAAAAAGAAATAAAAATAAACACCCTATTAATATTTTAAAGTTTGAAATATATATTGTGTTCTCAATTCATAAATAGAATATGAATGCCCCTCTCGTGCTATCGGTTGTATCGAATGTATTACAAGCTTGGTTACATGTTACGTTTTAGGTAAATATTACACAATTGTATTTACGCTACCAATTAAATTAAACAAAATTAATAGTTGAACACATTTTAAATCCTAAAAATGCATCAGCAAGTAGTAAATTTGAAAAGTATTTGTTGAATATAAATGTTGGCTATTGTACTACGTTTTGTCAGTAGTGCTTACCCTAAAAATGCAGATGTTTATTTTGTGAACTGAAATGGTCTCACTGGTGTGCGCTTTTTTATTTGCATGCTTCTCCCGGAACTCCACCCATTTATTTGTAATCAATTCTGATGTTATCAATTCCTCGTCTCTCCCACATGTCCAAATAAAACCCATAACCCGTGAGCAGAGACCGCTCAAGAAAAAGATGAGAGGCAGAGATTTTCAACCCCACAGCTAGTGCAAGCCTACTTGGAGGTAAGGCTGGCGAGCGCATAGCAGCGATGAACAGCTACACCACTGCTCCCCAAAGAACACCGGGTTCAGACCATGAAAATCATGCAGCCAAACTAAACTGCCTGAATCTCAGCGAGAACAGTCAGATGACTGGCATTTTATTTACACAAAAAACAAGCAGTGGCACTATTGTATGCGAGGGTGAACACCTGTACAGAGCAACACAGCAAAGTGAGTGGCCTCTAGGCGCTAACCTGTCCAGTACTGCTTCTCCGTTGATGCGATGGGGTAGTTGTTGGCAAGCAGCATCTATTTGAGCCAGGTCATCCTGGTGAGATGCTACCTGTAATTACACGGTCTCTTAGCAACCGGATGGGATCTTTACAGAAGCACCCATGGGGCTAGGCGGTCCTCTCTCCTGCCCCGACATGTAGCCCCGGGGTAGGCGGCGCTCTGCACATGGAGGATGAGAGGCAGAGCCTGCCAGGGTTCCGATTTCACCCGCCTATGGCTCACTCCCGAGACCTCTGAACCCCCTGGATCCTCTCACCACGGGGGTGGCGGCTGGAGGGTCTCTGGTTACCGTCTGCTGAGGTGGCAGGGAGTGATGTGGAAGAGGGTCTATGTGCAGGGTGGAGCCTTCTGTTTCAAGCCTGGCAGGGCCAACTCAGTCTGCATTGGAGAAAGTCTGCACTGAGTCACAACTATTTCTTTGTGGGGTTTGGGTACGTGGGAGCAAGCTTCTCCTTAATGATCAAGAAGACTTCCCTTTCCGTCCGTCTAAACCACGCCTACTCTCGTACACTTGTGTTAATATGGAGGTTGATTGTGTAGAGTTTAAGTACCTAAATCGATATCTTTTTTTGCAGTATTTTGTTCTAGTACGAGGGAAAACATGTGTATGAAGAATCCAGCCAGATCCGAGACGGCCCCAGTAAAACGTGTTGAGTGTCTCCCGGACTCATTTAAGTTTGCACTCTCCCCCGCCCCGCTGTTATAATATCCATTTACCGGCCCTGGGATTGATCCGGTGCAGCGTCCAAAAAAACACTGTGGCTGCCGCACCGGGGCTCGGTCTGTGCAGGGGACACCTTTCCGCGGTCGGGCATTAATGGGGGCTAGGGACCACTGCACGCGGCGGGGCCACGGCTGGGCTGCAGCATCGGAGGAGCAGAGAGGGTGGGGGCTCCAGTGCCAGAAGACACGCAGGGGCATGTAATGGCATCAGAGCCAAAGAAAAAGCATTACTTTAGGGCAACACGGGAGCAAGAAAATAACAAACAAATAAAACACGGCAGGGAAGGAATGCGTGCCAATAAATATTTTTCGCTGCAAGTTCGTTTAAATACGAGGGCATAGCGGGACTTCACCAATATAGCAGAACATTCGTCAGGCGCTAAATTCTAGGAAGATCTGATTGCGCTATTTGTAAATAAATAACACAAAGGGGACCTAATCCACATTCGGGAAACCATTCCCGCTCGCCCTGTGACTAAGGAGTTTTCCGGCAGCCTCCATGAGTTTGGTTAGAAGACTTAGAGGGCATACAGCAGCATCATGACGTGCGAGGCCGCACGAGGGAGCATAAATCTCGACAGGGCTTGGTGAAAAGCAGGCGGACTTAAGGGAGAGGCGCACTGCTTATTTTCATATATAGTTACCTCACGCTGCTCTCCTGGTTTTACCGAGGAGTAAAATGGCGGCCGCAACTCCGAAAATTTCGGATTCGGGGGCGTGTTTTGCCGTTCTGAGTGACGGGTGACGTCACAGTCGAAAGAACGCGAAAAAACACGCCTCCAAATCCGAAAGAGACGGGGCTTTATTGGAGTGATGCCTGTCTCCTCCAACGGCTGGCCTCCGTTTAGGAAGCCAGCCAATGGAAGAGAGAGGAGGAGAGAGGCGGGTTCAAGCCCCCATACCCCAAATCATTAAATCTCCTCCCGGAGACTGCGCAAGCGCAGCCTTCGGTCCTCGACCTAAAAAGCAATCCATGGAATCATACCAATATATCATGTGGATACAACAGTATAACACAAGATGAATGAGCCTCATGTAACATCGGAGGACAGGTGTCATTGTATATGTGTGGGATAATGAACTGGAATTTTCTGTTTGCATGGGGAGAGAATGAAGCTGTTTAGTGAAGGAGGTGTGTGGGGTACCCTGGTAGGTAGCAAGCTGGGTGGAGAGCGAGAAGGACAAATATGAAAAAAAGAAGAGAGAAGAAGAGATAGGCTAGAGTTACAGTAGGGGAAGTGTATGCAAAGTAGCAGCTAGGTAGGGAATGGGGTAGTGGTGGAATTAAGGGGGTAAAGGGGGATGGAAGTGGAAACTACTAATACTTTATTGACAACTTTGAACTAAAAGTGTCTAATTTGAGCCAGACTAATAAAATTCAAAAAGCACTTACCTTTTTTTGCCAACCACCGGCTGCTGCCTCTTCCTCTGACCTCATGTCTGCACTGATATGAAGTACACAGCCTCCCAGAATCCCCTGACCGATCACAACGCTGCCTTGGCAGCGTTGTGATTGATCTGAGCATCGTGGTTCGGGGCTCAGACAGGGGCTGACAGGCTGTGCATGTTCTCCACCCAGGCTGCAACCTTGGTTTAGAACATGCACAGTGCGCATGACGCTTTGGCCGGTCCAAGACGGCCGGCCAAAGCGTCATGTGCACTTTAGGTACTGCCACCACTCCTCCCCCTGTGACGCAAGGAGCCCAGCCCAGCCCACCTGGCTTCAGCTGCAAGCTGAATGAAAAATCAAAATGATAATAAGGAACATTATTGTCATTTTATTTTTTGCATTCAGCTTGCAGTTGAAGAAGTAGGGTGAGACACCTCCGCCTTAATGAAGGAGCGGCCACTATAAGCCACCAGTAAAAAGGTCAGTCTGACAAGATGCTGAAGGAACATCAACACATTCAAGGTCAAAGTTTACCTTAGAAAGTTTGACTGTGTTTCATGGATTGCAATTTACCAAAGTGCCTGGGGCAATGGAAGTGACACTGTACATAAAGGGTTGAACTTGTGTCCCACACTTTGCCATTAATCAGATTCCTCTTCTTCTTGAGAGGTTAGGAGAAGGGCAACCAGAGAAAAAGTATAAAGAGAGCTCTTCTGAAACCAGAGGTAACAAATGAAGTGCCAGGGGTACCAAGAGCAAGAATGTGGTTGCATCTGCAACCCTAGGCTGTTCCAGTTCTAAGTGACGTAGATGCTGCATTCCCAGTAAGAAACATTCTCCACTGGCTGCAAGTTAAAGAGCCATATATGTAACAGAATGTGTTGTCTCATACAAAGGTGCTCCAAAGCCCAAGACAATAAAAACCAGCCAGGTCTCATATTTTTCTGGTACTTGGATAGTGAGCAATTGTCACTAATGTGGCATTGAGGTATCTAACTGTCCAACATGATTACTGGAAGAACCAGATGGTTGACTGCAGAAGTGTGTGGTTGTAGTATGATCCAGCTGAGGAATGTTGGGTGAGGTGTGTGAGTTTCTGATACATGGCCTGTTTGTGTTGTGAGACTGTTTGCATGTTTGGTTTGCTCAGGTTTCAAGAGTATGTGAGAGAGACAGCTCACGCTTTACAAAGCTTTGCTTGTTGATTTCAGATTATATGTCGAATGTTTATCTGAATAGGGCTTTATTTAGGTATTTTATGAAGGGTCAAAAGTTGACTTTAGAACTAAAAGTGTAGTAGGCGGTTGAGAGGAGCAGTGATGGTTCTAATGTGAGGACACACCCATTCCATTCACCACGCCGCAGCTGCTGGGAGAGTCGAGATCCGGAGATCAGCGCTAAACTAGCTGGCCTAGAACTCCACAGCAGATGCCCGTAGGAGAGATGCGCGGTGCTACGGAGCAAGCCCTGTGTAGTGCAACAGCGGAATTCCGTGCCCTGTCTTCGGTTTTAATCCACCTGACATACTGCTACACTGCCAGCCTTGCGGATAAGAGGAGGAGCTGCATCGCATACACCCAGCGGGTCCGGGTCGAATTCTGACGGATTATAAGACCAGGGAATACTCGTATAGAAAGCAGCATGACCACCAGGGGGCAAAAAAAATTGAAAGCTAAACCTGCTATACTGCAAGGAGATGCTGAGAAAACAGAAAAGGCGGACCCTAGATTAAAAGGTAAACGGGACTTGGGGGCTATTAAAAAGCATACAGGAACGACTGGCTTTGTGAAAGAAGGCGCAGGGGGAGGGGTGGGGGTCTCACCCTCTATCTACAAACACTTTGTAGTACTCAAGGGGACCACTTTGGTTACAGAAGCAACTACACCAATAAACGGTGATATCAACTCTTTATGCACTGGGAATCAGAGGGCCCCAGAACAGGCCACTCTTCAAACAACGGTGGTACCCACTGGGACAGACAGTGGATTATCCCCAGCAATGATGAGTTCAGATCTTCCCACCCTTACCTCGGATGTTGTTAATATAAATGGAAGAACAGAGAGAGTAGAGGGAGAGATATGTCAGGACAATATGGCCAAAGAAAACAACAAGCTGATTAACACCAAGTCTATTTTGGACCTCGACCTACCAGCCCTCCCAGCCCCCAATCCCCTGACCCGGCAGGTGAAAACTTCTACTCGGTCTCTGATGGCTCGGCATTCGGTACTGAGAATGATGCCACCCGCTCAAGTGAAAGCAATATGTCTAATGAATTTGATAATGAGCAGGATCCTCTGGCCAGTGCAAGAACTGTACAACAAAGAAAGAAGTCACGGAGCAAAAGACGTCAGCAGTTGACATGGGATTACTCAGACTCCCTTAGTTCATTCCCCTTTGGATAAATACCCAATCTCCAACAGGTTGGAAGCCCGCAAACTAATAATGAAACCCCGCACGAACCTTCCCAGGCCTCTACAATGAGTTCTATTAAACAGTTTAAAGAGAAAGCCTGCTCAGACAGTATCGCTGCCAAGGGGGCTGCTAAACAACTACAAGGTGGAATCAGAAAGCTAAATAAGATCTGTACAGACATTGGTGACCGGGTCTCCATGGTGGAAGCACGGACAGAGTCACTGGAGGTGGAGGTAGCTAGTTTGAATAAACAGGAAGAACCCACGAGGCATGCCTACCAGACCTGATGGCAAAAATGGAAGAACAAGAGAACAGGCAAAGGAGAAACAACTTGAGGATACTCTGGGTTCCGGAAGGCGCCAAAGAGGATGACCCCAGAGGGTTCATTGTCAGGCTACTCCGAGACGCTTTTCCTGCACAAACTGACTGGAACTGGGACCAAGAAGTTCAAACAGTGCACTGCTTCCCCTTTAACATCAAACAGAGATGAGATGGGACTAGCTCCAAGAATGAGAAACACAGGGTTTTCTTAGTCTTTTTCGGAAACTTTCTTCTAAGGCAAATGGTGTATTGCCAGGCGAGGCCGAACTCCCAGAATGAAGCCCATGGAATAAAATTCTTCGCCAAACCAGACTTCTGTCATGCAACAGCAAAACGTCGATGGAGGCTTCGCCAATTGATATCCCCGTTTCAGCAGCAAGGAGCACAAGTTTACCTAATGAACCTGGCAAGACTTAAAGTTATATTTGATGGATCTACACAGGTTTTTCTGTAAGAAATCAAGGCTGGAGAGTACTTAAAGGAGATAGCAGGGTGAAAAAGATTGAACTAACTATCACGGGGGGAATTCTTGACAAGGGAACTTGTCGACTCATGAATAGACTGTAAAAAAGACTGAGTGGCTTGGTGAATGGAACTCACGCTAGTTAACTATCATTCAGGGTTTTCCTGACTGCTCGAATTTGGGGGAAGCGGGGGAGGTGGGAAGGGGACTCCAAAGGTTTGCAGTGTGGGGAAAATTACCTTTGCAAGAGGTTCTTCAGTTGGTTTTTCATTTGCTTGTCTGTTTGCTTGAATCAGGCACTGGAAGCTTAGTACAAAAAGATGGGTAAAAAGGGAGAAAAAAAGAAAAAATATATACAAAGAAAGAGTAAGGGCTTGAGTGAACTTAGAGAAATGATAAGATTAAATTGTAAGGTTATAGTTAAAAAAAAGTGGGCAATCATTCTGGGTCAGATAATCCAAGTCAGAAAATGAGCGTGTTGAATAAACTTAGAATTGTATCAAGAAATATCTGCAGCCTAAATTAATTATCAAAAAGGCAGAAAGTAGGACAAGGGTTGCGTTCACGGGGGGCTGACATTGTCTGCCTCCAGGAGACACACATTGAAGGAGCGCAAAAGATTGAACTCACTTGGGTATAAAGTAATAGGGGCAACCTCACAAGGGGCTAGGATAAAGGGAGTAGGGATGTTAGCCTCGAAGAAATTACCTCTTAGTATCATTAGAGTCAAATCGGACTGTCTCGGAGATGGGTGATCGATCGCAGGGTGCTCTCACCCTCCAAATCTCACATTCACTCTATGCTCAATCTATGGGAGCAACTTAGATGACCCAGGTATAATTAATCAGGTTACTGAGGAATTAGCACAATGGCCACTTCCTATAATTCTGTGTGGTGACTTAAATTTAAACTTACATAGCACCTGAAAAGCTGTGGAAAATTGGAAGTTATGTTATGTTATGTTATACAGTTTATTAAGCGCACAGCTGCCCCAGCAAAGGGGCGTCCCGGCGCTAGTCCCAAGTGAAGAAACATAGCTGAGGTAGAGAAAAGACGGAGAACCACTATTTCTCTGGAAATAGGTATGTTTTGATGGCTTTTCTGTATTGCAGCACCTCCTCTATCTCTCGAATTTGAACAGGAAGTGAATTCCAAAGCTTAGCCGCCCGGAACCGAAAGGAACGACCTCCTGCTCTACTGCCTGAAGTATAAAGGCAGAAAACCAAGGGTTTTCCAGGCTCCATTAAATTTAATAAACACTCACGGCCTGATGGATGTATGGGCTAATACAAAACCCGGACAGGACGGTAGCAATTTTTTTTTCTGCTCCTCACCTTTCTCTAGCAAGACTTGATTATTTTTTGGTATCTTCATTTTAGCCCAACTTTGCATTATCGCCATCGCACCCCGATTTTTGTCAGATCACAACCCACTCATTTTAAATTTAGAGGGACGGGGTTATAGCGGTCCACATCGAATTGGAGTTTTGAAAAAGCACTTTTATTTGATATTCAGTATCGTGTACACATGTAGTGTTGGATTCAGGAGTGTTTGAATATAAATATGGGGTCAGCTTCTATTATGATTGTTTGGGTTCTCTCTAAAGGCAGGAATCAGGGGGTGACGCTCCAGTACTCTATCGGAAGGAATAAAAGAGAAGAGGCACAGTCCATGCATCATCACATTTTAACAGCATCCACAATCAACTTTCCACAACATGCCACTTTCTTTACACATATGACAATCCATACATGCCATGTCACTGCACAAAAGACGCAGAATTGCATAATTCAAATTACCTGGCTTACACCTCACACTCACAAAATAAAGGCAAAAAAACAATGTTATTGAATTAAACAATTACATGCTGACAATCTAATCTTCCTACAGGGGGAGTCTTATTAGTAATTTATCACCCACCTTTATCCTTCTACTCTGAATCCATCCACAAATCTCAGACAACATCCACTTATCACTATCTATGCTAGCCAGTGTGGATTGTTGAGGAAGGGTTTACACCAAGGGTGGTCGGAAAGGTAGCAAGACACTAGGTATATTGAGACAGTGGTGGATTTTATGACTGAACCCAAGGTATATATAAGTATCAATTTACACAATGAGGAATAGGAGCTCAGGAAGGTGAGGCTGTGGTGTGCATGGCTCTCCCACAACTCCCCCATCCAGATCACACATGAGGTCAGCTTTTCATGGAGAGGGCACACACAGCATAAAATTGCAGACAGGTAGCTGTCAACATTGATGAAGCCATTATCTTGAGGTTCCATGTGACATCAGCGGCAAAGTGGTTGTTGCTCTCATTGTCTATGATGTTACATGAAACCCCGGAAGGGTAAAAGAACCATAATAGTGACATCAATGAATGACTAATTCTAGAATGGCGGTGACCTGCTGTAAGGACATTCTATGTACAGATACAAACAGCCAATGCATGTACTCGCTGATGCAAAAGTATCCTAAAATTCTGCGGCAACCAACAGGAACAAGCATTTACAATGCAATGGTCTCGGCCTTGTTAAAGTTAGAGCTATTGGCATTGCTCATGACATTATTTTTATTTATGTTTTTGTTTTTAAAACATAAATAAATGGCATTGTCATTTACCATGCCAATAGCTTAATCGCTCGCAAATGCGAGACCTATTGCATTTGCACCCACAGTCATTCACATAGAGCCACCCACACAGAGCCACCCACACACACAGAGCCACACGCACCCACACACACAGAGCCACACGCACCCACACACACAGAGAGCCCCACACACACACACCTCTCTGCCCAGTAACGCCCTAGGGAACAGAGGCACAAACAAGCACTGGATGCAGGCTGTCATTGCGCATGATGTATATAGTTCATGCACCTGCAATGGAGGAGCATAACACAAGTATGCTCTGTTTAATGACAGCTAGGACTCAAATGTCGCGGGCTAGAAAAGTTATGTAAAGAGTTTGGCGAGCCACCGCGCCAAATGAATGGACATTCTACCCCTGTTTGTGCTCAAGATGAATACCTAGACATTTTTTCAAATAAGACATTGTTTACATTAAATTGAATAGAGCACAATTTACATTCGCTCCTGTTTTGCCCAAAAGTTACCATCAGGTTTCAACTGGTGGTAATTTCATGCACACAAGAATATAACCAGCGGGGTAGCACTCTCTGCTAAACACATATTTTTAGCTGTTCATTATATCGACCACGCCTCTTTGAGAAACCCTTACACCCCTCCTTCCCCCCGCGTTTTCACATCCTACTTAAAGCCCTGTCTAAACCCTCGGTGCATTCGCTGTTGGGCAGCCTTTTTTGTTATCATTCGATTGCAATGGTTTTTATTAACTGTGCAAATAAAGTTTATTATTATGGACTGTTGGGCAGTTAGGAGTTGTGTGATGTTTATCACACCAGCTAATTAGCAGGTGGCATAACGTTTGTACCCCCTGGTAACTTTTGGCATGTCAAACCTGCTTAAATTAAATGGATAAAATAGTTTTAGTAGTTAGGGTGTCGTGGATTTTGGTGGATAAGGGGTGTCGATAAATACCAATAATCCTCCGAGGCATTGGTTGCCTGTCCATAAGGAGCATCAGGGGCACTGGATACATTTTTGAAAGTTTCTGTAAAGCTTTTGTTTACGCCACCCCGATCGACCCCCCACTTCAGGCGTGTGGCAGGGGTATGGCTATCAAGGGTGCAGCAGGTGCAGCCGCACCAAGTCAGGGGTGGGAAGAGGAGCCCTGTGTCCTCCAGATATGGCTGTCCTTTAATATTCAGTGAGTTCCCTTGGACGCCTGTTTGCCATCCTTGCATTAGGGCTCAGTGCGCCCTTGCTACACACACAGTCTTGAAACTAACGTCCTCATGTGCATTAGTTTCATTACTTTGGCGTCAATTAGGGCAAGGATGACCTGAACTCCTCTAACTAGATATTTTGGGGCAGCTAAGCAGAAACTGGATCTTAATAAAAAAAATGTTGATTTGGGTTGCCATCTGGTCGCTCTCCACACAGCTGTTGGCATGAGCGGATTGTTTTAACTCTTAGTCAAATCTTATCGCAGTTTTACTTTGTATTTTCATAAAACAAAATTTTATAAGCCACACAAAACAATAAAGTCAAGGATGACCCGGACGCCCATAGCGGATGATTAGTTACCAGAGATCACCTCGCTCACTTCATCTCGATTTGGAGGTTATGGCATGCATTCATGGAATAATTATCCAGCCCTGTGTTTTTAGATGTTTTCTTTTTCAACCACAGAAGCACATGCTGGTGAAAACACAGCCCAAATTTCTCCATTGACCACAACCACACTATGAACTTTTAATTCACTGTGTATAATTTGTGATAAATATGCATGTAACCTGCTCTGACAGATTCCCTTCAAAAAATATTAAAAGATATTGCCCTAAAATGTGCAAGTGTGAGATTTAATGGATTTAGTGATTTCAATAGAATCCAGAATAATGTGCTCAGCCACCTGGACCCGGCCCATATTTTCTTTTTAAAAAATCCCAAACCTTTAGAATATGCCATTTAAGGGTGTTCGATTTTCGATTTCAAGTTTGGAGTCCTTAGGCTGGCAATGTTAACTCAATTAAGTTGACACACAAACTTGCAGTTCTTGTAGGCTTTGCTTCTGTTTTTTGTAGCTGTATGCACTTAATAAATAAGCACATTGTTGAATGAATGACGTAAGGTACAATCCATTTTGACTTTGCTTGAAACTCGGGAAGCCCATACCTTTATTGTTGAACAAAATAGCATAAAATGAAATTGTAGGCGATGATCTGGCAGGTTTCGGACCCTGGGCTCCAACAGCTGCTCTCAGCTGTCCAGCATTAATCACAGCTGAGGGCGAGAGTGACATTCTTATTTTAAGTGCGAGTTCACCTCTTCTTGCCACCTGCACGGAATGCATGAGGTACCGCCACTTATGCAAAGCGGAAACTGTGGCAGGTAGGTCTAGGTTCCACTCTCTGGAGTTAGCTGTTGGCATTGGGGTTCGGTGGGGCCAACTCCCTCTGTGTCACTCTTCATAGTATTGAAACAAGCTCATTTAGCATACAGTTGCAGTTTCAGTGCCTAGACGCGCAAAAACGGGCTTCGAAGTGCTTCAGTTTGTTGCACACCTCCATTCCTTCTTCAATGCCTTATCCAATGAGCTGGACCGCGCTCCGTCCCGCAACATTAATTTTCATTTGTAGGGAACTGTGCCAACTGAATCTTTGCGCCGTGCTCTATTAACCCCCTAATGTAAGACAATATACCGGCGCGTTCCATAGTGCAGTGCAGCACTGCGCAAAGGTAGCACTGCACTGCTCGAGGCCCCATTAATCGATGCACGAGAGCTAAGACGTGATGTTTCCCTAGAATTGCCTTCCTATAAATGGATGGAACGAATTAAAAAAACACGCAAGCACATTTAATGCCAAGCTGATAGTATTGTAATAAAAAACGGGAGTTTTAAGCTTTAAGTTTTAAGCTGAGGAAAGGTATCTTGAGGGGTCCTGCCTACAAGATACATGGGGGGGGGAAGGGGGTGGGTAAGGGCTTCCATCTCAGCACCGCCCGTATACAGTGCCGATAGGGGGGACCCTGGAGGGCGGCACCCCTGTTGCCCAGCTGCGGGAGGGGGGTTATTTCTACAACACCGGTCACATGCACTCCAACACTCACACGCTAGCCCACACACGAACACAGCCATACTAATGAAAACAGTCTCACGCACTTACACGTGCTCACACGGTCGGGCATTGAAAATGCCCACTACACCTTCACGCCCTCCCACCCAGAACCCTTGTATCCCTACTCACCATGACTGCAGCACGTCCCTCTCGGCCCGACTGGAGCTTCACGGAGTACAGAAGCGCGCTGAACAGTAGGGGAAGTGACGTCCCCTGACGAGGTGTTCTTACACTACTCCACCCCTATAGAAGTACCGACTGGAGAGTTACACACACACATATGCTCCCATTAATGCCCTCCGAAGAGGTGGGATAGTGTCCACACAGAGACATACTGCCGCTGATGCGATGCCCACGGCTAAAAACGTGCTACACATTTCAAAGCCAAACTGTAGCTTGCTGAAGTGGCTGCTTAAGATAACATTTGCACTCAATGGCCACAACACGCCAAACCTTGCGCATATATAAAATGCGGGCCAAATGCTGTCAATGGCAATTTCCAGGAACTCGAACCCTGCGAGCTCCCAACGATCAATAAAAACGGGCGACACAACCGCACTCAGTTGTAAAATGCGCACTTTCCCAGCCAAAATGCACTCTGCCCCCACACTTAGCTGAAATAGATGTGAGCCTTCGACGGTGCTCGAATGCTCGTGACTCGCCGGTCGTAACCATGTTCCAGAACCGATCCCCGCATAGAAGCGCATCGCTGGTGGAAACCATCCCCTACGCCTAGAATGGAACCTGCAGTGCAGCTCCTTCATCAGCCGCCGGCTGCGCCGGCTGCATGCAGTGACACAAAGTGAGCAAGAAACAAATGTAAACTTACCCCCACACTTAGCTGAAATAGATGTGAGCCTTCGACGGTGCTCGAATGCTTGTGACTCGCCGGTCGTAACCATGTTCCAGAGCCGATCCCCGCATAGAAGCGCATCGCTGGTGGAAACCATCCCCTACGCCTAGAATGGAACCTGCAGTGCAGCTCCTTCATCAGCCGCCGGCTGCGTGCAGTGACACAAAGTGAGCAAGAAACAAATGTAAACTTACCTGGAGTGGCAGCTGCGCTGATCCTCACCACAACAACACAAAAAAAAATGGCGGCCGCTCAGCTCAGAATTTTTCGGAATTGGGGGCGTGGTTTGCTGTCCTGAGGGACGGACGACGTCACAGGGCTAAAGAATGCAAAAAATCACGCCCCCAAATCCGAAAAGGACGGGGCTTGTTTAGAGTGACGCATCTCTCCTCCAATGGCTGGCCTCTGTTTAGGAAGACAGCCAATGGAGGAGAGACGGGACAGGCAGGCGGGACCTACAGCGCTACTAAGACTCATTAAATCTCACGCCTAAGTCTGCGCAAGCGCAGCCTTTTAGGCCTTCGACCTAAAAATGTGATTGTTGTAAAATACATGAACAAATAGCATTGGCAAAGCCAATAGGCTAGCCATGGGCTGTCATCCTTTCGGTTTTGTCAGTGCTTGTTTTGCTTTGCCATTGTATTTGTAAAACCTTATTGCTGCGGGAGCTGATATAAACATATGTGGGCAGAAAGCAAACGTTTTTGGCCTCAAAAAGCACACATTCCCATAGTACTTCCTAGCACTGAGGTGAAGTACTGTGAGTGTGACTGTGCTCCCTGTGAAAGAGCAGAAAGCGATCACTCACAGCGAAGTTAGCCTTTAAAATATGAAATGACATGAAAACAGATCAATCGATGAGTAGGGCCGAATGAAAGTTCCTGTAAGTTTATTTTAAGTATAATTTTAGTAAAAGCAAAAGGACTTGGCTAAAGCCCGACCTGAAAAAGGGCCACAGCTCCTCAAAGGATACACAGTTTAACGCCTCCTTCTCATTTCTGTGAGAAGATTAGAGTACAGACATTTGATGAATTATAAATTTGTTTCCCAAACGCTGACTGAAGATAGCGCCAAGCGTACTTCACTGTAATTCAATGAATCAAGTGATTTAATTAGGAACGTATAACTATGAAACGGCAGCAGATTAGGATAATATCAGTGCGAGTAGGCTGGGAAGTCACCCCTTTCTCACGCTCACACGCTGAACTTGGCAGAAACAGAAAAACAAAGATTGAGCAACACAATGATAAAAATAGGAAGTGGTCTTACTTTCGGCTGAAAGTATTAAAATCTATAATTTCTGGCAGAGCACACATCAAAAACAATATAAAATAGTCAGACGATTTAAAAAGAATATCAACAACAAAGTCCCATTTGCTTGTAATTGCGTATTAAATGCCACTCACGTACCTCCCCGTTCTTAAAGTGCACAAAGCAAAGTTACTTGTCTCTGGTTCTTTAACAAGCAACAGTGTGTTTGATTTGTAAAAAAACGTAAGTGCCAGGGCCACCGTCAAGAGGCCACTGCAGCCTGTACCACCCATTACCCCTGACAGCGCTGGCAATGTCAGTACCAACACAATTGCTTACCCTCACACTCCTGCAAGTGTGAGCATTCAGACTATTCCAGGCCCACAAAGCAATACAATAGCTTGGGTGGCAGGTATTGATCATTTTTTTATGTATATTGAATTAGTAAGCAACTGTTGTTGTGCTCATCTCTAAATTAGATAAACAGCTCCACCATGTGGAAGAATGCCATAAGTGTTGACAATTTTTGCCGGAAACCACCTGATCAAATTAAGCACTGATACAGCATAAAGTATTTCAACTGTTTCTGAAGAATTATTTCACCTCTCTTGGTCACAGGTACAGTAATTTACACAAGCACAGGGCTGGCTTAAGGGCAGTGGGCTGGTGAGGCTGCACTGGGTGCTGACCTCGAGGGGAGCACTGACATTGGGGGAGGCGCTGTGTTTAGCAATAACTTACAATTTAAAAACACCTGCAGCAGAGTTCCTTGTGCGTCCAGTTTTCAGGCAGCAATAAAAATGTCAAGATAACTCTAGTGCTCAATGTTCCTGCTAGAGAGAGAGATCAGAGTTTTGTCTAGTGGCAGTCCTGACTCGCCATAAAGGAGCGCAGAGGGTAAATATGTCTACTGCAAAGAACGCGTACTGTACAGATCCCAGATCTGTATTTTTGGTGGATAGCTGAGTGGATTAATAATTTTGTCACAGAGATCCTTTTGTTACTGCAGTGCATAAGATAAAACCCGATACAGAACAGTGACTGTTACGAACTGTCATCAAAAAGCTGCATGCAAACTGCATAAAATAGGTTAGGACGTTATGTTTTTTTACCCCTATCTTTCATTAGCTATTCCTAATGTTGCAGAAAAGGATTTGTTTGGGTAGATATACATTCTTATTAGTAAAGCCAGCCTTTACTAGTGCTTTAAAACAAATGAAATGTATGTGAGAGTGGGGACTATGGAGAGATGAGGGGCACTTTTGCCCGGTGGTCATGAGGGAATCTGAGGAGGTGGTCTTGGGGAGATAGGGTGCCAAAAAATGATTATCGCACTGGTCGCCAACAGCTCTAAAGCTGGCCCTGCACAAGCACATAATTCCGAGGTGAACTGCAATATTATTAATATGAACTTGATGTGTGTTACATTATTCTATGTAACATCACACTTTCAATAAATGTTCCCTTTTGAAGCTGTTATTAGCTGCGATTATAATAGAAAAAATGTTGCATTTTTTAATCTCACTGCCCTGTGTTGCAGTGTACTAGATAATACCCTTGGGCCATTTTCTGCCACCTACAGGATGGGTTACCCAGTGTTGTATCCATCACCGTTTACTTTGCTTGGCTTCTATCACTGCACATTCACCAAAGTCAGCACACCTCAATGAAAAAATAATCAATGCCTTTTGATGCAACAGTGAGAGTATTAGAAGTAAAGAAACACGAAGAAGGTATAGTATCATTTTTTTGTATCAGTAGTCTAAGGCAGGGTTCTCCAAAGTCAGTCCTGGAGGGCAGGAACCATGCCGGATTTTAAAGATAACTACATTTCTCTAAATGGGGATATGCTAAAAATCTGGCATGGATCCAGCCCTCCTGAGCCGACTTTGGAGAACCCTGGTCCATGGCTTTGAATAGGTAGGAATCTGTATTTTTACGCTGATTCCTGCATGGCTTTCCTTACACTTTTACACTCTGATTTTGGGTTCTTTCAATAGCCAAAATCTCAGTCTTGTAATTACGATGGGCCTGGTGAGTCCTGTTGCAGGCCCCATCGTAATTTACAGGCCCCTCCTAATGAGGACCTACATGGAATAAAGTACAGTATATTTTAAGAATACAGGAAATCACAGAGGACTTCTCGGAGCATAGAGGGGAGTTACCCCTATTTCTGAGACCACCTGATGTCCACCAAGGAACACAAGATACAGATGTGATTATTGGGTGCCTGAAGTTTCCTTGCCATCCATTATTGGTAACTCTCAGTAGTTCCACTGGATTCTCAAAGTCCAATATTGATGAATCACCCCTCTCTGGGAGAAGGACAGCAGCTCCTCACTGCTGACATCTTGCAAGAAGGATTAACCAGAAGGAGATTGTCTCAGTGAAGAGCGCACAGAGCATTTCAGCATCCATGGGAATGAATCTGCACTCTCAGTTGTTGGGTAGCAAAGTGCTGAAAGTGCTTCCCAAACAGTGGCCTCTTCAAGGGCTGTCAACCGCGAAGAAGATTAACATTTATGTCCTTGGTCTGCGATCCTTTTAGACTGGGAAAGTTTGAGACCCTTTGTTGGCCAAGCTAAAACAGTTGTCACTCCGAGTGGTTCCAACCTTTAAACCTTAGCTGGGGCTGAGTGTGCGCAAGTAGTTGGAACTCAGTTATTCTGTGGAACCAAGGTCTGTGTTTATGCTGGTCCTCTTCTCTCTCTCTTGATGGAGAACCAGTGAAAGCGGCCTGAGGTCTAAAACCACTGAGTACCTGTAAAAGGACCGCTTTCAGGGCCGGACTGGCCGTAGCGTTCACCGGGAGTTTCCCTGGTGGGCCGCCAGGGTGGGGGCCAGTTTTGGGCCCCCGGGAGCAATATCGCCCCCTCTGTAACAAAATCGGCTGAAACCGGCCCCAGCAAACTGCTTGCCCAGGGGGGCCCGTCTGAGCAGTTTCCAGAGCCGGTTTCAGTTTCCAGTCCTGCCCTGACCGCTTTTCTGTGGCAGGTCACTTTCTGGGTTGAGGTCCACCTGTGTAATAAATCACTGGACTTTTGGAAGGACCTCTCTCAATAGAGGTATCTCAAAACTCAGATTCAAGGCACCTACAGATCCATAACCTGTGGCTCAGTAGAAAAATTGTATTTGAAATTTCCAATGGAACTGATTTTTAAAGGAAGATGAATCAGTTAACTGAATTAAACTTTTCTTACCGTCATTCGGGTTCTCAGGTGTAACCTGGGAGGGCCAAGCTATCAGAACAAAAGTATAAAACCAGCATAGTGGCTATTCCATCTTTGTCATTTTTTATTTTGTCCTTAGCTGCTCTCATAGATTTTAATTTTTGACAGCAATTCTGATGTCCCCAATTCTTAGGAACCCCGCACTACAGATCTGGTGCTTTTCACAGAGGTAAATGCCCTGGCTGGGGTCAGCCAATTACAGTTTTTGAAGTACCTAGGTACACCCACAGGTGTTGGCTACCACATGCAACCTGAAGGCAAAAGGTGTTTGGTAATTAGTGAGTTTTAATTTTTTTAATGATTGTAAATAAAGATCATGAAAATGATGCAGTGATCGCTGGCTTAATCCTTCTTAGACATCCCAACTAGTGAAGAACGGTAAAAGCATAGGAGATGCACAATTTAAGCTCCACCCCTGTACATCACCAGAGAGCAATACTTATGTGCATTGGCACAATATATAGCCACTGTGCGCCTCAACTTTGCTAATGTAGAGTGAAGTAATTGACATACTGCTGGAGTACATTCTCTATAGAAATTAGGAATTTGTATAAGCGTGTTTTCTAATGTCATTATAATGTTACAAATTGTAGTTCTCGTTCATACTTATACTTGTGTACTTAAGTTATATTGCTTTTACTGAAATTGCATTTTGGATGTACTCTTGTACTCATTTATTAATGTTTTGCTTTTATTCTGTGATTGTAGATGCATATATAATCATGTATTCAAAGTGTACAATGTCTTACTTAGTTAGCTTAACCAAAGAGATTAAGCATTTCGTCTTTAATGTTTAACCTTCAACGTGAAAGTTTTGCTTGTGCTGCAATGTTCTTTCTTTTACAGGTGCGATCACTTGATCTCATGGTTAGTGAAAGGCCTTTTGTGTGTTAGGGATAGTGAGGTCAGGGAGGAGAAATTTTGGCAAGAATGAGAGGCACTAATGAACTAAGAGAAGACTCCTATTCATGTTGGATCAGGAGCACAGAGACATCCAAGGTTGTCCTGATGTTCAACCAGCAAGTCGAGTGAATTTTGAAATTTCTACTGTGAGAAGACTGAAACCTACTGGAGTTGATGATGTAGAATTCTCGAATGTTCTGTGGGTTTAATTGGTGTCACACTTTAGTCTTGAGACAGATACTTTTTTGGGCGCTGAGAGGTGCAGACTTCTCTGCCACCATTTCTAATGTGTGGCTTTCTGCCATACATTTCTTGATTTGCAGAACTTTTACTGAAGCCTCTACTATGCTGACACCTTTCTTCCATCTCCGATTTAACTACGTTTCCCCAGTTTTTTCCATTTAGTTTAGGAATAGTTTAGGCAACTTTAGATTTATTCATGCATAGACAAGAGGATCAAACCCTCTACACTGATCATCAAATCCTGTTTCTTATCTTTTGTATTGCTGCAACTGAATTTTGAGTATGCCTTAGGCTACTAAGACATAATTCAATTTGACATTTCAGCTTTCCTTAGGTGATTCTGTATCCTTATAATATGTTTTTGAGATTCATATACATCAGTTTGGCCCTTATAATGTAATAAAACCAATTTAACTTTACTTATTGTTTCCTGTTCCTTAATGTGTGGCCAAATGGGCTAGACTGTAAATTAAATTGTTGGATGGATGTTAACTCCCCTTTACCTATCAGGCAATTAAAATATTCATCCTAGGATAAAGGGTAAGACCGGCCCAGTGCTCCATCAGCCTTCACAAACATTACTGGTGGACCTGTCATTAAGGTTACTCATGGCGGTTTGTGCATATATACTTTAGAGTAAGAATAAAGTTTGCAAGATAGAGGGCACGTGCTGCTCATAGAAGACAGCGCATGCCCCATTACTTCTTCCCATTATGTTTCTTCTGAAAGAAAAAGTTATCCCTTACAATTGTAAACTGGGAGATACACCTACTGTACTTGGTAGTAGGCACCAGGGGCTGCTCCTCCGCTAAGGTGGAGGATTGCCGCACCACTGCTTTCAGAGCAGTGCAGAGAAAAAATTAAATGATAACAATGGAACGTTATTCTCATTTTATTTTTCCATGCCGAGGTTGGGGGAGGGGCAAGGCTGGCCAGAGCAGGGACCAGGGCAGGAGTGGTGAGCACACTCAAAGTGCACATAAATGTTTGTCTGGGCCGGTCAAACATTCATGCACACGTTGCATGATCCCCACCAGGCTGCATTACACAGACTGGTAGGGAACATACACAGGCTACCTGTCCCCATCTGAGGTCCGAACCACAGCGCTCAGACCAATCAAAATGCTGCAACTCAGAATTGTGATTGGATAAATGGAACTTAGGGGACCTTATCACAATGCTGCATTGCAGCGTTATCGTTGGCTTGCTTCCTGCGACGAGGAGAGGCGGTGGAGAGGTGGCAGCTGGCGATATGACCAGCGGGTACCTTTTTTTAATTTCTTTATTTTCTACCCACACCTCCACCTCCTGCCCCTCACCACCGTTCCCCACCAGCTGCCACTGGTGGGAACTGCCCCACTATGTGGCTTTTTATAAATAACCTGGAGCTGCCCTCAAGCTCACTGAACATTGTTTGGGCCCCGATGGTGCTTTGGAAAGTGAGAGACCGTGCTATTCCATTTGTCCTGGCTAGGACTAAGTCTGAAGGTCCTGATGAAGATGTGCTGACCTGGTCTGCTCCTGCTGCCATTGTCACTATTGGAAGAAGCAACCAAGACAAAGCAGGGAGAGTACCCAGTGCCATTAAGCTTGCTCTACCCCTCATCATGAGACCGGCGGCAGGTTGTAAAGAACTTACCCCCTTGACTTCTGCCGTTGGCAAATACCTACTGAGTTCCTCAAATCTCTTACCAGAGTTAGAAGCCAGATTTTAAGAGATCACCTACTGCAAAATGCAGACTAGACCTGTAGGAAATCGTTCTTTCGGGAATACCCCTCACTGCACCAAATTGTATGCTTTTTTATTTGCTGCTCTATGACATGCTGAGTGTGATGTCAGAAATTCTGAGCCGCGGAGTGGTGTTCTACACGGCCATCGTACTCGCTGTCTTGGGACCCCTACTCGGAGAGCAGCATTATTGCCTGAATTTTGTTCTGCTTGAACACCACGTACAGGAAAAATATTTATTTAAGGATTTGCGTCCACTACTAGGACTTCATGAGAGAAGATTTAACCCACTTATGAGCCGGGATGAAATTAAAACCAGCAGACAGCTCTTTAGAAGTATTGTCATATGCCCTAAAGAAGTCGTGGGGTACTTCCCCAGATGAAACCCGTGTTGACTGGGCAATTTTGCGGATTAAAGGAGAAAAGATAATCACAATTACACTGTTCTTGATTTCATTTGCATGATACATGTACCCTTCAATTCTGTGAAAATCTTATACTTTGTCTAATTGAGTATTGGCACTTTAGCGTGTGCACAGGCTTGTTTTAATCATATGTTGGCCCTAGGGTCTTGTTTGGCGGGATTAGGGGTTCTCCCTCACCTGTTTGCACGGCCTCACTAGCTCTGACAAATTTTACGCACACTCTATTGGCGACATCTCCTGCCACACAAGAAACGCCCCTCTCGCTTTTACTTCACCCGCCCTGGCAGTGTTACTCATATTTATAAAATGTACAGTAACACAAAAAGAGTGCCTGCAAATTTCAGGATAAATTATCCATGATAGACAACAGAAGCGAGTTTCAGGCTGGTTTGCATTTGAGCATAACTGGACACAACACATTCTTTTGCATTGTATTGTACTGTAGAATTAGTGTTGTGTTTCTACCCCTTTGTGGGAGGGTAAAGTGTGGATGGGCGTGGATGGTTGGAAGTGTGTTGCTCTTGTTTTGAGAATTTGTGGGAAATACTGCCATGTTGTGCGTGATGACCACTTGGGTGTGGATATCATTTATTTACTTACTATATTTATATAGTGCACCAATCGCCCCCGGAAGGATATCCCGGTGCTGGAGCAAAAATTATAGGGCTCTATATACAAATAATCCATAGAGGGGAAATAACCAAGTCTTTAACATCTTCCGAAAAGTGAAGGGGTCGAAGGTAAGGCGAAGATCAAGATGCAATGAGTTCCAGTGAATGGCTGCCAGATGGTTGAAGGTGTCCACTGGCCTTTTTCATTTATCATGTATCATGCTATGGACAAAGCGCTTGGTGGCATGACAGATAAGGGAGCGTGAGGGATGAACTGCAGGTCCCTATATCGTGTTGGTATTTGCTTTCTATTACGATCTCCAGGCTGGCTGTGGCATAAGATCATTTGCCTTGAGATCCTATGGATCTGCTGGCGGCAACAGGTGTAGAGGAAGAGTGAGGGGAGTCAGAGATCTGCTCAGAAAGATTGCATTACAATCATTACAATCATTTTCTTTGTGAACAAGTAGTGTGAGTGAAAGTGCATAATAT
The DNA here is from genome assembly GCF_964263255.1 of Lissotriton vulgaris. Lineage (NCBI taxonomy): Eukaryota > Metazoa > Chordata > Amphibia > Caudata > Salamandridae > Lissotriton > Lissotriton vulgaris. Next base: position 578,629,426 of record NC_141691.1, read on the forward strand.
AAAAGGGCTATTTGTAGAGCATAGCTTTCTGGCCCTGTCCCTCAGACCACAAGAGGGACTTTTCACACTTTATCAGATGACATATTTATTGTCATCCAACTCAACGACATTCATTCCATCTAACTTGGAAGGATAAAAGGATGAGGTACCACTCTGTGTTTTGAGCCTATGACCCTGAGGAGATACATTAGTCCACTGAGCCACCATACCCAGCTCAGTAAGTCCCACTCATTTCCTTCTTCGCGTTTTCAATTTTCCGTGAAGCATTAGTTTAAAAATCTGTCATTTTTGCACCAACTACAAATCAATTAAAATGCATTTCTTATCAATGCGATCTAATAACACCTAGTTTCTCTTTTGGATCAGGTTGTGTGATCTCCATAAATGTGGGATGGTTTCTTTCTATTTTCAGGACTGGTTCTGTTTGACTCTCGGGACTAGTACTTCACAAACCTTTCCTAGAAGGGAAACAGAAATGTGTGCAGCACAGACACAGCAGAAAAACACAACCAGCTGCCCTGTAACACGCAGGGAGGAGAGTGAACTTACTGTATTGCATCATCTGCTGTCGCTAGATGCAGAAAGTTGCACGGAGTGAAAAAGCAACATTTCCTTTTGATAGCCCTGATCGCAGTATGCACGAAGCAGCAGATGTCACCTTGACTTTCCCGTCACAGCTTTAAATTATTATCTTTACAGAGTTCCGGATCTTTTGTGGAGCTAGCCTGAGCAGACCATCAGTCAATTCAATAATCACTACAGTCACACACATATTAACGATGTGTACAAAGCAGCCTAACGGGTTAGTGGTACTTTAAATAGGTATGTATAAATATGTATTTTATCATTCTGAGAAGAATAAAAGGCCGAGCTGGGAGTGGCAGGCGTCCGTCATGTGAATCAGAGGTGACAGAAATATCTTTTGCTGCAGGTGCTTAACCAAAAGATTTTTTTGTAACAGTTTTTGGTCCTGGAACCTTTTCATCTTTCTGTGTGCTTATATCCGCCACCCAACTCAGTTTTTCTTTTCGTGCTGGCTGAACGGTTCACCTGAATTTATGTAATGTTGCCCAGGCTTAACCATCAGCCTTAATGATCAAGTCAACTTTCAACCATTTACAGGCCTGTTTACAGAAAGGAGCAGTCGTGGAAGAATACAAGAAGGGGTAGTGTGAAAAGGCTTTGCTTCTTGGGCAGGACGAACGGAACATGAACAGCCTAAAATAAATAACGCCAGAAAATAGAAAAACTGAAAATGTGATTACAAAACACAAACCCAATGTTATGCATGGGCGCAATGCATTCCCGGGGAAGCTCTCTGAATGTCCCCAAGATGTCTTTAGCAAACCGGACAGATGCTTTATCCAGTAGGATTCGACCTAAAAAGGAAAAAAATGTCCACAGAAACCCAGGTCAACTCACCAGGGGGTTAGATAGACCATGATTCCGTGAGAGGAATGCAAGATGTGGGGAAAAGAGGAGGATTGAAGAGGAGTCATAGTGATGAAAGGAGGCAAGTAAAGGTGAGAAAGGAGAAGGGGTAGGTGGAGGAGCAAAAAATATCTTAGAACCGTCAAGAAAGCCAACCTTTTTTTGGTTTTCTTGGCGTAGCAATTCATTTTTTAAAAGATTTTCAGAGAGCAGATGTTTTGTCAGTCTGTTTTGTGTTCGCTCCTTTTACCCTTTACTGAGAGACTTTGCTGAAAGCTGCCTGAGTAACTATTTTTCTCCCAACAATTCAAGTGCTTCTAGTGGTAGGTCTTTATTTTGACTTCCTTAGTTAGGTTAGGGATTCAGGGCCTGCACATGGGAAAGGACAATATTTGGATGATATACACAGGTAAAACAAAGTTTCAGAGTGTTTAACTGTAGCAATGCACTAATTGACTTAATTGCTTGAGTTTCATCCCACAGACAGTGGAGGGAATTTACAGGTTTTTTTCCCATAGGAAAGGGGGAACCCGACTAGCAACTGTACTCATTTTAGATTCCCACAAACACCTTGTAGGGCTAACGGAGTCAAGCCCACGAAAGGGCGGGCCCATTACCTCTCTTGTTAGCATGTAGCAGCAAGATCCTCAGAAAGAGGACTGGCACAGTTTGCTTTACTATTGCATCCAACCTCAACAAATCTGAACTACATTTAATTAGGTTAAAGATAATTTTAAAAAAATGCATGTGCATTTGCAGAGATCTAGCTCTAAAGGTCAGTAATGTACTTTAATTAGACCTGAGCGACAGTCACATTAGACAGTTTTTGACAAATGGAACAAACTAAGTTGCAGTTTGAAGAAGCATTGATTCTGAATGTTCCAAAGAAATTGTTTTGCCGGAGAATGATGTGGTGGGATAGATTTGTGGGTGGGAAACCACAATATAATTCTTGTCCTTGACAATCAGCTTTAGTTCCTTGGTCTTTGATTGGCGTGGTAATAAAAGCTTTTTAAAATTTGGCTAACAAAAGATCTTCCTTAATTTTTTTACTATTGGATTAGCTTTTACAAATTTTTAAAGTGTTTTTTTAATTAAATGTCCAAAGAAGGTTTAATTAAACAGTTACGTTTAAACAAAATAAACACTGTGCTCTGCATTCTGTTAGGAAACCCCAGTACTCCAAAAACAAGGCTACATCGAGAACAACAAGGCTTGAAAAAGGAAAATGGGAGGGATTTTTATTTTTTTTATTTTGGGTGGAAGTGGAGAACACACAGCAGGAGGATTTTGGAACTAGAAGAACTTATGTACTCGGTAAGCAAATCATGCAGTGTATTCGGAAAGAAGTAACGACCAGGGAGAGACTATAGCATATGATGAAGAGAATATTAAAGATCTGTGAGTGAATATGGTTAGCTAATTTGAATCTGATGCTAGTTATCTGGATGTGGGCCTGGAGGTAATGTTGGTTATAAAAATGATGAGTTCAAAAGGGTATAAGACACCACTATTTAATGCTGCCCTTCAAGAGCTTTCTATAACAGTGACATGCACCTAGCTTTAGCTTGGCCTGAAACTAGAGTCAGTTCTAAGTGAAGGAGAGAAAGAGTTTATCCCAAAGATGTCCCCAGTATTTCACTTGAAATAGGGAATGTGACTTCCTCCCTTTTTTATACTCAAAATTAGACTTTGGTACCCACCATTCAGTAGCTAATAAAAGTATTCTTCTTGGCAAAGTGGTTACGTCTCTTTAGCTATCTCTCCACACCTGAGTGCATGGTAGTCAATCTTGATGCGTAAAGCGCTTGTATGCACAATAGCGTCTTCTATGCTATGAATCTGGACCCTGATGATTTCATTAGACATTCTCAAATACTAACATCTCTCGGTCGTTGAATTAAAGGCAGCAAAGCCCCATAGTGATCCAAGCATTTTCCATGTACACAAAAATCTCACACTGTATCAGGACTCATGCTGGAGCAAATAAATAATTTAAAGTCGTATAGACTTGGAAGACCACTCAATTCTTCTATAGGTATTTAGCTGATCAGGTCATGCCTTTGGGTGTTGTAATTGTAATGTAGTTGCTAAGGGTATTACACAGTGTACCGCCTTTTATGATACCAGCATCTGTATATCGCCCCTGGCACAGGATCAGACTAGCTAAATGCATTGCTTTAAACATGATCAGGCTGTTTCTGAGATACTCTCTATTCCCATGTGAAAATTATAGCAGTAAAATTCTGTAGTTTTCATATTCCCGAATTTAGATCTTTTAATTAAATAGAGTAAACGATTTCTGTTCCACTGCACTGCTTCCCATTTAGAGGTATTGAGGCTTGCGTGGTGGTTCAGTGAGCTGATGCTTCACCATCAAAAGTGATGCTTTGGAAGTTATCATTTCAAATCTCAACAAACTGGACTCAGCCTGCCATCCTTCAGAGGTCTGTAAAATATGTGCCTGCGATTGGGTAGTGGGCTCGTGTTTTTTGCAGGACTTAGAAATAGAAGAAGTAAAATCTCAATTGCTTTATAAAACTAGCTATTCTTCAAAATATTTCCACAATTGGAGTAGAAAGCGTGCCAGTGGAAAAATGCGCACTCTGATTCCATTTGTTTTATGGTAATTAGCATACATATAAAGTGTCTGGTTTCTAACCCTCAAAATCCCCAACTTTTTCACCTAGGAAGAATGTTTTCTGACACATCCTCGTATCTACACACATAGCTCTGTGGAAGTCTAAATTGTTATAATTTATTTTTAGAAACTGCATTTCATTGTTTTTCACTTTGTGTACCTTATGTTTAAATTGTGTAACACCATAACTTTGGATTATCACATGACGCAAAGTCAAGAGTCACTGCTTTGTACACATTTTGCTGAGCCTGCATTTCATGTCCAAGGTCAGCTTTTCCATAGATGAATTCCTCATCATATTTACATAAAAGCATATTTCTCTGAATCAGTCCTTAATGAAATTCATCATTTGAGCTACATGGTTGAGTTGGTGAATTATAGTGCACCTCCGCCTGCCCGATCAAAAGCCTGAGTGAACAATAGGCCCATTCCCGGGAGATCAAGATCCTTCTTCTGGAGGAAGGGGTGAAGTTTGAATTTAAATAGGTGATCACCAGTAGGTCTCTGTTAATTAAGGAAGGGGAATCACTCAGTTTTGGAGGGAACAGACAAAGTCTAGCTAAATTATGTGCTCTGAATTCGAAGCAGACTTTCGTTGTGGGTTGTTCCTGGAATGCTGCACAGGGGTGAAACAGGAAGTGGACTAGTTCCCTCTGTGTCCAGCTGGAGGGATCATGTGGGTTACTAGATTGTGTGGGTATCTCACCAATGACAGAACTCTCCACCTCCCTTCAGAAGCCCCTGTTGAGAAGCGCTGTGAAGGAGCCCGGAAAAGAAGAAGGCAGGACCAGGGCTACTGCAACCCCTGTTAGAAGACGTAGAGGTTCCCCCACTACTGGATTGTACTGCTAGAGTAACTTGGACATCTTTAGGGCTGGCGGCAACAGCTCCCTGACACACTTCCAGGCCTAGTGGAGAGTGGGCATGCCGAAGTGCCCCGAAAGAGAGGGCACTCTGAACTCCTGTTGTGAAGGATCCTGATATGGTTCGCAGAGAAGTGGGAAGTGTGCACTCATGGTCTCCCCGCAAGAAGGTGAAGGCCTGGGTGCTGGAGAGTGCAGGCTCAGAGGATGGTATGCCTTGGAGGGCTTTGTAAGGTGGTGCTGAGGAGCTCCATGTCAGGAGACCACCAGTGGTGGACAAGAGGGCAAGCATATAGCCTTTGCAGAGAAGGTGATGTTTTTAAAGATGGGGAAGCAGTGGTGCCAGAACCTCTGAAGGACTGAAAGAATCATCTGAAGAATTGTTTCGCCCAGCAGTCACTTAGCTGCTAGCACTGGTGCTATGGCTGGCCCTCAGGAGCAAATCACCATAATCTCTAATCAAATCAGTGTAAAGGGGACTGAAATATCTTAAATTGAATTTGCCACTCATGCACAGCATTTCTTTACCCACAACAAACACCCTCCAACACTGTTAAGTTCCCTTGAAGAGAGCACGGGGAACAAGGAGTGTGAGTCCTCGTGGCAGAAATAGTCTCCCTCTTTTGTGGTAAATGTTGGTGATCCCAACATTGTCCACCATGACCCATGGGGATACAAGGTAACTGTGAACCAAAAAGCCGAGCCTATAAGGTCTTTTTTTAGAAAACCACACTTTTGGATTGCACTAAACCAGACCAAGTGGTCACATGACACAAGTATATGATAGATATCCTATCAGCCCACCCACTTGGCGGAGCCTCGTCATGTAGGACGTCTAGAACCAGAATGGTGAGTCCAAGCCCAGATGAATTGGCCAGACAGCACACACTTCTGGTTCATATATTGGAAGTGTCCATGCCACTGAGTGGTGCTGGAAAAGTGCAGTGCAAACAAAAAAAAGTGAAGTAAGTGATGTTAAAATGACGGTCGAGGCAAAAGAAAAACTTTTATTGATATTCACCAGGACGCCAGATTAAAAAGAGATGTAGGACAGTGTGACAAAATCACTGTTTACTTTGCTGTGTTGTTAAATAGGCCAACATGTTTCTGCCAACAGGTGAAACTACACCGGCATTCTTCAGGGCCACATATATGAGATTTTGCTACTGCAAAGGTACACTCAAGTAGTATTATGTAAAGTGAAGAAGACAGACCAATTTTTATTAACGGACTGTCAGACTAATGGAGTGGTCACATGGACCATCCTACCGTATCCTCTTGAACCAGTAGTTGATGGAGGATGTAATCCTGTAAACAAAAACAGAAAAACAAAAACTATTTTGCGTTCTTTAAACATAACAAACTTGTCACGTCGTGAGGACCATTAAAAGACTCAGCTAGGCTAGTCCCTATTAGAACGGCCAATCAAAATAATGTAGGTTGCATTTAGAGTAAACCACAGACATTGCTGAACATAAATTTTCAAAAAGTAAACAAGATGTACCCAGCAATCTGTGGGAGTCAAGCCTCACCTCACCCGGCAACGGCTCGGAGATTGAGGCCCCGCTCTAAGCCCAAACAAATAAATGTAAACATGTAAGCCCAGGCGACTCAAAGGGTCTGAAAAGTATCCTAAGTCAATACTATGTTTTTAAAGTTTGTGCATGTAAGTAACTGGTTATGTGATTGCCCACAGTGATCACATTCCCATGGAGAACAAGAGAAGGTATACCTGCTAGTTAAAACTAGTGTAAATCGCTGACTGACTGGGTAAACCAAGTGTAATTACCACTATTGACCTAGTAACACTAATTAAATCGACATCGACATTGGTACATCTAGACCATGGAAATTGATCAACCATACAAACTGTAACTCGGAGAGATTGATCTATATGATCACATGCCCGTGTGGTCTGGCATACATTGGACACACCACCAGAAAAGTCAAGCTACGTATCAGTGAACACAAGAGCACGATACGGTGTAACAAACAGTCCACCTGCCTGACGAACCACTTTCTAATCAAGAAGCACAAAGCTGATGACTTGAGGTGGGTGGTTTTAGAACAACCCTTCATCCCAGCGCACATAACAGATGTCTCACGGTTTCTATTTATCAAGGAACAACGTTGGATTTTTAAATTGAAAACTGATGTGTCGGGGTTGAACGATAACATCCCTTGGGTGTCCATTTAACCATCTGGGATTCTCCATGGAAATATGACCCTCATGAACTGTTAATTCTTTACACTCCAAACTTTAGCAGAAAAGTTTTCTCTACACATTACATCACTTAGATCCCCTCTAGTGACCATACAATGTGTAGTACACATCAGGAATCAATTAATATTACCCTAACATGCAATATGAACTAGGTGAGGCAGCACTTCCATCGTTGTTGGCTCTATCCATTTCATGCCCTTAGTTTTGCCTACGCTGTTTCTAAAGGTCAAAGTTCCTATTGTTCATAGTGGTCAGCGCACATCCCTTGTGTCTCACACCCAGTCGTTGCAACTTGATTATTATCCTTGCAAAGTGTGTTCTTTGTATATCTTTTATACATTGCTCCTACATCTTAAATGTTGACTTGTCAACATTCTGACCAACACTGCAAATTCTGGCGCACAACATACTTCATAGCGCCCCTATTTAATATTCTAAGACTGTGCATTTTGTGTCAGAAGTACTAGGCTGTGCACTATTCTGAGCCTGCATTGAGCGCTTTATGAACCCCATAGCGCCGTCTTTACACTGTCCCACGCCATGTGTTTGTATAATTTCTGTCACGAAAACGAAGCGCTGCACTGTTTACTTTGAGCCAGGTTCGTGTTTATAAATTAGTTTACATACTGCTGAGCATGCGCTTACAAGCGGCATGTTTCCACAAACCGGAGGCACGCCTTTATCCCTTCGCGCAAGCCCGGGTCTCGACCGTATTACGTCGAGAAGCGACTCACTGGCGCGCATGCGCCGTGAAGTGAACACTCGCACATCGGCAATCGCTATAGGACAGCAGCTGTTTGTCATTCCTCCAATTAGGTTGGGTATATAAGCGCGAGCCTCACCTCTCCTCGTTGCCTCCCCTTTGGCTTTGGTCCTAGCCGAGAGGTACCGACGGAGAGGTGAGTGGTCACATCGCGGTGTGCTCTAACTGGCTCTGGGGCTCATTCTGAGCACTCGGTTTTGACAAGTAAAGCTTTCACCGGGCAGATAAATAGTTCAAGCTTAGCTTTAAGATTGAGCATTTGACCTTTCTCTACCGTTCTAGTGAGGCTATAGGTGTAGGTTATGGTTTCTTCTGTTCCTATATAGTCTAGCTTTGGGCTGTATTCTCACTCAGACTCACCACCCTTATAAATCTACCTGTGAGTGCTACAGTTTATTTCCATCTGATAACTGTATGCTGTTTTTGAGTGTTTAACAATTAAGACTTTAAAAATTTAATTAGTGTTACTAGGTCAATAGTGGTAATTACACTTGGTTTACCCAGTCAGTCAGCGATTTACACTAGTTTTAACTAGCAGGTATACCTTCTCTTGTTCTTCATGGGACTGTGATCACTGTGGGCAATCACATAACCAGTTATTTACATGCACAAACTTTAAAAACATAGTATTGACTTAGGATACTTTTCAGACCCTTTGAGTCGCCTGGGCTTACATGTTTACATTTATTTGTTTGGGCTTAGAGCGGGGCCTCAATCTCCGAGCCGTTGCCGGGTGAGGTGAGGCTTGACTCCCACAGATTGCTGGGTACGTCTTGTTTACTTTTTGAAAATTTATGTTCAGCAATGTCTGTGGTTTACTCTAAATGCAACCTACATTATTTTGATTGGCCGTTCTAATAGGGACTAGCCTAGCTGAGTCTTTTAATGGTCCTCACGACGTGACCAGTTTGTTATGTTTAAAGAACGCAAAATAGTTTTTGTTTTTCTGTTTTTGTTTACAGGATTACATCCTCCATCAACTACTGGTTCGAGAGGATACGGTAGGATGATCCATGTGACCACTCCATTAGTCTGACAGTCCGTTAATAAAAATTGGTCTGTCTTCTTCACTTTACATAATACTACTTGAGTGTACCTTTGCAGTAGCAAAATCTCATATATGTGGCCCTGAAGAATGCCGGTGTAGTTTCACCTGTTGGCAGAAACATGTTGGCCTATTTAACAACACAGCAAAGTAAACAGTGATTTTGTCACACTGTCCTACATCTCTTTTTAATCTGGCGTCCTGGTGAATATCAATAAAAGTTTTTCTTTTGCCTCGACCGTCATTTTAACATCACTTACTTCACTTTTTTTTGTTTGCACTGCACTTTTCCAGCACCACTCAGTGGCATGGACACTTCCAATATATGAACCAGAAGTGTGTGCTGTCTGGCCAATTCATCTGGGCTTGGACTCACCATTCTGGTTCTAGACGTCCTACATGACGAGGCTCCGCCAAGTGGGTGGGCTGATAGGATATCTATCATATACTTGTGTCATGTGACCACTTGGTCTGGTTTAGTGCAATCCAAAAGTATGGTTTTCTAAAAAAAGACCTTATAGGCTCGGCTTTTTGGTTCACAGACCCTCCAACTCTTCTTGTTCTTCGTAGCTTGATATGGGGTATTTGAGTTTGGATGGTCTATAAATATAGTCCCCTTGACCCTCCTAAATAATTGTTTTTCGATACAAGGTAACTGCCTCCCTGCCCAAAGGGAGCCCCAAGGTCTCAACAGTGACCCTGGCAGTACTGCTACCGCGCCTCACAAATGCATTGCACACCCAAGGAGGACAGCAGCAGGTGAAAGGGCGGGGTAAGCTTCCTCTACTGGCTAGCATAAGTTTCAGGCAGGCAGAGGAACCAGCATTACTGTAGATACTGCTGTGCAATCCCGCGTTAGGTGGGCAGAGAGGCAGAATTGCGTTGGGTATCCCACAGACGAGAAGATGTATTGATGTGAAAAATCCACTGGAGCAGCTGTTGTTTTAATATAAAAAGCCAGCAAAAGGAAAACATTGAAAGAAAATGAGCGCCTCCTTAAAATAGCAGCAGGGTGCATCTTTCTTCATCTGCAATCAAAGTATCCTGATTGCTGGCAACCAGGACCACAACTCTGAGATCACGGAGGAAAGCTCCCAATCTCACCAGTGTAAACACTGAATCTGTTTTAGGGCGTCTGTCTAGTAAATGACCATTTCCAACATTTAACTTTTTTGGATCTGGCCAGCACAGAGACGTGTCTCCTTAGAAGGGGACTCCATGTTTTTACGTTAGGTATGCTGGAATGCTGGTTCAACTCCAGGGAGGCCTCGTGTTTATGTTCACTTCAATATGTTTGTTTTGTTAAATATGAAATGGTATTGTTAAAGGCTGTATGCCTTTATTTTGTATTATGAACACCTAACAAAGCCTGCAGATGAACAATAGTTACTTACCTGTAATCTGTGGTTCTCCAGTATTGGTGTCTTTCATAGATTCACATGCCTGAATCATTCCCCGTCGTCGGAGTGGGAGCCCACGGTACATAAAAAAGTAGTAAAATATACCCTTTGTACATAACAAATAACCATATACCCAACCAGGAAGTAAAGTAGCCCCAGCTACAGTAAATAAAACTTCCACATTAGAACCTATCCAGGTCATTATGTATGGACCAAACTGCAGCCAATCAGGCCACAGCTCCCACCAGAATGCTCTCCCCAGAGACCCAGGCTCTCAGATTTTGTAGCACCGGAGTGTACCGGAGTAAAGTATAGATAAAACAGCCTGAGTGAGACTCTGAGGGGAGGTGGGTGGGTGCATGTGAATCTATGAAAGACACCAATACTGGAGAACCACAGATTACAGGTAAGTAACTATTGTTCTTCTCCAGTATTAGGGGTGTCTTTCATAGATTCACATGCCTGAATCAGAGTAGTGAGCAGTAATAGCAATAATATATACATAGCTCTTGGACGCCAAGGCACATAGCAGTAATGCAAGAACACAATGCAAAGCAATAACACAATAGGCGTCAAAAGAGCAAGAGGAGGTGGGAGAGAAATAGCAGAGGCTCACCTTATTGGAAAAGATTACGCAGGACTGCTCTTCCCACCGAGGCATCGGTATCGCTCGAAGAATCCAGACAGTAATGCCTCGTGAATGTGTGCCTGCTGGACCAGGTTGCAGCTCTGCAGATTTGCAGGAGGGGCACACCAGCAAACAAAGCAGTCGAAGAAGAGACTGCTCTCGTAGAATGTGCTCTGGGTAAGGTCTGTAAGGGTTTACCTGCCTGTTGATGGCAGAGCCCTATCGCTGAAGAGACCCACCTAGCGATAGTTTGTTTTGTCACTGCACAGCCTTGTCTTGGTTTGCCATGTGCAACAAATAGCTGATCCGTCTTCCTGATGGCAGCTGTCCTGGAAAGATAGAATTTAAGACACAGTTTGATATCTAGCGAGTGTAGAGTTCGTTCCGCTGGTGTCTGTGGATTTGGAAAAAACGTTTTAAGTATGACTGTCTCATTCAGGTGGAAATCCGATGGTACTTTGGGCATGTACTTCGGGTTGGTGCGCAGGATCACCGAATCATTTGTGAATTGCAAGAAAGGTGGTTTAGATGTAAACGCCTGCATGTCACTGACCCTTCTGGCAGATGTTAATGCCAGTAGTAAAGCAACTTTCCAGGTGATGAATTTCAGATCAACTTTATGAATCGGCTCAAAAGGATGGCGCATGAGTTGAGCTAATACAATATTCAAGTGCCAGGATGGAGGTGGCCTACGTACTGGTGGAAATATGCGAAATAAACCTTTAAAGAATTGCTGGATTATTCTTGAGGAATATAGTGAATTCTTACCGTCCTGTCGGTATCTGGATATGGCCGCTAAGAACACTTTAAGTGTAGAGTGTGCCAAGCCTGATTTAGCCAGATGTAAAAAGAAAGGCAAAATCTTGTCTGGTTCAGCAAGTATAGGATGTAAATCCATAGTTTTGCACCAGGCACAAAAACGCTTCCATTTAAGCCTGTAAGTTCTGTTCGTAGAAGGTGCCCTAGCATTGTTCAGGACTTCTTGACAGTCCTGTGGAATGTTCAAATGTGCAAACTCATGGTGTTGAGGAGCCAAGCTGATAATTTTAGAGAATGAGGGTCTGGATGATATATCTTGCCGTCCTGAATTGTCAGAAGATCCGGAATTTGAGGCAACTGAACTGGTTCGCACTCTGAGAGGAGAAGAAGCTGTGTGAACCAATATTGTCTGGGCCACCGTGGAGCGATTAGAATCACACGACACGGTTGTCTCCTCATCTTCTTGATGACCTTGGGAATTAGAGGAATCGGAGGGAAGGCGTAGGCAAAGATTTGTTCCCAGTTCATTGAGAGAGCGTCCCCGCAAGATTCCTCGTGGGGAATCCAGCTCGCGAAATGGACACATTTCTTGTTGTGGTAGGTCGCGAACAGATCTAGATCGGGGCGACCCCATCTCTGGAAAATTTGATCCAGTGCCGGCTGATGCAGCTCCCACTCGTGAGTGCTGCCTTTGGATCTGCTTAGGGAATCTGCTAGTACATTGGCTACTCCTGGGACATGTACTGCTGCCAAGTTGATGTTGTGTGCCAGGGCCCAATTCCAGATTTCCTGAGCTTGCTGAGACAATCGGGCTGATCTTGTGCCCCCCTGTTTGTTCAGGTAATGCATGCTCGTCGTGTTGTCTGTTCGGATCAACACAGACGAGTTTGACAGAGTCGCTTGAAAAGATTTGAGGGCGAGGAAAATGGCCCTCAGTTCCAATAAATTGATGTGCCATGTTTTTTGCTGTGTGTTCCATTTGCCACTGATTGTCATCCCTTGAAGGTGAGCGCCCCAACCTTCCAGCGAGGCATCCGTGGTTACGATGAAACTGGGGACTTCTGCTAGAAAGGCGCAGCCTACTTGCAGGTTGCGTTCCTGAGTCCACCACAGGATTGCTCGTTTCATCCGAGGCGTTAAGACGATGACATCCTCGAAGGAACCGGATATTTGCACCCATTGGTGGCTGAGTTCCTCTTGTAGTGGTCTCATCCTCAGACGACAGTTCGGGGATAGGAGGATGCACGATGACAACATCCCTAGGAAAGACTTAAATCTTCGAACTGAAACGCACTTTTTTCTGAGGGGTGCAATCGCCAGTTCCTGGATCTTTGCTTTTCTTTCGCTTGAAATGAAGACTTGAGCTTTTTTGGAATCCAGAGTCGCTCCCAGAAAAGACGTCCTCTGAGACGGTGTCAGGTCCGATTTTTTGAAGTTTATTGAGAAACCTAACTTTTGAAACAGGCAAAGGCATGTCTGGATATGATTGCTTGCGGTGGCATAGGAATTGGCCTTGATAAGGCAGTCGTCCAGATATGGGTAAATCTGGACACCCTGCAACCGTAAGTGGGCCGCCACCGGTGCCAACACCTTTGTGAATACCCTCGGGGCTGAACGTAGCCCGAAGGGAAGGACCTTGAACTGGAAGTCCCTGCCAGCCACTCTGAACCTTAGGAACTTCCTGTGCCTGGGGAAGATGGGTACGTGGAAGTAAGCATCCTGAAGGTCCAGGGTTGCCATGTGGTCGCCTTCCGTCAGAAACTGGAGGATCTCTTGGAGTGACAACATTCTGAAAGTCAACTTCTTGATAAATTTGTTGAGGGCACGCAAATCGAGGATGGGGCGCCATTCCCCCGATTTCTTGCGTATCAAGAAAAAACGAGAGTAAAATCCTTTTCCTCTCTGATGTTGAGGTACTTTCTCGATTGCCCCTTTCCGAATCATTGCATTGATTTGTACGAACAGCTCCCTGAGATGTGCTGGGGGTGGTCCTTTTGGGGGCGAATTTGGAGGGGTCTTTACAAATTCCAATATGTGACCTTTTGAGATCACATCCAAGACCCATCTGTCTGTTGTAATATTGGACCATTGAGAGTAATGCAGGGATATTCTTCCTCCAATTTGTGTCTGGCTTAGGCAAAGTGGCGGCAGGACGCTCTTCTCACTTCTTGTTGGCGTTGTCTCTACCCCGATAGGTAGTTTTACCTCGGGACTGTGTATAATTACTCCGTCTTTGGCCATAAGGTTGTTGCTTGTAAGGCTGGTACCTTTGGTTGCTTTGGTTGTTAGAATATGGGCGTTGCTGGTAATATCCTCCTCTACTCGAGAAGTTACCCCTTCCTTTTGCACCACGAAAGGAAGATTTACGGTACTGCAGAGTACCTAATGATCGTGCGGTCTCCGTATCCTTCTTAATGGATTGTAAGGCTTCGTCCACATGTGTGCCAAAAAGGAACTCGCCGTAGTAAGCCATATTCAACACCTTGGCTTGTACTTCTTGTCTGAAGGACGTAGATTTTAACCATCCCTCTCTTCTGAGCACTGCAGCTCCTGCCAATTGTCTGAATCCTGTGGCCGCCACGTCCACTGCTGCGTCGATAATTTCAGACGAAGCACATTCGCCTTCTTGTAAAATTTTGGTGGCCTCAGAGCGGTCTGGCTCAGGCAGTTTCTGGATGTATGGCGATATGTCCGACCACATTTGTCTGTCATATCTACCAAGAATTGCTAAAGAATTTACAGCTCTAACAGTGGTGGCAGCAATAGTAGATACCTTTTTACCAATGGTATCGAGGCGTCTTCCGTCCCTGTCCGTAGGAATGGAGATCTGAGTTGAGGGGTTCCTAGCCCTCTTTTGAGCTGCCTGCGCGATGACTGAGTCAGTTTTTGCCTGACCGATGAGACAAGCAGGTGAAGAGGCGGGCGCCCTATATTTTTTGTCTACTCGCGGCAATACCGCAGGAGAAGAGTTTGGTGTGGCCATGATCTTAAGCCCTTCCTTCCAGATAAAGTCTATAATGGGAATAGACCAACTTTGCTTCTGAGATAAAGTCTTAAAATCGTACAGAAAACATTCATCTTGCTTTGCTTCCATTGAAATAAGAAATCTTTTAGTAGCCTTGTCCATAATCCTATGGAAGTTCGCTATATCCACCGGAGGTGACTCAGCCTTTGGTTGTTCATCTGGGGATGGCGTATCTGCCTGATAGTCCTCATACTCCGACGAGTCCGATTTATTCAATTCCCCTTCCTCATGGGTGTCCTCATCAGAATTGTCATACTCTTGTTGGTGGTGGGATAATGGTGTGGTAGGCCGGGTATTCTGTGTCTCTTCCGACCTACCAGCCCTTACACCTTGACTCACTTGAGGCTGTGGGGAGGTAATATGAGAATCGCCCGACTCCGAAGGTGGAAAGCGGCGATAATAATCGCTCAGCATATATTGCAAATTCTCAAAAAGTTCCATTGGCATCTGCATTCCTGGAGCTGGTGTGTTCACCAAAGCAGGTGCCTGAATTTGCAGTTCCTCTTCTTCTTGATCTTTAACCTGTATCAGTAAGTCAGAAGGACTTTCAGCCGCTTGGAACATGTCATCACCAGATTCTTCCTCAGAATCTAAGAGCCTGTCTGGCATTTGGAGTGGCGACAATGGCGTGGATTGAGATGACCTCTTTTGCAACAAAGCTGCAGTCGTGGCTGGAGATGGCAGAGGTATGGCAGTGCTTCTTGCTGACCATACTTGCAGGTCTGTACAAGACGACAATTTTGGTGTGGGTGGATTGTCTTGTAATGGTAAATCCGAGGTTTGTGTCGTCGCCTTGGACGTTGATGACAATGGCTCCTTCGACTTCAGAGGCGGTGTTATTTTCGTCGACGTGGTGGATTTCGTCGTCGACGAGGGAACCGTCGACGGAGCAA
Organism: Lissotriton vulgaris; assembly: GCF_964263255.1. Lineage (NCBI taxonomy): Eukaryota > Metazoa > Chordata > Amphibia > Caudata > Salamandridae > Lissotriton > Lissotriton vulgaris. Next base: position 578,645,098 of record NC_141691.1, read on the forward strand.
TTTTCATCGTCGACGGGGCCGTCGACGGGGCCGTCGACGAGACAACCTTCACCTTCGTCGACGACGCTCTCGTCGACGCGTCCGTCGACGAGGTCTTTTTTGTCGTCGAAGGGTCCGTCGACGGTATCTTCGTCGACGATGGCGTCGACGACGGCAAAGTCTTCGTCGTCGACGGAACAGCCGTCGACGACGACGAGGGTTTCTTCGTCGACTGTTTCATTTTCGTTGACGTCTGATCGTCGACGAGAGGTGTGACAATCTTCGTCGACGAGATGGGACGAATCTGGACATGAACAAAAGTTGGAGAGGAGGCTGAGGACATCACCATAGTCGATTTTGGTGAGGAGAAAGTCAAAGTAGAAGTCATGGCAGAGGCAGCCTGACTGGAATTCGGCAGCGCTGTAGGTGCCTTAGTCACAGGTCTCACAGGAGACACCAAAGACTCCGTTCTTTTTAAGCCTGGAAGCTTCACAGACTTGTCTGAGGATTTTTGACCTTTTGAAGTAGAAGGCTCACCTTTAGCCTCTGAAGCGATCTGGTGCTTCGCCACCTTAGCCTTAGGAGTAGGCACAGCGCTCTCAGCCCTCCTCTTCTTTGACCCTTTTGAAGACTCTGAGGCAAAACTTCCTACCTCAGAAAGTGGCGCGTCTTTATCCTTTATCCGCTGAAGCCACAGCAGCAGGCGACCCTCTCTATCTCTGAGGGTCTTAGGAGGAAACTTGCGACAGATCTTACACTCCTTAGCCTGAAGGTCAGGGTACAAACAGTAGATGCAGCGAGTGTGTGGATCTTCCTTAAACAATCTCGCTTTTCCACATGAGTCACAGGTCCTGAAAAGGGACTTCGAAGTAGACATTGTAGAAGAAAGAAACTTTCTCGTTTTGTTTCTGTTCCAACACAAAGATAACAAATGAATAAAAGGGTAACTTTACTGCATGTGAACGATCGGCACTTTGACATATGATGAGAGACTGGAAAAAACATTTATGACTCTTTATAAATTTCCGGTTGAGCCACAACATTGATTAACACCTGCACCTACAAACGTATATGCATTAATAGCGACAGCCACTTTTCCTTTCCCTAAGTTCACGAGCGATTTCTGGTGAAAATAATCATTTCCCGAAATTTCAAAACGCTCACCTTCATGAGAAAACTTCTCATGAATTACACAAGTGTCACTATCGATCACTTTCTATGTTACTGCACTCCCTCCACTTCAAAGACTTACTGCTCACAGCTTAACATAGCTTTTATATGTATCTTCTCTCATAGATTCAGAAGAATCCAATACTTAAATCAATGCATTGAGTTGTTGGGATTACCGCACAATTCGTGTGAGTAGTTTTATATGTTTTGTTTTGTACCAACCCCTTTGTTAGTCCTGACGAAAGCTCTACAGACCGCCTGGCCCAATAGAGCTGAAACATGTCGACGATATCAACCTAGTAATACCATACAGTCCCGTAACTTGGCTTATGAATGAGTATTCACAATTTTTTTAACGATGTGAAGTTTGCCCAACATTAAAATCCCTCAGGGCATTCTTTTTCATTTTTATTCAATCCTTTTGGGAAAATCCTTTTTGTCTCTGGACACTGCACTCGAGACTGGAGGTGCCTCTGGATGAGGCTAGCAGTACACACCAAGAGGAAAAACCCGATGATAACTGCATGAATGTCAGTGTGGGGCGGATGAAGCCAATATACCGCTAACCTTACATATACACTGACTTCTATGAGGGTTTCCTTATTTACACCAAAAGTCAAACAGTGTAACAAGTGTCCTTTTTTGTTGATTATAATTTGAATAATTTCGGGGAAAGAAACGGACACTGTAAATTCCTCATCCCTCCCAGTTGATTAAATTACTTATATAAGCAGCGGACAGCTGCGGGATAATATAAAAAAAGCTTGTCAAAAAGCTTCACACCTTAATCTCAAGTATGGAAGGAATTGTGGGACTGAGCTATGATGCAAACGACATAGATGAATTACTAGCAGGGCAACCACTGATCAACAACACAGACTTAACAGAAGCCCTGAGCCAGACGGATGACTGGGACATCTTAACCGAAAAAAAGAGGAACCAAATTAGAACTGCGATCCACGGGATCATTATGACCGAGTACCTTAGGTCTAAAATAGCGCCCAGAGGCCTCTGGGTCGGGAATGCACCACGCATCTTCCTCCATGATTTGGCCTTCCGAAAAGACTGGTCTTCCATCTCATGGAAGTGTACTTTGGATTACTTAGTCTTAATCATCAAGACTGCAAAACGCTTATCGGATGCATTACTAAAAGAAATAGAAACATGTGAAAGTGAGCTGAAAAAAGGCATCAACCCACAAGTGTACAAAAAAAGACTTGATGAAATAACAAAAGAGATGGAGGAAACTCAACAGTTCCTAATGCAGAACAAGCTACAGAAACTCACAAAGGACATCAAAAAATTCAGCCAAGAAAAAATGCACCCCTATACAAAAGAGGATTTTGTCTTTACAGACACAAACTCGGATAATGAATCGACTGGGAAAAATTCATCGAACAATTCTTTCAGCAGCTCAGACGACCAATACCCACAAAGGGGTCGAAATAATTTCCGGTACCAACGACCGAGAAGAGGGAACAGGTGGCAACGTCCTTACCACCCAACCTACAATATACCGTTTTATCAACCTTTTGTTCCACACTACGGAGGGTGGATGGACCCCTTCCATCAAGGAATGCAAGGGATGCAACAAATGCCCCAATTAATGAACCAACAAATGCCGGGTCAGCACAACCAACCACCACAGGAACAACAGCCTTTTTTATCCAGAGGCCGCCCACAGCCCCGAGGAAAAAGAAAGTCTCTGACCTGGCAAGACCAGCAAAGAAACGTACAAACCCGGAGCATGGCAGCTGCGCAACCATCAACCAGCAAGAACACTCACTAATAGTGAACCTATCTGAGGTAGAACTTACCAATGACCAGATATCAGTCCTGAACAAGGGACTGGGATTCGTCCCTACTCCAAAAATAGACACTTTTAAAATCAAAAGTGAGTTGGCTGAATTTTGTAGAACTTTGAAACTGAAGGCTTTTTTCTCCAATTCCACCACAAGACAACTAGAGGGAGATACTACTCTCCGAAAGAAATCAACTTTCAACCCTCCCGCTTCTTGCGTACCGCCGGAACTACAAGCTTTTGAGCAAGCACTCCTCAAAGGCATAGACAATTTGGACACAACAGGTACCAAAACCTTTCAAAATCTAACCAAGGCAGAACGCCTTGCAATGGAAAATCTCGGCAATAATGAAGATCTGGTGATAAAACCAGCGGATAAGGGGGGAGGAATAGTGATCCTCACAAAAACAGGATACCACCAACAATGCCTTACCCTCCTCTCCGACACCAGATTCTACCAACGAATCTTAATGGATCCAACTGAGAGACTGCAGAACACCATATCAATCATGGTGTACGAGGCCGAAACTAAAGGATGGGTTTCCAAAAAAGAGGCGGAATTTTTAATGGTCAGGGAACCAGTCACTCCCTACTTCTACTCGCTCCCTAAAACCCACAAGAACAGAACACCGCCCCCGGGACGCCCAATAGTGTCCGGAATCGGGTCTGTGTTAGAGCCCCTGTCAAAATTCGCAGATGAATTTTTGAAACCTCTTGTCCAGAAAACAGGCTCATACCTAAGAGACACCAAGGATCTACTGGTACAAATTGCAAACATGCCTTTTAACTCGGACACAATGCTTCTAGTAGGCTTGGATGTGGAATCCCTTTTCACCAGCCTGCCCCAATATACCACTCTTCAGATGCTAGAGGATGTTCTATACTCAACAACGTGGCATTTCAACACACCAAGGCACTTCATTCTGGAGTGTTGCAAACTGGCACTTAAAGAGAATTTTTTTAGGTACAACGACCAACTGTACCTTCAATGCCATGGTACCTCCATGGGCAGCGCCTTCGCGCCGTCGGTGGCAGGACTTTACGTCAGCCATTTTGAAACGGAGTTGGTCCTCAATGAAGCCAACACTTTCTCTTCCAGTATTATATACTGGAAGAGATATATTGACGACATTTTTCTAATATGGAACATCAACCAAGACCTAGCGGACTTCATGACATGGCTTAATTCACTGGATCCTTGGTTAAAATTCACATACACTTCCAGCAATAGCCACCTTGATTTTTTGGACCTAACCATCTTCAATGAGAATAACACGTTACAAACTAAAACCTTCACTAAACCAACTGCGAAAAATAGCCTGTTGTCCCACAAGAGTCACCACCCTAAACCCTTAAGAGACAATTTGCCTTTCAGCCAATTCCTTCGCCTGAAACGAAATTGCAGCAAAAATAGCAACTATCAAACACAGGCTTTGGAATTAAGTAATAAATTGCGAATGAGAGACAACACTGAGAAAGTAATCAAAAAATGCAAGAAAAGGGCTGATAACCAACCCCGTGAATGTCTCCTGCAAACTTATCCAAAAGAACCAGTGAAGGACCTAACCACGTGTGTAACCACTTACAATCCAGCAACATATGCTGTCCAAAAATTAATCAAGAAGAACTGGCACATAGTGAACACGGGCAAGTTCGACTGGCCAAGACCAAGATTCGCTAATCGTAGAACAAAAAATCTGAAAGACACCTTGGTACATACACGCCCCAGGCTGGGACCTGCAGCACCTGTAACCAACAGCATAAATATGACACCACTCTCAGGACATTTCCCATGCGGGACATGCACAGCCTGCAAAACAACAACAGCTACTAAAAGTTTACAATTGGGAGAGAACTTTGTATGGACACAAAAACAGTTCACAAACTGTAACTCATCGCATGTCATTTACATGATCCAGTGCCCGTGTAAAAAGAGGTACATCGGGATGACATGTCGCAAGGTTAAACTCAGGATAGGGGAACACAGGAGCAACATCAAGCTAAAAAAGAATACCACCAAGCTATGTGCCCACTTCACTGAAAGCAACCACACACACGAAGAAATACAATGGACAGTAATAGAAATGCTGACCAACAAAGCGGGCAATGCAGAAAAGATCCTATATGAGAAGGAGCAAAGGTGGGTGGACCGCCTACGTACCTATGACTCGGGTCTTAATGATAATGTGGCCTGGCACCATTTTGCAAAGTAAAATGATGAACTTATCCAAGCACCCATGACTGCCTTTATAACAATATATCTTTTGTAAGAAAGTATTAAGGTAGAATCTTAACACCCGGATATAATTATCTATTATCCAAAATGATGATCAAACACTGTGACCGCCCTGTAATCAGTGGAAATCCCTTGATGATTGAATTCCCCTTTACGATAAACGTAATCGTAAAATTATAATTCCCCAGAAACGCGCCAGTAGTGTTGACCCAATAATTATCCCTCCCCTTTTGAAGAGCCAAATTCCTGTAAAAACAAACTACAATCTGGGTTCCAGCTCTTCGTTAACGCAAGGAAAGAGGTAGGACCTATTTCCTTTAAAAAGAAACTACAATCCAGCTCCCATCACTCCAGGGGCAGAGTCAGCACAAGGCAGGAGGAAGGACTCCATGCGGGTAATGGCGAAGTACCAAGTCTCCGTCTTGCTTCTTGTGGGTAAGCATTAACAGCTAATATGTCCTGACAGTGGTCCCTGTCTCCGCTCCAGCTCTGTGGCGATTGAAGGCACCCCTGTAGGAAACAGAAGTCGTAATTACGACAGGTAAGACCGCACTGAATGCCGCAATTGCCGGCTTATGTTCTCTCGAACTTTTTTGTAAAGCGCCTTCCCGTATATACTAGCCACAATGTTTTTCCTTTAACGAGAGCTTTAACATCTACTCTCGTTTTGTTTCTGTTCCAACACAAAGATAACAAATGAATAAAAGGGTAACTTTACTGCATGTGAACGATCGGCACTTTGACATATGATGAGAGACTGGAAAAAACATTTATGACTCTTTATAAATTTCCGGTTGAGCCACAACATTGATTAACACCTGCACCTACAAACGTATATGCATTAATAGCGACAGCCACTTTTCCTTTCCCTAAGTTCACGAGCGATTTCTGGTGAAAATAATCATTTCCCGAAATTTCAAAACGCTCACCTTCATGAGAAAACTTCTCATGAATTACACAAGTGTCACTATCGATCACTTTCTATGTTACTGCACTCCCTCCACTTCAAAGACTTACTGCTCACAGCTTAACATAGCTTTTATATGTATCTTCTCTCATAGATTCAGAAGAATCCAATACTTAAATCAATGCATTGAGTTGTTGGGATTACCGCACAATTCGTGTGAGTAGTTTTATATGTTTTGTTTTGTACCAACCCCTTTGTTAGTCCTGACGAAAGCTCTACAGACCGCCTGGCCCAATAGAGCTGAAACATGTCGACGATATCAACCTAGTAATACCATACAGTCCCGTAACTTGGCTTATGAATGAGTATTCACAATTTTTTTAACGATGTGAAGGTTGCCCAACATTAAAATCCCTCAGGGCATTCTTTTTCATTTTTATTCAATCCTTTTGGGAAAATCCTTTTTGTCTCTGGACACTGCACTCGAGACTGGAGGTGCCTCTGGATGAGGCTAGCAGTACACACCAAGAGGAAAAACCCGATGATAACTGCATGAATGTCAGTGTGGGGCGGATGAAGCCAATATACCGCTAACCTTACATATACACTGACTTCTATGAGGGTTTCCTTATTTACACCAAAAGTCAAACAGTGTAACAAGTGTCCTTTTTTGTTGATTATAATTTGAAGAAAGAAACTTGACAATTGAAGACAGAATGAGCAGAGCTCAGAGGGACTCCCTATCACACGACGTGCGGTAAAAAATCTGAGAGCCTGGGTCTCTGGAGAGAGCATTCTGGTGGGAGCTGTGGCCTGATTGGCTGCAGTTTGGTCCATACATAATGACCTGGATAGGTTCTAATGTGGAAGTTTTATTTACTGTAGCTGGGGCTACTTTACTTCCTGGTTGGGTATATGGTTATTTGTTATGTACAAAGGGTATATTTTACTACTTTTTTATGTACCGTGGGCTCCCACTCCGACGACGGGGAATGATTCAGGCATGTGAATCTATGAAAGACACCCCTAATACTGGAGAACTGCTGTTGTGAATGTTGAAAAGTTACTGTGATTGCATTAGTCCTTTTGGGGGATACTGATGATTTTGCAAGTTTAGGCATACAGGTGCTTAAATTGTTGCATAGTATCTCACAGATAACAGAAATAGATATGGTGTGGGGATTAGTCGTCCTCAGTGAGAAATCTTTACATTAGGTGATTTGTACCCTGGTTCCCCTAGGATTGTTTCCTATACAGCATTTCCACAGAAATCGTCTATGTATTTGTTACTATGTGCACAGTATTTAGTTAAATGTGCATTACAGTATTTTGTCTCTGTTAAAAGCAAAAGGACAGAATGTATTCTTGTGCGCTGTTGAGTTGTGAGTTTCTAGCTCACAGCATCTCCCTGAGTCAGCGTTGGACTGCTCTAGCTCACTATAATGTCAGATTCTAAATGGAGTGCTCGGCCCCTGGGTGGGATGCCTAAAAGCCACCAGAGGTAAAATACCCCAAATGGTATTATCATGAGCCCAATAACGTCTGATTGCTCTTTGACCACCTTGAATCAGATTCTCACTGTTACCATTTTCAGCAAATCAATGTTTGTATTGCACTTGTTTTCTTAACAACAATTTGCCTGCTTGCATCGCACATAGGGCGACAATTTAGCAGGTAGCAGGTAAGTGCAGCATTCCCTTGCCAGGCCGTATACCCTTCCATCCGCTCTTCTCTTTCTTCAAACCCTTCAGGTAAGTCACTTCTGGGGTGGAGGTCCCCGTTATATGCCGCACCGCGCCAGGGTCGTCCTCTCTGGGCTACTGCCCTCAGTTAAATGGATTGGTGCACAGTGCTTGATAGAGGATCACAAACTGCACCGTGGGGAACAGTAGTTCCATCCGCGGCCCCTAACAGGGAATTTTTAGAAATTACACACACGGGTAAAAAGAGAGTAAAGATAATGGTATTTGGTTGTCCACAAGCAACCGCTAAGTAATATACATATACTTATAAAACTTTGAGACGTTTTCACCTGTTCAGTGTATCATAAATTTAAATACCTGATGCAAATGAAGCCGGACCTGCTGATTGTGGAGACACTTTCATAACGGCATCAAACAATGTGCATATAAGTATGAATGATGGTTGCGGTGTGCAACAAGTACACTGATGACCCACAGCTATGTCGAGGGTCAATTTGACTTACCACTAAAACATTTAGTGATGATTGCATCTTGATTCCTTTAGTAGTTCAAGACACCTAGGACAATACCTTAACAAGAGCAATAGGTGAAGAGAGGTAGCTGCTTCAATCCATATTGACCTAAGGGCACAAAAGGGCAAAATCTTAAGCGGACTAAAAGTTTAGCACACATAGCCTCTCTGTCATGTCAGACATTTCAACTACGTCAGAGTGTTGAGTTGGTTTGCAGCAATCAAACAAGGTCATGTGAGCGTGATCCATGCTGCTGGCGCAGGCACAGCATGCCCCTACCTAATGAAGCATTCAAGGGGTGAGCAAGATGTGGGTCCTCTTAAGATCAGTGGCCTGGGTGAGCAGTCACAGACTTCATAGAATAATATTGGGTGTATGGAGCAGGGCCAGATAACGATCTTGGCAGATGGGAATCTCCCGCCCGCCATACTATAAGTTCCATAGGACACAATGGAACCGTAGACGGTGGACAGGATCAGGCCCCAAGTCTGGAGGTACAGACATACCAGCTCCAACATCTTTAAATCAGGTTTGGCAAGGCACCATGAGTTATGCTCACTGTACACAACAGTAGTATTTGAGTGAGCCCACGGTGGCAGCAAAAGGGCTTGGCACTAATAATGAATTCAGGTCGGATAAGGTGACAGATAATGGTGGGGGACCTTGGGACCGGCAATTGCCACCCAAGGCTTGGCGGAGTTACAGGGCGATCCAAAGGACATTAGTGTGAAAAGCATCTACAAGAAGGAGCCCATAGAGAATTTATGCCAATATCCCAGCAGCCCTGACAGCAGGACCCCGGGATGAAAGAGACAGTGACCTTTTAGTCCCATAGGCAATTGTGAGCCTAAACAACTGGGGGGCTTGCCTGGTATTGCTAAGCCTCTGTGTGTGAGTTCTTTTGCTGGGCGATGGGGTTCAGATGTAGCATGAACCCCCGAGGGTGCAGCACCAGATGCTGTGTATTCCTGGTCCTCATTAGCTAATCAGGCGGGCAGCCAGCTTAGGTCATATCATCACTGGCTGCCCTTGGATTGTCAGTAAGTTAACCCATTACCTTATCAAATAAATCTGCTACATAACTTTCTCCAAACAAAACTGGTGTGGTCTCAGTTAATCATTTGTAGACTTTTCCTGTGCACGCATTTGTCCGTGTGTGCGTGCCTGGCTCTGGGATATCTGCAATATGGGAGCTGCAGTTTATTCTCACTATCATTTCTCATAAATTTCAGGACAGCTATCATTAGAAAAATGACAACAATCTGTGTTTTCATGCCTTACCAGGTTGTCACCTTTGTGGGGGTCTGCACGCCTGTGCAGCTAATACATATCTGCATGGGTGTTTGGTGAGCTGAGTCTTGAAGAAAATTAAATGCCCTAACATCGCCGAAACTACGGAAGGTTGACAAGGGGTTCCTTAGCAGTTCCTATGATAAGAAAGTATTGGTCCCTGTGTTGGAGGTGGCAGACTTGCAAACTCAGTTGTACAGAATACTTTGGAGCGAATTACATCCTACAAAACAAAAAGGCAAACTGAACAACCTCCGGTGGCAGATCCTTCTCCTACCTCGCTGCCAAGACCTGGAACCCCCTCCCTACCCACATACGGCAGACCCAAGACCTACTTGCCTTCAGAAGACTCCTCAAGACCAGGCTCTTTACACAGTAGCAGCACCCCCCCATCCCCTCAGCGCCTTGAGACCCTCACGGGTAAGTAGCGCACTTTACAAGTTTTCTGATTGATTGATTGACTGAGTAGCAACCCTTTCCTGGTAAGCAAAAACGAATAGGCCATCTTAAAGTTTATATTATGTCTTCATCCTAACTCTATTGCATATTGCAGTTTAGATGTGCAATTCACCTGACTACCGTAAAAACACACTATCTCCAAAAAACAAGAGAAGTCATGAACTACAATTTTACAGAAAAAATAATATGAAAAGAAAATTTGCTTCAGAAACTCTGGTGTCGACCCTTTCCCTGCGGTAGGTTTTGAAAACGATGTTTTGCACTTTCTCCAATCTTCAAATATGTTACCTCACACTATATCATGGTATATTGTAAGCAAATATTTTGTATATTGAATTTTATACCATTATAAGACCTTGCAGCACTCTTGGTGTATTACTTGGAATTGTTATTGTGTGTAGTCATGGTGGCCTGTTGTGGTTGTGCTTCTTGACAAGAAGGATGCTCTAAGTACTTTGAGCAATGATTTATAATGGTCCATAGGTTATAAAGCGCAAACGTGACCCTTTCGGGTATAACAGCGCTGTTCAACATGGAAGCAAACAGATAAGCATATACAGGTGACCCTTTCGGGAATAAGAGCGCTGCACATCAGGAAAAATAAACATGTATGAGTATACAAATGCAGGGAAACAACAAAGGTGAGAAAAAGTATGGTTGGCCATTAAAAGGTATGTAAAGTGTCATTGGGAAGGTTGCATCTTCATTGGGGAAGGAATCTGATCATAAGTAGTTGTTTTAATGTTTGTTTGAATAGGGCAGTTGAGGGGCTGGATCTTGTCTCAGGAGGAAGTGAGTTCCATATTTTGGAGGCGATTCCGGAGAAGGAGTGATTGTAGGTCTCATTTTTTTTTTATTTGTGGGGTTTCAGTAGAAGGGAGCGTCTGCTTCATAAAGTTCTGTTCTTGCCTAATAGGAAGTGATTCTTGGAGTGTTGCAGTGAAGAGCGTTGTGAGTCTAGCAGGCAATTTTTAGGTGGATCTTTGCCTCATGGGGTATCCAGTTCACTGTCGTGAGATCTGAAGGTAATGAACCAAGCTTCCACATTAAAAGTCGCCTTCAGAGTTGACAGTTTTGCTTTTAATAGACCCACAAGGGTAGCATTACCATAATCTAGTTTGGAGATCACAAGCGCTTGAACTGCTGTCTTGAGATCTGCAGTCAGGAGGAAAGGTTTTAATTTCCTTAGTAACTCCAATAATCTTTGTATTACTGAAAGATTAACAATAAGAATTTTTAGAATAGTTCATCACAATACATACAGCAATACTAAAAATAAAATATGACCAATAGTGATGACAATAACATCACCAACAACAGCGTCCAGTATATTTAAGGATTGTACCTATTAATAGATGCTGTATGTTCCACCTACCTGACCATCTTTCTTGTGACCTGTTCTGTTAATGGCTGCTCTTTAAAACCACTCAGTGCGCTGTCTCCATGGACTGTTAATGTCAACTGTAGTTGTGCTGGCCACAAATGACTCAGAGGCTAATAAAATATCAAGGACGCCCCGGGTCCCTTAAACTTGTGGACTAGTGATTTTTTTGTATCACTATGATGCACACTGGCCAAGTTACCTTCAATCATTTTCTGTCGGCTGCTTTAGTACACTGCTGCCTTGCATGCTTTACTTTACACTGTTGCTCTTTCTGGAGTGTCAAAGGTGTAAATGAAATTGTAGCGGTTGTCACAATACTAGTGTATCTGTCTACTTGAAGGGCGGTACCCGGCCAGTGGAATTATGTGATTTTAGAGCTCTGGTGTTTTCCACATATATATATATATATATATATATATACATTTTTTGTCGTATCTGCCACATAATACATTTTATGGTGCATAATCTGCAGATTTGAATCAGAAATATGTTCTAGTTTAAGCTGATCAAAAGTTAATAAGAACTTGGCACTACGTGTTGTCACGCAGTGCAAGGCCCTTTGCAGAGGTTGACTGGTCACCTTTCTGTTGCTCGTTGCTGTGTTAAACTCGTACTACTGGGATTAAACCTTTACTGAGACATTAATGGATAAAATTATAAAATAATGAAGTAATTCTATCACAAAATGAGCTGTAAAAACCCACAATATTTGTATTTTCTTGCAAATAATGTAGCCAACCCTGCTGCATGATTTGGACCTCTCCTGCCGCATAATTCCATTGGCCTTGGTCCGTGCCCACGAGGAATAGAACCTCACATCACTGTGTTATTTCAATTCCGTTGATGAGAGGCATCTGAACAACGGCACCTGCGACTGCACGCTAAGTTCTCTGACCTTGGGTATGACGTGCACTAAGAAGACTTTCCTAACAAGGTTTTGCATCTAAAAGACAGCAAGGCACCAAGTAAACAATTACTATTAGCACTAGGAAAAGTAGATTTCTGGAAACTGATATTTCAAACATTTCCTGGTATAGAAAGCCTAAAATTCATCTTCATCCGTTACTCCACCATACACTTGTTTCCAAACCTGCCAAAAAAGATCCATATTGACAATACCGATATGTCCAAAAACATGTTTATATGATCATAGACTGTAATGAATCTCTTCAATAAATTTTAGGGTATTGCCCTGTTTTCAAATCCTATTAGATGGTTCAGATTATTAATTCCTGGCTAATTATTTCCCTCTCTTAGGACTTGTTTCACACAGATTTTGCTCATAGTAAAAGGGACGGTACTTTAAATTATGTGCCACTCTAGCATTCTGCTTGGTAGTTTCCTAAACACACCAGCCTCTGTTTCAGTGTTCAGATTTAAGCTCAGGCAAACTATAAAAAACAAGTATCAGGCCGTACTTGTCATGTCACTGCCTAGAAATAGCGCACATACCAAGCACATAGCAAGGTCTACCAACGCTTCCAAGTTATATTTGGTCTGTAATGTCCTCGCATTACCACATCATGTTGCAGCACACTTACAAAAGATAAACCAGCACTAATAAACCTCCTGTGCTGTGTCCAACCCAACTATTTTACCTGAACATAATTGCTTCACATGCACCACTTACTGGCTGTAATTAGATAATTGTCTGCCTGCCTCTCAGACACATTGCATCACTGTGGAACGTCCCTTAAAAAACCCTCCCTGCCTGTTCTCAAGATGGAGTCTACCAGGAGTGTCAGAATGCAAAATGGCAGCCCTCCAAAACTTGTAAATGTGATGAGGCCTCCTAGGAATCCTACATCTCATAGATAAACAAACTGCTTCCGTGGACCAGGAGGGCCCCTGCAAATGAATAACCCCCACCCTGCTAGTCACTTCTCAGACTGAGTCCCTCAAAGGCCCTAATAAACTCCCTTTCATCTCACACAACCCCCTTCCTATTCCATTTTACCAGTCTGTGAAAAAGCTGCATGTACTCACGCCTTTTGTTTTTTGCTGGAAATATCAGTTGAAAATCCCGACATATTCACAAATAATTAACTCCCTATTAATCTGGCTTCACACTTAGTAAACCTCGTCCGGACCCACAATGTTGTGCAAGTGCCTTATCAGCCGCTGAGCACATCTGGGTTCACTAAACTATGCCCTCCTGGTGACACTCGACTTCCAAACAGCTCTGTTTTGTGTGACTTGCTCGCCAGGCTTCTGTGCCCCACGGGGTGCCAGCTGCTGATGTCAGTGGCATTAGGAAGGACCAGTCACACTTGTCGACTTCTGCCAAGCACTAGACCCGAGGGGAAATGTAAACAAGGATAAAAGGTCGCATCCGTGGTGTCTAAATCCGCCTCCCAGAAATCAGTAGCACGGTTCTATTTTTAGGCCCATTTCAGGGTCTGAGTCCTGACGTGCTCGAATGAACGCTTCGGATCACAGGGCGCCTCGCTTCCCATTTTCAGCTGAAGGGTTCTCTTGCGTGCAACCATTAACGGTATCAGCCCAAATAACTTCCCCCACCAAATTTGAACGTCACATTTTTTTCTTAAAGTTGACCTTGAACGACCTTCGAGCACATGTATGTGCATTCTGTGCGGATTCCATGAACTGAATTTAAGATTCCATCTAAATTATTTTTATACCTTTTTGTAAGCGCTTAAATCATCAGTAAGGCTCCCCTATTTGAGTGTTTAGTGCTCACGTTACTCTCAATGCTTAAAATGTGGAATAACTGATTAGCTGTAGGAAAGTTTTAGGGCAAAAAATCAGGAAATGAAAAAAAATATTTATGAGACAAAATAGGACTTCTGTTTGTATGCTCATTTTTTCTTGTCCTCAGACAAAAAATGGAACCTAGTGGCAAATGTGATATTTTATTAGATATACCTTTCTTTATAACTTAAATGGTATGAACATGGAAGGAAATATGCGTTGTAAACTGAGGGGAACGCTGGGAGGAGGTTCAAGGGGCCGCTCATGGTGCGCAGCAGAACACGTTCAACCTTTGATTTGCTGGACCAGTAGCAAAGACAAGACAGAGCCCTACCCGTATACAAGAATGTACTGAAGTCCAGCTACTGTCTACAGCGTGCTTGAAATACCCAGTCCTCAGAGATGTCAAGAGCAGTGAATTGTGAAGCAGAACAGACTGAGTGCTGACAGTTCTACTGTGCCCTGATTCTGAGAAGTCTATTTTTGATATCTAACCGGCAGCTTATGAGCCGAAGCCTAACCGGTGACAATCATCAAGACTTGGACTTGTTTCCAGCCAGTAGTGATATTGTCTCAATATATTTGGGGTGAAGGAGGTGGTACATGGCATATTTAGGGCCAAAGCTGGAGTCTGGGGGGTGAGATACTCCGTCACATGTGGTGGATGTCCTGTTGGCTGTATTAAAAGTGCATGAGGGCCCATGGCTCTTGTAACATGGCGGCGGGAAAGGATCCACGTTCTGCAGGAGTCGTATCAGATCCTCCGCACTCTAGATAGATAGATAGATAAATACTGGCTGGAAGGTGCCTAGATCTTTAGGTACTGGCCGGAAAGTCACTGCAGTCCATTGTGAAGGCTCCTTTTTGACACGACCAAGCACACTGCTGGCGCGTCGTAGCGTAAACGGGGAGACTGGTCTCCGCCCGACTTCAGAAATACTGCCCGCTATAAAACGGAACGTGGAATTATTAGTTCCTTCACTGATCGTCACTGCATTGCTCACTGTTTACCGGCCTGCACCAACTGTGCGCAGGCTACCCATCACGGCTATCATGGCTAGTAATAATTAGGCATTATTCAGTCCTGACAATTAAAACACCATATACTGTGATATGTATCAATTACTATAGGGCTAGTAATGGTGTGATTGAAAATTCTGTTACTGTAATATTCACAGAATACAACAGCTCTTGCCTAAAAATCTTGCTCTACTTTCTGTCCACTCTGCTCACTATGACAATTTGTAAATGTTTGGGTACAGGCTTCTGCCCCTCTCTAAGAAATTGTGGAAGGTATTTTCTCCAAAGCATTTGTTGTTTAAATTAAAAATTGGACCTCTGCCCGGCTGGGCAAGTCAGTACATAATATAGTTTGCATTGTGTCTATATTTACTCTGTTCTTTAAATTCCTCTATGCATGGGACCACTGTTGTTCTCATTAATAGATCTTTAGGCTGGCAAGGATCTTTTTAGAATTGGGATTTCCATTGCTCTCCCGCAGGTTTTTTTGGGACTGTTTAATCGCTGAGAGAGGACTGACATTGATAAATTTCCTGTATGTAAGGGACTGTGACATTTGCACTGATTTTCATAAATGGGACTCCTGGAAATTATGATAGTCAGTACCAAGCTGCTGGTCTGTAGCAGAAAGTGTGCACATTTTCTGCAGCTGATAAAGGTGGTTTAAGTATTAAGGTCTGTAGGACTGACTTGGACGCGGCCTGGATGGGTGCAAATGTATCTAAAAAGAATGTCTATTTGCTTAGTGTGCTTGTATGAATTTAGCTGCTGTCAACTGCTTCATAATGTTGAATATTTCAGCAAGCTAATATGTAGTTTCTGAAATCAATTTGTTTAGGAGGTATTTGTGGCTATAAGAGTTTCTTTCCTCTGTAGTCTCCTCCTCGACGGAGGTAGTTGGTTTTATTTGCACTTACTTTCGAATGACGCTCTTTGTGTTTAGCACGCAGTTTGATCACTTTCACCAGTTTTTGCTTTTCAAATAGTTAATTGAATAAGGTCATAAATACATTTTATATAGACCTATGACTACAGGTGTCGTGGGTTGACCAAAGTAAATAAATAATGCAATAAGTATCCTTATTGAGCAGATATGACGTAAAGTCGTATCTTTAACAGCATGCATACAGAGAGAGTACAGGTCAAATTACAGAAACTCAAGTAAATCTACTAAAGAAGGACAAACATACCCAGCTCATTAAGACAACAATCCCGCAAAGGGAACACCTACCGTCTATCAGTGGCATACCATGCAAGCTATCCCTCTTCTTCATAAGGATTCGAAAATTCTTTCAATGTTCAATAACTTCTGAAATTAGTTCTACTCTCGAGATAATAACACACCGTCTACAATATATTTGTACTCAGCTTTTTTCTATGTATTTCTCTTGGAGTTGTGTGACGACTAAGCACCCTCAACGGTTATATGTGCTCTGCACAACACAATGAGCCGTGTTCTGTTGTGTATTATTCTGATGCTTTTTGATTATCTTCAGTGTATACATACTACGTACTTGCATAGCGGCTGAATCGCAGTCTTAGGTCTAAATGTTCTCCACAGAATTTTGACGCATTATGTGTGTGCTATTCGTTTTCTGACAAAGAATGTATACAAATCAAATGCAAAAAATGAATGCACAGAATAAATGGAAATTGCAAATATTGAGTAATATACTGCACTAAGCCCAAAAATATGGAAACACAAATGTATGCTACTGAATTGGAGTAGACACTCCGCAACTGTCATGTGAAGCAATTTGCACTGGCTAAATATATTTACATAGATAATTCTAAAAACAGCCTTCTTAAAAATAATGTTAAAAACAAAGCATACTCATAATATCAAAGGACCTGTCTCCCAAAATGTTTGGTGTACACAATGAGAAACTCAGTGCACACAGCCAATTATAATTTTAATTTCCAGGACCTATGGGCCTACCAAAGGTGCTTCTTCACAAGCTACAACATGTTTGGAGTGCTCTATAATTTAATGCATCAACAAAGACAACCCTGATTCATAGAAGAACAATAAGTAGAATCTTAGAATCCGAAATCCCAAATAGACACCTACGCTGAAAATAAGTTTTCTGACCAGGTGGATTTTCTGTAATTTCAATTTGAGGGTTAAAACAGATAAAGGAAGAGTCCCAGGCATGGCTGAGAAGAATGCATCGACAACCTACAAACGTACCACAACAAAACAAGCACCTCTGTAGAGCGCACGTTCAGGGCCGGCTTTAAGGCGGTACGACTGGTGTGGCTGCGCTGACCTGTAGAGGGGGCGCTGACCTCAGGTGGAGTGCTGTGTTTAGCAATAACTTATTATTGGAGAGAAGAGGGGCACTTTTGCATGGTGGTAGTGAGAGAATCCGAGGAGGTGGTCATGGGTGTGGGAGCGCCAAAAATGATTTTTGCACTAGGTACCACCAGCGCTAAAGCCGGTCCTGCGCACGTTTGTCCTCAACCAGGTCTTTTGATGCTATTAACAGACAACAAAGGCTTATTGTTACCTAATGAAATAACACTCAAATGGTTACGTTTCTCAGAGTTCACACATATTTTGCATGGCAGTTCCTACTACAACACATTTGTAAAACTAATTTAAAAAAATGGAGTGACTGTTTTTCCAAATTCGATTTGGGAAGGGACATCTCTTCAGGGAAAAATATTTTCTATGTGGAGAGAAACAGTTAAATGTGCACTTTTGTGTCTTTTCTGACATACCTAACTGGATTGTTCACCTAGTGCAGAATCAGCCTGAACACATATGGAGGAGGATGAGTGGCCCAGGATTGGGATGAGACTGGTAATGGAAGTTACTATCCCAATGGAATTCCAAGTTATCCAGGAATACAGCATGTCTGAGGTATTTCACCCCGAGACTTCACCTACTTGTGAAACAGGCAAAGTCGACGGTCAAAATAAAGACGAAATACACAAGGGTATCCGCATGGAAAGTCCAATATCTTCATGTTATTCTCCCAAAAATATGGAATACCTGATAATTCTCCTAGAATGACCCACGAGGATTCTCTCTCTATCAGTCCCAAGGAGAGATGCTAGAGCAGGAGAATTGCCATAGGGGAAAGGGCATGTTTTTCTTTAGATAAGTCACAGTTAAATCGAATTCTGTATTTTATAGCGCACTTTCACTGGGGGTTCCAAGGGGCTCCTCATTGTAAGCAAGAGCAGAGCTAAACTCAATTTTCTATAAAGTAGGAGAATGCCATGTTTGAACGCCTTCCGGAATTTCAAAATGTGGCAATCGTGGCAAATAACCATAGGGATCTGGTTCCAGTGAATACAGAATGCACTGAGAAAGCCCCAACTCCAATCCTAAGTGTTTAAACTTTGGGAACTTGTTCTTGACAAATTGATGTTAAGGATCGCGAAGGGTGATATTATTAAAAGCGGGTGAGAGTAGTGTCTGTTCATTGTTAGGTAAAGCTTTGGAACATTAGATGACCATGATGAGGGCATTTTTAATGGCCATGGGGTATTTGTGGCCTGATCTCATGCGTTAATTCTTGCGTAGATTCCGGTGTGCAGGTTTCGGTGGAAGCGGCTCGCAAAAGATACGATATGACGATCTTCGGGGCGGCGACGATCTCCGATGATGCACGGCTTAGCGGCGATCTTCTCCTCTAGCGGCCCCTCGATGCGATGGCTCTGTGACGACTCTCGCAGCGACGTAATGCGGTCCGCAAGCAAGCGGTGCGATGATCTAACCCAGTGACGACAGGCTCTGTGACTCGCAGCGATGGTAATCTTCCCACACCGGACTGGTGCGTCCCGCAAATGAAGGATGCGATGACTCTGGCAAAGGCAACAGGCACTGCGATGATCTCGGTCTTCGTATCGGTGGGAATTTCCTTGCACTGACGGGGATGCGCTCTGCAAGCGAGCGATGCGTTAAAACTTGCAGAAAGTCTTTAAAATCTTGGTTTCCAGCTTCCCAACACAGATACAACTTCCAGAGGCACCACAACTGGCCCAAGCACTCTAGGAAGGACAGAACTCTCTCAGCAGAGTTCAGGGAAGCTGGGGGTGAAGTCCTTTTGTTCCTGGGACTTCTTAATAGGGAGCCAGCTCTTCTTCAGGCCCTTGGAGATTCCTTCGAACGAGGGGACACATCACAAAGCAAAGTCCTTCCCCTCTCCTTGGCAGCAAAGCAACTGCAGGTCATTCTAACAAAGCAACAGCAGGACAGTCTGCCTTCTTCAAACTTCCAGCTTTCTCCTTGGCAGAGGTTCCTTCTTGATTCCAGGATGATCATATTTTCTGTAGTCTGGGGTCCTCTACTTATACCCCTAAAAGTCTTTGTTCCCTTCATGCAGGAGGGCTCTGAGCCCGGTCTGAACCAGTTCCGGGTGTTCCTTGAGCACTTTGTTTTCCTGGCCTCTCATTTCCTTTCAGAGAGAGGGGCAGGGTCGTCAGTCGCCCAGCAGGAGGTGGAGCCAGCATTGTGGAAGGCAGGCACAGCCCTATTCAGTCCCAGGTGCAATCCCCTCCCACCACTCTAGATGCAGATGGAGCTATTCAGCCCAGGAATGGCCCACTCAGCCTCTGGGAACCACCCAGCCCCTGCCACTCACAAACCAGACAGTCAATTCACAAACAGACCAAGGCACACAGAAAGGTCAGACAAGAGAACAGCAACTTTGTTCTTTTCAAACACAGGATTAAAAAAAACACCTTTCCTAAAAGATGTGTTATTAAATTCTGAGTTCAGGGATACTAGACTTTCATGTCCTATCTTGCTCCTATGAGAAGATATGCAGGTAGCCACTGTAGCCAGCGTTTCCCATGATAGCCTATGGGCAAGATAGCCTTACAATAGTGAAAAACGAAAATGGCTGTAATTCACTACCAGAGCATGTCACCTGCACTAGTACATGCTCTATTTTTCACATACACTGCACCCTGCCCAGGGGGTACCTTGGGCCTTCCATAGGGGTGACCAATGTGTACAGAAAGGGAAGGGTTAGGCCTGGTCAGTGGGGACATTAGGACATGGCAGTTCACAGACTGCACACAGGCACTGCGGTGGCAGGCCTGAGACACCATTTTAGGGCTACTCATGTGGATGGCACAATTAGTACTGCAGGTCCACTAGTAGTATTTGTATCACCAGCCCTGGCACACTCAGTGCACTTTACTAGGGACTTCTTGGTGATACAAACATGCCAATCATGGTTAACCAATTACAATAACAATTTACACAGAGAGCATATGCACTTTAGCTCTGAACAGCAGTGGTAAAGTGCCCAGAGTCCTATTGCCAACAACCACAAGTCAGGAAAAACAAGGGAGGAAGAAAAAAGTTTGGGGATAACCCTGCAAAAAGGGCCATTTCCAACATTGCGATTTCAACAGGCTTTTCATGCCAGGCTTACTGACATGGAAAACCTGTCAGAAAATGAGTTTGGGGGCCCCTAACAGGGCCCCCTTCTCCTTGCGGCCTCCGGTTGGGGGCCGAGGGTGCACCTATGATGCCCCCAGTTAATCCCTGCCACGTGGTGCACGGAATAACACAATCTTCCATTTCTCTAGGGGAGCATGTGCTACGGCTGGTTTACGGGTGCGGCACAAGCTCCCATAGAGAAACGGGAGTGGTGAGGTCGCATTGTAATTGCAGTGTTGGGACCATGATGGTATCGGTGGGAGGCAACTCTGACCAACATCGTAATCTAGCCCCTAGTGTTTAATACTCGTGGCCCACCTTTCAGTAAGTATTCCGAATATTTTGGAGATCACATCAGGTAGATTTCCCAAGGCCACAAAGGAAACAGTAACGTTTACAGAGAAAAGGCAAATGGGCATGTGTTTCTGATCTCTTCTGAGGTATGCTTACAGCTGTGGCAGGGTGCTTAGAATCAGTCAAACCTACCAGAGAATCTCTCACTCTTTCAGGTGAAAGATATGGAAGCTCCGCCCTGACAACCCACAATCAGTATACACACATATGTTGATATTTTTGTTAATGATTAGTATTTATTAATAGCTGTTCTTCTGTTATCATATGACCAAGAAATATCATAAAAATGAATGCCTCAGCAATTAAACATATTATATAAGAGAACACTAGTGTTCACTCATATAGTAGTTAGTGGATGCAATTGTTAATTAAACATCTCTGAGCGACTAGTTTAAAACCCCCTAGTTGTCTTGCCTTGCTATATTATTTGTCTCCATCTTACTGTTGAGCCATATTTTACTCTCACATACTAATAAGTCAGAGGGCCTTTAATCGGTGTATAGTCTGACAGCATCCCTCTCAGTAACCAGACTTTGTCTCCGCCCCTCCCACGTTTGAGTCAGTTTTCATACCTTTCCTTCCTTAGTGAGTCTATGGCGAAGATGGGGGAGGCGGGGTGCTTGTTGGCTCAGGACTAATTCAGAATCCCGTATTTGCAACATCAAGCCAGAAACAATGCTTTCATTTGAGGCATTGGGAAGCACGGACGCCTCAGTCCTCGGTTGCTTTTTTGCTCCGCTACTGCGGAAATGAATAAGGTCACTTACGTGGCAGCTGTAGCCAATAAGACTATTCAGAGAGAATGGAAAATGCCTCTTCCCAGTGAAGCATCTCACAGAGAAAATATGTCGCAGTTCTGCACATTCATAAAGAAAGCATCCAAGCTCAAGTTAATACTTAGGACTTGCTTCAGACCTAGCACACGCACGGTAAGTGATCCACACACCCAACACTATTAAATCCCCAAACTATGTCAACATGAATTAAAGTCTGTAGTATATGTCAATATTGTCAAACATTTAAAAAAATGCAACTGCACATGCCACCAAATTGACTAGTGTCAGAAATGGGGCATTGAAACATAATTGGTTTTCTCAGAATATATTTCAATGAAAGAGATGTCACTGTATCTTCCCCAGCTCTAAGAGCTTTTCAGAGTCAAAGAACAAATTGGAATGGACTATGCAATTCCGAGTCACACACTTGAAATTAGTTTTCAGACTAAAAGGACACTCATGTAATCCAAACTGACATACAGAAAAAGGTCACAAAATCCGGATTCACAGAAAGAAATTGGACATGCAGTTCAGAACACAAACTAGAATCATCCAAAGGAAATGATGCATATTCTATAGTTGTAGAACAATCACACTCAATTCAAAAGGGCACAAAGTTGGGAAGTTTTGATGATGAACTAGTAATCAGGAGTCAAAGTAGGTCTATTGCTACAGGTGCAAGAGCCACAGGCATGACATTCAGCTCCAAAAACTGCTGAACCGTCTTCTCCACTAAGCATCAACATCACCCACACAAACCATCTCATTCCACACACCCATGAGACAGTTGAGGCACGAGGCACACACTACCATAAGGCACACCCCCCTCCTTTGATAAATGGGAAAGAGAGTAAAAGAAAAACCTAAAAGTCAGAGGCGGTTCCTCCGCTATGGCGGAGGAGCGTCACCCCACTGCTTTCTCACAGCGCGAGAAGCCAAAACATAAAATGGTAATAACTTTTAGTTAGTATCATTTTATGTTTGCTTTGCGGGTGGGTGGGTGGTCGGGGCTGCTCTGCTCTCCAAGTAGGGCAGGGGAGGAGTGGTTTGCCCTCTCCTGATGTGCGCAATGACTGTTTGGTCGGCCCTCTCGGGCCGCCCAAATCAGTAAAATAAAATGAAATGAACTGAAAAGGGTTTTTGCGCATGGCTACCCGGAGGCATCCCAGCACTGTGACAGTAACTAGAGTGGGAGTGAGCCTCTACGGGAAGATACAGGTCTTTAGATGTTTTCGGAATGTTAGGTGGTTGGGTTCTTTACGGAGGTACAGTGGGAGGGCGTTCCAGAGTTTAGCGGTTTTGTAGGAAAAGAGCCGTTCCCCGCTTCTGGCTTTCTTAATCTTGGGCATTACTGCTAGGTGGAGCTCATCTGAGCATACTCTTCTGTTGGCCTTGTAAGGGCGGATCAGATTTTTGATAATAGGTGGTCTGCTTTATACCAGGGACTTGTGGGCAACGCACAGGGCTTTAAAATGGATTATTTCTTGCACTGGTAGCCAATGGAGAGCATGCAGAGCAGGCTTTACTGAGCACCGCCATAAGCAACCTTGCAGCAGAGTTCTGCACGATCTACAGTTTAGTAACAGCTGAACTTGGGGCACCTAAGTAGAAGGCATTGCCATAATCTATCCGAGACTGAATTAGGGCTTGGACCAGCAGTTTTTTTGCTTAACTAGGTAGGAGAGGGAGCACTTTGTGTATCATTCTTAGCAGCCCGTAAAAAGATGCTGCTGTCTTCCTAGCTTGGGCTCTAAATGAGAGGTCTTGGTTTAACCAGATACCTAGACTTTTGATCTCTGTTTTTGGGGACGGAGCCGGCCCCATACAGGCTGGCTACATGGTGTTTGATTTGAAACTTAGATCGTTGCAGAGAAGCAACAATTCGGTTTTATTACCATTACGTTTTAGATGGGATGAGCTCATCCATTTGGCCATTTCTTCAAGGCAGGAATTGAGGTCAATAGGCGTCTGGTCAATCTGGTTCAATGCAACAACCAGCTGTGTGTCGTCAGCATATGTTACTATATGAATTCCAAAGGGGGAAGTAATATCCACCAATGAGGACATATAAACATTAAAAAGAGAAGGGCTCAGTGATGAGCCCAGGGGGACTCCACACTGGCGGGGGGTGGGTTTTGAACAGGGGTTGCCTTCAAACACCTGGACAAGTCTGTCTTCTAAAAAAGACTGAAGCCATAGTAAGGTGGTGCCAGCCACTCATACGCTCCTGAGACGGTGAATGAAGATTTGATGGTTCACCGTGTCAAAGGCTGCGCTCAGGTAGAGGGTGATTATGGCAATGGATCCTGCATCCAAGATCTTTCTTGATTCTTGCACAACTGCTACTAAAGAGGTCTTTGTACTCTAACGGGGGGATGCCCGATTGTGAAGGGTTAAAACAGGTTGTGGGACTCGAGAAATGCGGAGAGTGTGTGATTGACATGTCTCTCTGCGATTTTGCTAATTCCTGGAAGTAGCGAGATGGGATGGTAATTACCCAAATGCTCTTTTTTACAATTTGAAAATATTGGGTGGTGCTGGGGCCAGTGGTGACCCAGATTTAGCTGTGGCAGAATTACTGAAAAAGACTCATGGGTCAAGAGGGTAGAGGTGTCCAAGTGATGTTCATTTTGGCACTGACCCAGATCCATAGGATCGGTTATCATATCTCTGTCTCTTTGGGAGAGTCGCTTGAGAATGTTTTGTACTTTATTAGAGAAGTATTCCACAAGTACATTGTAGTGGTGCCCCAAAGGATCAGGTGCTGTCTAGGGATTGGGAACTTTAAGTAGCTTTTTAGCTATGAGGAAGGTTTCTCTTGAGGAGTTCGCCGCAGATGTGATCTTTTCCTCATAATAGGCAGCCTGGGCTCTTTTTATTTCTGCTTTGTATATTCCAATGGCTGTCCTATATTCTTGTTTCCTACTAGGTGAAAATGTTTTCTCCATATCCTTTCTAGTTTTTTGCATTGTTGTTTTAGGCTACTAGTGTGGGGGAGAACCATGCCACCTTGTTGGGTCCCGCTGTCTTATGGATTGCTTTCTTAGGTATTAAGTGAACCCTCAATCCAATTCATAACGCTTTTGTTAGCTGCCACAGGATTAGGGCCCAAGTTCGGTTTGGTGTTTTCAAGTTCCTGTGTCCACCGCTCCAAGGGGAGTTTAGACCAGGGGCGAATATGCATGCGTGTGGATTGGGTGTCTGAGACGGTAGATAGAGGATGCCAGAGAAACGGAATTAAGAAGTGGTCTGACCATGGAATGCGCACTTTGACCGTCTCCATGCAGGCTGCATTGTAGCCTGCATGGAGAACATACACACCCCTCTAGCCCTGGCTGGAGTGAAGTGTCAAGGCGCTCCAGGCCAATCAAAATGCTGCATGCAGCGTTGTGATTGGCTTAGGAGAGGGAGCCTGGATGCCTGCTACCTGTCTGACGCAGGAGAGCAGGAGCAGTGAAGACGCGGGACCCTGCGGAAAGATAGAGTCTACATTTTTTTATTATTAAGCCCTCCTTCCCCACACAAACCCCCTGTGTCCGCCACCCACCCTACCCGAGAGCCATCCCGGCTGCTACTGCTAAAAGTACAGACTAGCAACACATACACAAAACAAAAAATTACACAAAATGAGGGCAAATAAACACCTAAGTGGAACAGATTAAAGACGCATGCACAAAAAAAATGACATTGGAATAAAAACACCAAAGTAAGAAAAATAAAAACACTTGTTATACTGACCATACACAAAAAAACACATAATTTAACCAACAGAACTTTGTCTCTTAACTGCAGAAGGAGTGACAACACGATTACTAATGGCACAACATAGAGTGGTTTATTAAGACTCTGTTCGCAGCATGTTTGTCATGGTTCTCCAGGGGCACAGTCAAAATTCCTCTTGGACAGAGCCTGGAACCCCCCAATCTCTTGGCTAGAGCTTGCAGCCCTCCCTCCCCCGAGGTCAATTCAGGCCCCCCTATGGGAGGTGTCATCCCCAAGTTTGAAGACCTTTACACTAGAGCCATTGAGAGGGGGCGTCACACCAATGTGTCATGTTGAGGGGCACTGGGACCGTCTCTTTCCCCTCTCCTTTTCAATCTTTACATATATCCTCTTATTGTTGTGTTACATGATATGGAGGTCACGGTGTTTAATTATACCGATGACCTTCAGCTTATTTTTAATCTTTCTTCCTCCCCTGACTCTATTCTTAAGTTCCATTCCACACTGACATTCATCTACAATTGGATGAACCTCAACCAATTAAAATTGAACCCCGATAAGACGGAGCTGGTTCTTATCTGTGGTCCCTCTAATCCCTGGACTTCCGCTTTTTGGCCCCCAGTCTTCGGTTTCCCTCCCGTTCCCTCTGCTTCTGTGAAAACCCTGGGCATCAAAATCAGCCAAGACCTTTCCATGTGCCCTCAAATCAGCTCGGTGGTCTCTTCTTGCTTCCTATCCCTCAGAACCATCCGCAAAATTTCCCATTACTTCTCTGTTGAAGCCCTCAAACTTATCATCGTGGCAATAATTCTATCCCGCCTGGATATTATGGTATTCCTGCATACGAGCGCCGTCGCTTGCAGCTCATCCAAAACCAAGCGGTCCGCCTTATCTACAGGCTTCCGAAATCGCATCACATTACTCCCCTGCTAAAGACACTTCACTGGCTCCCCATATGGGAACGCTCATTATTCAAGATGGGCTGCCTGACTTTTATGTTGCTAGCCGGCACAGCTCCAGACTTCATCAGATCTAAGATCAGGGCCTATGTGCCCGGTAGAAGCCTTTGCTCCTCTACCCAGTTCCTCCTTAGCATTCCTCGCTATCGAAGGAAAAAACTTGGCGGATCCAGATTTTCCATTCTTGCCCCCCTCTTTTGGAACGCACTTCCTCTTGCTATCAGATCCATCTCTACCTACATGGACTTTCGTATAGCCCTTAAAAACGATGTCTTTTCCAGAGCCTATCCATCATAATTCCCCTTGCTTCCTTCAGGACAGTCTTTCTGCAGCGCCAAGAAACCGCTTGGTAGTAGAGCGCTTTACAAAACTCTTTCAACTTCAACTTCAACCATGGGGGTGCCAGCTGGACGCTGAACACCACTTCCTTTGTGGGGATAGGGAAAGGCAGGAAGTGAGGACAGTGGGGAATTCTAGACCAGGATAGCGAATGGCATCATGGGCGAACAAAAAACTCACCTGCAGTAGAGAAAAAAGTATACGTTTGTTACAATATAATAAAGAACAGATTAACAGCTTGCATGTGTCTGTATATTCTGTTCCTACATATGTGTGGAGGCAACAACTGGAGATGGAAGCAGACGAGCCACATGGGCACAGGAAGTCTACAACTGCAAATGATTCTCACTGTCTACTCTACTACGAAGTATAATGTGAAAAAATATTAAGCACCACCAATAAACAGGTGACAGCATCTTTGCTGTAAAGCACCTATCAGATTCACCCAAGCACCTCACAGTTCAAGTTGCAGAAGTATACATACTACTGCTCACCGGACGATCCTCGAAATCACAGAATGAAGGAAAATTGAAGTGGGGGAAGGAGAAGTGCATTTTCCTACAACGCAAGAAGAAAGGCTAATGAGTCATACAAATCACCAGGTATGCAACAACAACCAAAAAACCCCGAGTTATCTGGAACAGCCTACGGCCTTGCTGGAGAGCAAGCATGTGCCTTAATCACATAGATGAGCTTATAAAAATCAAGACAGCAGAGATGAGCAGGTGTAAGAGACACTGAGAGGAGCTGATACATCACAGGACAACAGAGAGGAGCAAAACACACCAAAACCAAAGAGGTCCAAGCCCACCAAAATCGTGTAGAAAGGCAGACACGTTCCTGAGAGACAGTAATAGACTCTGTTATACTCAGACACCTCAGGATGACAGGCAGTGAAGATGAGAATTTATACATGTTACTTCCTGTTAGTACATATTGTAACTCTACAATGGGGCATCTTAATTTTGTTCTCATTTTTAAATATGTCTCATGGTTATTTCCTGCTGAAAACAGAATTGAGAAGTGGGTGTTAGCTTCACAACCTCCACAGTGAGGCAAAATGCCCCAAACGCAGTCTAATATTTTATAAAAATGTAAAATGTGTATTTAAAAGTGAAATGGCGGAACCTCTAAGTTGATTGCAGAAAATGGTAGAACAACAATTCCTACAGTTCAGGAGGAGCAAAGGATTAAGGAAAAGCATTGAAGTAGAAACTATTTTACTTTATTTTACCTTATTGATTATGAGGCCGTGTACAAATGGATGAGCCTGCATTCAATGTGAAAGCATGCTTGGATTCACAGATTACTCCAACTAGGACGCTCATGAGAGTGGTTGCATTTGACAGTGAGAAGACATGCTACTCCCAGAGCTTGTAGCCTCTAGCCGCAACAGAGTATAATTTGTCACACAGCACTAGGACGTCTGGGAATGGTTGCAGCACTTTGGCAAAGGCAATCCCGTCAGCGTGCAGCAAGCACTTTAAAGGGATGCTGCAAAGTGAGACACCGTGGTATATGCTGCTTAGGGGTTCGGACTGCACAATAGGGCCCGAAGGTATGTATTTTTAAATAACATACCATACTACCTTGTGCACCATTTGTTACTCGAGATACAAACAGCAAGTGCCTCTCAACATACATAACATGCTCCGTACAAACGGGTATTCGTCACCAGCTTGCTGCTTTGTGATTTCTCTCTTGAACTAGCAGTGAAAGAATACATTCCAAGATGGCGACCATGTCCTGCCATTTCGGTAGATTTTAACTCCTAGAAGACTTCACTGCGTAGCTTAGTAGTTTGGGCAGCGATTACAGTGGCGCTGGGTGGTGCTTACTGCAGTATCCTCCTGGTCAGGGCCCTGGCACTAATACGTTTGCAAATTAAGCACGGCGGTTGGACTTTCACCGAATCTGCTGCTGGCTCTGAACATCAGTCCAGCAACATGCTTAAAATGCATGGGAACTGAGCCCTTTTCAAAATTCGGGTCCTTTAACATGAACGTGTCCCACAATGCTCTTGGATAGGAATAATGGACGTAAGCGCGCGGAGGTACCTAGGGGTCAAGGGCCTTCTTTATATTGGGATACACAATCATTCCTCTCTCAATGGCCGCAGATGAGAGTGGGAGCACAATGGACAGCTTTCTCCTCGAAGGCCAAGCTAGCAGCTGGAATAAACCAATCAATGTGGTTGAGCAGGGTATGAGTGCAGGGAATGACTTGCTATTTATTGAATACATCATTTTGAAGAAACGAGTCCTACAACACGTGATATGCATGCAGCTGCCCTCTTGCTGTTAAAACATTGCACGTGGAAGCCAGGCGTGCATATATTATGCTTTCTATGAGGTTACTTCACACTGCATTCAAGGAAGATTCGTGTTTTAATGTCAGCAGAAACCAGTTTAAACAAATTATCTACACAAAACATCTGAGCAGGTCTGAGGACTCCACCTGTCCCTAGCCCCTTCGCCGCGAATTCGGCCACGGTGCGGCGGGGCCAGGGGGTGGGTGTGGCGCTCCCTTACTTAGATGGCTCCACGACGTCATGAGTCACGGGCGGCGTGTGCTCATGATGGCGTGGAGCCGTCATGATCCCGCCAACTCACTAATTCGCCCGCACAGGCGGGGAATTAGTGCCGCGCAGGCGGAGCGGCAGTTGATGACGACTCCACGCCGTCATGAGCACATGCTGCCCGTGGCTCATGACGGCGTGGAGCCGTCATGAGCATGGAAAGGGTTAAAAAGTCACCTGGTACAAACAAACTACCTGGTGACGGGGCGCAGTGCACAGATGTGCATGTGTCTGTGCAAAGAAATGTGTGTGCAGTAGAAGCCTGTGTGAAAACAGGAAAAGCAGTTGTAGGAAGGTAGATCCTGACTATGGTTGCCCCCAACTTTTTTTGCCTTGTGTTTTAGCTGGTTTTTGACATAGTTGGCCTGGGACCCTGCCAATCAGGACCCCAGGCCTACTGCTCTCTCTGTAAAATGGATTCCATGTACCTTAGGTACATATCTAATTGGATACTGAGTCACCTTATCAGTCCCTGTACAGTGTACCTTAGGTACCCAGGGCATAGGTGCACCTAGAGCCTACCAGGGGCTGCAGCATGTATTATGCCACCCCTGGCTGGCCATCCAAATCTGACACAACTGGCTGCATGACAGCTAGGGCAAGGTGGTGTAATCACCCTTTGCTTTAGATATAGTATACCTATATCTAACCCTAAAATGGACACATGTATTCCTATCAGTCACTCCTATGGCAGGCCTTGACAATCCTGAAGGCAGAGTGCTTGGAATTATGCGAGATGGTGCTCTGGCATGAGCTGAGCCCGTCTGCAGCTTGCGGAACCAAGTCCTAATAGCTGTTCTATGATAACGCGTACCATATACTCTTAAGTGCATTATAATCCTCGCGGTTACTTGCTATCTTTGGTATCGCTTTATCAAAACATGTCGAGTAAGGTGTCATACGAATTGGAATACTAACCCCTCGCCAATTCTGGCGACGGGGTTAGCATTCCACCCTTCTAGAGGGACACGACATGTGTGTAACTGTGAACCCCGGTTAAAGTTAACTCGAGCCTCAGCATCACAAAATGGATGCTGCCACCACAGACACAAGTCTGACCTCCTGCTGCTGGGAGTCCTTCCAGCGAGGAGAGCTTGGACAAAGGGTTTCCTGTCAGGGGCGGTGCTAGCACCATCCCAGACAGGGTTTTGTGTATCCTAGGTAGGCAGGGCTGAATAGGAAGGTGACTGCAAGTGGCACCCCGGTGCTCACTGTGCATCTGCCAGTTTGAACCAGTTCCAGGGGCACACCAGCCCCTGAGCTGGGGAAAGTCCAGCATGGGAGAGGGGTGTAACCACCCCCCTTCCTGGTCTCACTCATGGGCAGGACCTAGTCCCGTACCAGCCCCTTTCTTTAGTATAAAGGTGCCAGCGGGGACCCTTCCAAATTAGATCATCTTTGAATCCTGAAACTACTTTCTACGAAAGGAACTCAAGACTTCTTCTCAAGATTTCTCCCTTGTGGCTAAGGAGTAGTCACCCTGCATCTGCGGGCACCAACTAAGAACACTGCGGTTTGCTGCACATCCTTCCTCAGGAATCCGACCGACCAGCATGACGAGACCCAGCTTCCCTGGCACCTCTGACCTCTACCTACATCATCAGCCCAGCTGAGATCCGTGGGTGTGACGAGACCTCGAGGGACCGTCCGTCTTCAGAACTGCACAACGCTTATCCAGCACGACCGCTGAGGGATCCTCGAGTGAGTGCTTTGGGGTTTGAGAAGCCCTAACCCTGAGCAGCTCCAGCACCGAAGTCCAGCCCCCCAGCATCCACGAGATCTGCGTGGGGCCCTTCTGTTCTTTGCTGCTCACCGCGTTGTCCGGCTACTTGCCTGCTGGCTTGTAGCCCTCTTGACGATGCACCACGACAACAACACCACTGGTCTGTTTGCTCCAGACTGGCCCTTGCTCCCCTCCAACAGAGGAGCACCCCGGACCCTCCTGGTCCACTCCAGACGCCATTTTGAGTCCACCGCGTGGGCTTGCATTTGCCAAGACTTGTTGCCCCAATCCTGGGTCCAGCGACGTCGACAGCAGATACCATCATGGGACAGTTCGCACCTCCATGCTGGTCGCCGACAACGCCTCCTGGTCCGTGAGACTGCAGAGCCCAGCGTCGCCCACTCACCTGGTCGAGGTGACTCCATCCGGTGCCATCCTGGTGCCCATCTAATCACTGGCTAGTGATTCAGAACTTGGTCCCCTCTGCTTACGGGTATCCTCCATCACCGATCCAGGCTTGGATCCCATCGAACTTCATCAATGGTCGCCTGCCAGCAACTTCTTCTTTCAGGCTCCATAGACTGCAACAAGGATTCCCGACGTCTTTCCAGACCTATGCAGCCGCAGCCCCTGGGCTAGGTAACCTGAGCATTTCGGTGCTCCAGCATAGCTTAACTATCCAAGGGTCCAGATCCTTTTTCGTTTCAGCTCTACCTAGTCGGATTCGTCCGATAACACTAACTTTACGAAATCTAGCATCCATAGACTTTGTCCCGCTTCCCGCGTGAGAGTGCACACTCTGCACCCGATCTCCCTAGGCCTCCTGCTCGTAATCTGAAGGTTCAGTAGTCCAGTCCTAGCAATCCTAAAGCCTTTGAGACTAGTTACTTACCTGCTAGTATTTCGCATTCCACTTTTGTAGTATATGGTTTTCCGTGCCCCTCGGGCATTTGCGTAAATTGTGCGACTTTCAGAAATTCTTTAAGAGCTTTGTATTGTGCTTAGCGCCCTGTCCTCATAAAGAGTCCAGGGCTGTTGAGTTCTAAATAAATATACTTTTATTTTCATAACAACTTGTGTGGTGTCCTTTCACTTGGTGTTCAAGGGGTATATGTGATGGTATAACAGCTGGCTTAACAC
Source organism: Lissotriton vulgaris (assembly GCF_964263255.1). Classification (NCBI taxonomy): domain Eukaryota; kingdom Metazoa; phylum Chordata; class Amphibia; order Caudata; family Salamandridae; genus Lissotriton; species Lissotriton vulgaris. The sequence goes on from NC_141691.1 coordinate 578,677,267, forward strand.
GCCCTCTAGAGTTTAGCCTAAAGACTGCTCTTGTCCATGCTACTAGGATAGCTGGTCTAACAGGTTGATTTACAACCAATCATCAATAAGGGTCGTTTGGAATGATACACAGTGATCACTAGAATAGTGAGCACTACATATCAGGCCAACTTCTCACAGCAGTGATTCGAGCTGCCCCAAGGGGTGGAGAGGTAAAGCAACTATACATGTCCATATGCTATTTACATTATTTAACTACTCTCTACTTATAAAAACGGGTAAGGCGATCACACACAATAGTTTTCAAATGATTATGTGGAGCACACATAAAAAAATAAAAAATAATATGAAGATGAAATAAAGTGACATTGAAATTGGGAAGTGGGTAAATAAATGTTGGTCGGTAAAAAAGATGGATATGGGGCACTAAGGAAGCAGTTACAGATGTACATGTCATCTCTCTTCGTACTGTGAAAGCTTTAAAATGTTAATTTCATTAAAATGGCAGGTGCAACTCTCACGGTAAAGTCTTCAGACTGGCCTAAAGGGTAATCTGCAGTGCCCGAGGAGCTGATCTGACAGGTCAATGTGGGGGCCGTGTTTTTGCCTGTTTGTGGGCCTCCTGCATGGTCTGGTGAGCCGGTTATTTCTCTGGTATTACCACAAGAATTGCCTGCAACAAGCATTAATGTATGCAGTTGCCTATACCTTGCAAAACACATATGCAGCTTGCCTTTACAATTTTAAAACCGCCCTGATTTACAAATGTGGGCTGCTTTTAAGGGTATCTGATTTGCTAAAGGGGGCCACTTTTATTTTGGTCCAAGGTTTATTTTCTGGTTTAGTCCGACCCTGCAGTGCTCTTGTCATGCTGCTGCCACTGCACAAGATTTAAAACATTTGGATAACTAAGATCACTCCATGGAATACAGAGAGGAAGGTTAGAGTCCAACTGTTGAAGGAAGGCCCAAGGTATGAAGTTCTTCACTCACTGCTTCCATACGAGTGAGTGTGGGCAGTTACATGCTGGAAGGTTATTTTTTCAGGCCTTTCCACAAGCAATATCTGGTATCCTTGAGTCGCCACCGCAATATTTTAATTTCATTAATAAACTGGTTTAACAGGTAGTTCAAAAAGTTTAGACCCAACCCTGGAACCAATAACACTGCCTCTGAGTCCCCACTTTCTTCAATTTGTAGATTTCTAAGAGAAAGGAAAATGTTTTTCTACAGACCCTTGTGCCTTCAGGGCTCTTTATTTCATGCCTGGTATGAACCAAATGTAACAGAAATGATTCATAAGTTAAACAAAAAACATCCTAACCATACATTAACCTCCAAGAGTAACCCTGGGCGAAGTACTACGCTACGCTCGAGTAGTTTACAAAGTTTGCGCTACTTTACACTACGTGAATTGCACGTAGCACAGTGGAAACATGCTTAGCCTAGTGTTAATTTTTTGCTTGCTCGCGGTACTCAACATCAAGTTGGCAACCACGAGCGAGCAAAATGACATCCCAGCGAGACTTTTTCCTCGTTCGTGATCAGCAACATCAAGTTGCCGATCGCGAGCGTGGAAAATAAACCTCCTGGCGAGATTCTCAACGCGGGGAGGTCAGGTTTCTCATTGCAAGTGGTCACGTATGCTTGCAACTTTTCGCAATGAGAAACTACAAGTCCGCGTTGAGAATGCTGTGGCTAGAGTAGAAATCTCCTTGAGCGGCAGAAAACGATCGCATGCACTGTGCAGGATGCGGTTTGCACTGATTGCACAGTGCGGACAAGCATCCGGCACTGTGCAATCAGTGCGAACAGTATTTTGCACAGTTCACGTAGCTCACGTAGTGTGAAGTGCACTTTGCGTAGCTACGTGTAGTGCTACTACGCGAACTATGCCTAGGGTTATACAAGAGCAAGAAACATAACAAGTAAAAACCTAGAGATATGATGAAATGTTTTTCCCTTTGGGCCATTCTGTTTGCAAGAATGTAGACTGCTTTCAGGGACACAAGCACTACCTGAGGAAAGTGAGCCAAAATAATCTTCCTTGCCCTTCCCGAGTCCACCATGGACACTACCAGTTCTCCTCTCACCATCAGAAAATCAATTCAACACTTAGAACAGGATATCCTCTCTGGAAAGTCAAGTAAGCCCTCTTCACAAGAACAACACTGCAGGAAGATTAAGGCCCATTTACGTATTTCCCACAGACAGAGAATGGAAAAAACCCTTTTAAACATCAGCATTTCTCATAGACACTGTTGAAAATGGCCCTGTTTGCAGGGTCATCCCTAAACTTTGTGCCTGTCTCTTGTTTTTTTTATGACCTGTTGTTGTTGGTTTTATAACTCCGGGCACTTAACCACTGCTGATCAGTGCTGAAGTGCATATGCTCTTCCCTGTGTAAATATAACTGTGAATTGGTATATCCCTGATTGGCTTATTTGGTTTACCTGTTAGTCCCTTGTAGTGTGGCCTGTGTGTGCCCAGGGCTGGTAACCCAAATGCTGCTAGTGGGCCTGCAGTGCAGGTTTGCGCCACCCACAGAAGCAGCTTGCAAAGTGTACCTCAGACCTGCCAGAACTGCCATCTTGGCTGTGAAGTGCCCACACTTCCCTGCCCCTGAATTTTCCCTTGGCATCATATCAATCACCCCTATGGTAGGGCGCATTGTGTGTGTAAGGTAGGACATGGCTTGATATGTGTAGCATGTCCTGGTAGTGAATTACACCCCATTTCTTTTTTCACTACTGCAAGGCTACCTGTTCTCCATAGGCTAGAATGGGCAGATTGACTATTACATCTTATAGTCCTAACTGACTCGGGGAACATGGTATAAATTCGAGTTTAGTATGCCTGAACTCAGAATGATAAAATACATCTGTTAGTGAAGTTGGTTTTAACATTCTGTGTTTTAAAATACCACTTTTAGAAAGTGGGTATTTTCTTGACTAAGCCTTCCAGTGTGCTCTGCTGTTATGTGTATTGGCTGTCTGGGTTTAGAGGGGCAAGGCAGGCTGAGTCAGACCTGGGTTGAATAGAGAGATCTACATTGAGTACTGGGGAGGGTTAGCTCCTTGACCTGAATAGGGCTGTGCCTGGCAAGGTGAATGCTGGCTCCACCTCCTACTGTGCGTCTGATGGCAGACCCCCTCTTTTTTTTTTTTTGCAGAGTTTTATATAGCGCGAACTAGACCCGAACCGATTCGGGTATCAGAGCGCTTTACATAGCACCAGTTACGTTACATTAGGACACACATTCATTTTTTAGGTACGGGGAGATTAAGTGATTTACCCAGAATCTCAGGGTTTTTTTTGGCGTTGTTACAGAGACTCGAACCCAGATCCCCAGGTCCGAGCTGAAAGGAAGGTTGCAGCCTGCTAAACAAAGTGTTCCAGGACTGAGCAGTACTGGTTTTGGCTGGGATCAGTGACTAGTGACTTTTTAGAACAAAGACTTTTGGGGTACAAATATCTGTGCCCAAACCCCTACATTTTGTATTGCTCCGGGATGTCAAGAAGAACCTCTGTCCGTGTCACTAAAGGAATTTGCAGGAGAGGACTGTCCTTGTGCTTGTGTGCTGTTTCTTGGATTGGCCTGCAGTAGTTTCCCCTGGACTTGGAAGAAGAGGGAAAAGGACTTTGAGAGAACTTTTATTGTGCTAAAGCAATCACCCAAAGGCTAGAAGAGAGCTAGCCTCCTGCTGGAGTCACAGGCACATCTGACTCCCCCACCAGCCTCCTGATTCCTCCCAGCGAGGATTTCTATCTGCAGGTGAGGCCCCTGTGAGTTCCAGGGCCTCTAGTTCTACTACAGAGAAGAGAGTGCCGAAATCGTCGCTAATGCCCGTTTGCGAGCTGCCGCAGCTGAAGAGCGTAAGAAAAAAATCATTGCGCTGCTGCCACCGAGCGCTCGCAAACCAAAGATCATCGCATCGCACGCTTGCGGGCCACAAAGTGCTCGCTAACCCCAGAGATTGTCGCATTGCACGTTTGCGGGCTGTCGAGTGCTCGCTAACCCCGGATTATCGCATCGAGATCATCGCATCACAACATGGCATTGTGGGCACAGTTCGTCCACCATTTTCATCGCATCGCACCCGGATCGTCGCTCCCTTGAGGGGCGCCATTTTCTTTCATCGCAACAAGGTCGCATCCACAACTGGACCAGCGCATCATCCTCCCTTGTGGCAAGGATTCAACGCATCGCTGGCCTAGAGTGAAGAAGTCTGTCGCTTTGTCCCGCACGCATCCGCAGATTGGCGCATCATCCTCCCTTGTGGCAAGGATTCAACACATCGCCGGCCTTGTGTGAGGAAAATCATCGCTACAGCCCGTTTGCGACATTTTGCTTGTTTTGCTACAAAATCCAGGTACTTTGTAAGTAAAAGGGTCGTAGAGACCACTGCTTTGAACTGAACCCCTATTTGAACACTTTGAACTATTTTTACAGCATTTCAAGAGTACCCCTATTTTTCAGTATTGTGGCTTTTTACCGTTATTGGTCTTGTGTTAAGTCTATATATAAAGATACTTCATTTTTATAACTACTTGTGTGGTGTCCCTTTGTAGTGTCCTACACTGTGTTACTGTGTATGATCATAAATGCTTTAAACACTGCCTCTGAGATAAGCCTAGCTGCTCGTGCTATGTTACCACAGGGTTGAGCAGGGGTTATCAAAGGGTGTAGCCCCCTCACTCTGACTTAGGAAGAAGGGTCCCTACTTGGACAGTGGCCAGCCGCTGCCAACTAGAACCCCATATTTCTAACAGACAATGAATGATAAAACCCTTTCATTCAGCAAGCCCTAAAATGGAGGTGCGCAAGTCACTGAAGACTTGAGCTAGCTGAGGGTTCTGGCTCAGCAGAAAGTCTTCTTGGAACTGCGATACAAAAACGAGCTGAACCTTCACGCTCTGAATGTGCTTTCTATGCTAATATGGGTTTTCAGTTCGTTGTGAAAGCAGACCATTGTTTCCTCCAAGCAATTTCCCTGCACTATAGAGGGTCTTGCCATCTTAACTGGCAGTCACCACACCAGGGGTAATAGCAAAATCAAAAAACGTGCATGGTATGAACGCCTAGTGAGTTTGTCTGCTGCTGAGCTCTGCACTGCAGTTGAGTTGATGTTAAGATGTGTAACTCTTGCATCCTCCAGACCTTTTGTTTTTCTGATAGGTGTCATTGCCTTTTCTGAGATCTTGAGCCTCTAATAAAGTTGGTCATTTCGTGAAGGGAGTTAACGCTGGTATTATCAACATTAAAGTAGCATGATGGTGTTCCCCTAACTTTGCTTTTTTTTCAGGATGCCTTCTAGTGACAACATGATTTAACATGTAATCTGTGTATACATGTAAAGCAATGCAGTGATTTAGGGCCCTCAATAATTAAGTACAGAGCATTAAACGTTGATGTAAAATGTTAGAAGGAAAGAGATAACCATTTGGTGAATGAAATGTACAAAGTGAAACCAGGAAACAGTGTATCAATCACCCCTTCCACTTGACCACACTGTGCGATCGTAGCATCTACCTTTTTCCAACAGTGCCTCATTTTCCCCTATCATCCCATGAGATCACACCAAGTGCATCCATTGAGCATCTGTGCAGTTCAAATACTTCTCTTGTACATAGTTTAGTAGAATATAATGTTACTTTATCTAAAATAACACCCAAGGCACGTGTGGAAGACACAAGACAAATGACTTGCCTCTTGGTTCACTTACGACATCGTTGTCAAGGAAGTGGGGGTGGGGGTATGAATGTTCCTACATTTATTTTTAGAATCTATAATTTCCAATAATGTCCACTAAATGTAATTATATAATCTAATATAGTTAAATGAAATTCCTTGCATAATAAAAAATAAGCTATTTTGAAGAGTATTTCTCCTTTATGTTTTGAACATGTGTTGTGCGATTTAAATCCCAAATATATTTGTCAGTCTGCTCCTGCTCAGCTCTCAAAACCAAGGTAGACCATTGGTTCAGCTGTAACTCAGCTCTCCCTGTTAATTTGCTGGCTCGCCCACCGCTAAATTAAATGACAAACCCAGAGGGTCCTTCTGAATCTTGCTCAGTTCAATAGCTTTCTTTATAATTGAATTAAGCTTCCTTAAAGCCACACAAAGAGGATCTCAGTATTATAATACTCTCCTGTAGGAGAGTATCTGACATCAAAAGCTTAGACATTTCTAATAGATGTTATGATATTTTTGGTGTCAAGTTTGAATTACTAAGAATAACTAAAACCATGTCAGATTTTATCTTTTATCCTCGTTTTGACACTTTCCCTAAACTTTGTGTAGTTGCTTGTATGAAAGAATGTGACGCTAGGATGTCTCTCCTACGCTCTGGCTAGGGGTTTACCAGCAAAAAACAGCCCGTAACTTATATTGAGTGAGGCCGTGGGGCAGTGGAGAAAAAGAAACCTTAGAGAAGTAGTAGACGTTTATCCATTTGATAGAGAGCGAGCACTGTGCACCACCTCAAAAAGGAAGGAACCTGTGGCCTCCCTTGTCCCCATTCCCTTCTGTCAGGTCAGTGCTTAATTTATGTCAGGGGTTTCCAGTGGTCGGCACCTGGACAACATTTGGTGACCATGCCTTACTTTCCACCTTCAGAATTTGACCCAGGGGAAGACAGGGGAAGGTAGCAAAAGAGAGAAAGAAGAAGAGAGAGGATGATATGAAAATAGTGTCCAAGGGAGAAAGCATGTGTGAAAGAACAGAACCTGGAAGAGTGGGATAAAGAGAAGGGAAGTGCAGGGTGTTGGAATAAAGAGGCATGCGGTGGAATTAAAACTAGGCAGTCCTGGCATTTGGAAACCCCTACAGTCTGATGATGCCCATGGCCTCTATAAAGACTTCCAGCTCCTTTATTTATTTTTTTACACACTAAGCCCTGGCCCCGGCTGACGTAGGGTTGTTCAGAAAGAGGTAAAGCATTCATGGGCACACTAGGCGCGCCAAGTCCTCGCCGCATTGTCGGACAATGGATGCCGGGGATGTGAATGGCTTGCATCAGCACATGGAGAAGAAAGGTTTGTGAGGCAGCATTGAGCGCTTTAGTGTGCCTGTGAACACGGTGTCCTTGGGAGCTTTGTACTAACTTGAATATGCTGCTCTTCTAAATAGAAAACAAGATCTCAAAACAGCAAGCATTGCTTTTCAGTCGCGCATCTCTGCTACTTAACAGTGAATGCCATTATAATATACATCTAGATTTTTGGAAAGATATAATTATTTAGAAGCATGTAAGAGTATGCTTCAGAACCTGGTGTGCATTCTTCTGTTTGGACTTCCTCCATGCTTGCAAAGATTACACAGAAAGGCAAAGAGGCAAGCCTATGGGAATTGCACCACAACACATGCACACGCGCACACACATACACAAACATACACACAGATGACTTCACACAGACAAACATGCACACACACATGCACAAACACAAACATATGCACAGATGCCTCAGCACAGACACAGGTGACTACACACAGACACACAGGCACATACACATAGTTGTAAGCCTTACGCCACTATCAGTGCCCTCAGGTGAGAAGTTAACCGAAAGTAACAATTTTCCAAATGATTGCTTTGGGGTACATTCCATCCAGACCCAATAGGAGACAGCGTTCTCTCAGTCTGTGTGCAAGAAGAGCTTTATGAACAGAGTGTAAATAAATGATTTATGAGGCAACAGAGAAGCCGCCGTACAATAACGTTCTTATTCAAATATAAATTCCTATGAATGATGTACACAACCTATCTACTGAATTCTCACGTGGAGACAAAGGTGATCTTTCGAATTTTGCGCCCCAGCAGATGGTTTCCACACACACAGTAGAATATTATGCTTTACAAAAAGCTGCCCAACAGCCAGTAACCAGGGCCGGACTGAGAACCTAAAGCGGCCCGGGCAAAGTGCTCGGCCAGCCCCCTGGGGGTGCTACCGAGCTCTTTGCCGGGGCCGGGGCCGGTTTTCGGCCGATTTTTGGTACAGAGCCTATTTTGCAGCTACGCTGCAAAAACGGCCCCCAGGGCCTAAAACCGGCCCGCACCCTTGCGGTGCACAGGGGGATTGCCCGATGCCCGCAACGGCCAGCCCAGGCCTGCCAGTAACCTGCTTTGCAACTCAAGGAACCGTCTTTTTAAAGAATTCAGCAATATCTGGAAACTAATACAAAACACAAGCTTTGTTTTAAAAGTGTGTCCTGTTTCAAAATCTAAGATCTTGGTGTGCCTGGGTTTGACACAGTCTTAACTTTTTGATTCAAATTCATGCCAAGCTCTGCTTTGTCAGGTGCTACAACAAGTCCAACGCTGGTATATTAAAAGTGTATTATTGCAGCATTGCAGGTATGACTTGTAGACATCAAGTTGGCAGGGTATGCCCAGACGTGGGTCCCTTGTTTGCTTTGCCACTGGATTCAAGCTAGCCTGGCTGATGAGGGCTGTAAGCCCGAAACCGGTCCCAGGATACTTGTTTTGGTCCAGGGAAGACATGGCTTTGCAGTTCGGGCTGAACTGTTCACATGAGGCACAAGACTGATTTGCATAAAGATGTGTCTGAACTGGGGTGGTGAAGTGCGCCAAAGAACGATGATGGATTCAACCCAGATCTGTGACTGGGGGTGAGTGTCTAAAGCGTTTCAGCGCTCCGTCCATCATCTCCTTGTGTTTGCTTAGTAGACATCAAAGGCATCATTAGAGGGAGTTATAGAGCACAGTGTTGCTTTCACCCACATTGCTCTGCCCAGTCTCATCTTCAAGTATTTTGAAGATCGCTGTGTTCCAGGCTTGGCCTGTACGCACACTGGATTTAGCCCTTCATCAGCCTTATCCATATAGCTCCATGCAATCCAAAGTTTGATATATATCCAGATAAGATATGCAAGGCTCATTTGTGGCAGGTCAAATCTTTGATACACCATGGTGATAAAAAAGAGGATCATCGGCTTGTGAATCTACTATGAAACCATGGCCGTGGATGAAATCAAGCATGGGCTTTAGAAGTAGACTGAATACTTTTCTCAGTACATCAAGCCTGCAGGTCACATATTCGTCCCACCATTCCTTGGACAGGAATTATCTTCCTCACTCTCTACAATCACTTCGGAGATTTCAAAAGTCAGAGAGGTATTCTAACATAGGCCCTTGCAAATCATTATAAAATGTGTAGATATGAGTTTAGGTCATCCATGCTCAATAAAGTACTACATAATGAGAAAAAGGTATGGTATCAAAGTTTGGTGGCCTAAATATTTTCTGATAAGCGGCAGTGTCCTAAACAACATTTACATCAATATCAGCCAATTGGAGTTAAAAACAGAAAATCTACACCCATCAGAACGAAATGTTTGTACACAATTTTAACACCACAATATTAATGTCAGAAGATATTTTACTTATTGATATGCTGACATACAACTGACAACAGAGGTCATAACACAGCAAACAGCCTAGTGATCAGAATCTAATAGTCTTGAGATGATGGTCTCACTCACCATTGTCGCACGTTGGTCATAGGTGAGGCACAAACTCAGTGAGGGCACAGAGAGCGGCATAAATAGTATAAACATGAGGTGTTAAGAAATGGTCTGGCAACTACTTAGTAATGCAACAGAATGACGTATACACCCACATCTGACTCTACTTCTTTAGAGGAACATTGATGGACAAATGGATGGAGAGAGAAACTGATGTATCTGTGCATGGGAGAATTTACTTATGCATACTTTAGCCAAACAGAGGAGATATGATAAAGATGTGCATATGCTTGCAGAAAGCAAATGCAATATAACACAGCGATTTTGTGAGAAAACCAGAGATTCTAAAATAAGGGACCAGAATATACAATTGATGTAGTTAGACTTCTTTGGATGGATGAACGTTTTTAATGACAGAAAGTATAATAAATGCATGGCGGAGTCATGTAGAATTTATGCCATTTCACATGCCATACCACCAGGGGCATAGTTATCATTGGTGTAGCAGGTACAGGAGAACCGGGGTGCAGGGGCTCGAGGGGGCCCCATAACCTTACTATGGATGCTACATCCATCCAGGGGTGGTGTGCTATTTTCCTTCCTTGCGCTCGGAAAAATATTAGCTTTGATGCGCACCACATGCAACTAATCTCAGTGGAGCAGGCTTTGGTCTTTTCCGTTGTACTACAGCAGCCTGAGACAACTAGCCACAAGCATTTTCCCACAGAGATTCATCTTGCCAAGTGTAATTTTGAAGACATAAAGCAAAAAGAGTCTGCATATATTTTAATTCCTATATGACCACTGATGGTATAGAACTAGCCGAGATTGTAAAACTACAGAAGCACTTGTCTTTATGCAAGTTAGCAACACCACAGGGAGAACATCCTGAGTACCTCAGTCAGTGCTCCTTGGGTGTGGAATATCGCTAAGTTTTATTTTTAACCTTCTTCGTGGGGTTCTGTGGAGAACTTTGAAACTTTGAGAAGGTTGCAAACAGGGGCGGCTCCTCCGCTAAGGTGAAGGAGCATCTCCCCTCTGCTCTTTGAGCAGAAAAAAATAAATGATAATAACAGATTTATTAACATTTTGTTTTTTAACAGGTTCGGCGATGGGTTAGGGCGGGCGGGCTGGAGACACAGGGGAAGATGTGGTTCGCACACTCATAGTGCCCATGACTGCTTGGCCAGCCGTCCTATTCTGGCCAAACAGTCATGCACACTTTGCATGTTCCCCACCAGGCTGCATACACAGCCTGGTGAGGAACATGCCCAGGCCCCCAGTCCCCATCTAAGCGCCCATCCACAGCACTCAGACCAATCATAACGCTGAATTGCTGAGTTGTGATTGGCTTAGGCGAGCCAATCACAACGCTGCATTGCAGCATTGTGATTGGCTACGGGAAGCCTGTGTGCTTCCTGGTTCCGTGACTAGAGACATGGCTGGAGAAACAAGTAAGTGGTATATTTGAAGAAATAAAATTGTCCCCCGACACCCCCTTCTCCGCCAACCCCCCCCCCTCTCCAACCTCATTCCCTGCCAGCCGCCACTCAATGCAAAGTTTTAGGATTTGACAAATGTGCTTGGAAAGCAGGGTTTTTGCCCAGTTCTTAATCTATAAAAACATAAGTGTGAGGGTACTAGTCAGGAGGCCTCTGCAGTTTACCCCACCCACTACCACTGCCAGATTTGCCAATGACAGCACCTACACAACTACTAACCAGCACACTAGTACAAGAGTGACAATTTGGAATATTCCAGGCCCCCAAAGCTAATTAAACCTCTTGGGCGGTAGGTATTAGTTGTTTTAATGCCTACTGAATTAATAAACAAATGCTGGTCTGCTCATCTCTAAATTATACTAACAGTGTCACCATGTGGCAGTTGTCAAAAGTGCCGGTGTTGACAATTAAGTGCCATTGCCAACAATTAAGTGCTGGCGCTGAGTACCGGAAACCACCGGCTCAAATTAAGCACTGCTTTTGCAACAATTTAGGTTAAAGAACGGATACTTGCAGACTAAAGTTCTGAATACATTTTTCCTGCTGTTTATAGAAAAAAATCTGCAAATGGTAAGATTTTTAGAGGATAAACTCTACATACCTTTTCTATTTTGGCAGTGATAGGGCGCCAAATTCGTATCCTTAATGGGGTACCTGATGCAATGTAATCATTTGTAGTCCGCACTCACATATTATTCAATGTTATTATAAACATTAGATGCTAGAGGGAATGTGAATCAAGAAACATGTTCTCATGAAATCAATGCATTTAAATGTGAAGCTTAATAGATGACTCATAGAATTTGTACTGAAATTTTAACCGATGTAACCTACTTATATAGGTCTCATTAGTAATGTGATACAGTGATATGTTAACTGTATTTTGAACTTCTCTTAGGCCAATGATGTAGTTGAAAACATACTTATTAATGTAGTTTTGTGGCTGAGATGTGTGAGAAAAACATTATGGCACATTTGGTGAATAAAACTCTGAGTATATGAAACATTGTAGAGAGGGACAGACACCTCATTCCTGCTTTCCATATTGCCAGAGAGCCCCTGAGTGCTGACTTGCTCCCTTTTGTGCTTGTGGCTCCATGCCGCAGACCCACCTTATGGTAGAGTGACTTCTTAGGAATGCTCTACCCACTGACATCTTTTCTTTGCAAACTCTTTGTCTATTTCCTAATCTAGGGATGCCACCTTTGGAGTTAGAGTAGGGATGTCTAGAATTAAATGCTTTACATCAAGGAAGTGCTGATGCAAGACAGCCTGAAGTTTTGCTTTCTCATTTCCTGCATAATCGCCATAGAACTGGTCGTTCTTTTTATGTCGCATCGAGTGAACCTCTTCAGACTATTCAGATTTCTTCTGTTTGCCCTGTATATTTAGACTCTCATGCTAAGAGGGACCGTACCCAGGCCGTCCATCTTGATGGGTTTTCTTCTCCCTCACGTAAGGTGCAGTGCGGTGTCCCCAAAGGTTCTTCCCTCTCCCCTCTTCTATTCAATCTCTACATTCTCCCTCTTATTTCTGCTCTACAACAACTGGAAGTTACCGTCTTTAATTATGCGGATGACCTCCAGTTGATCTTTAACCTTTCACCTTCTTCTGAATCTATTTCCAACTTCCAATCAATTATGATTTTCATCAGGGACTGGATGAATTTCAACCACCTCAAACTCAACCCAGACAAAACTGAGCTGGTTTTGACTGGTGGTGCATCCAGTCCCTGGACCTCTATGTTTTGGCCCCCTTCACTTGGTTCCCCCCCTTCACCTTCTCATTCGGTTAAAACACTTGGGATCACCTTAAATCAAAATCTGACTCTGCACTCTCAGATTAGCACGGTGGTGTCCTCCTGTTTTTTCACTCTCCACACTATCAGGAAAATCTCTAGATTTTTTTCTTCTCCTGCTCTCAAACTCATCATGATGGCAATGGTGTTATCACGGCAGGACTACGGTAACATCCTGTATAATGGCGTTCCAGCCTATGCTCTCCGACGCCTGCAGCTGGTACAGAACCAAGCGGTACGCCTCATTTAAGGCCTCCCTAAATTCCATCATGCCACCTCTGTACTAAAGAACTTGCAGTGGTTGCCCATTAGGGAGAGGGCTCTTTTCAAACTGGGTTGCACTGTGTTCCAGGCTCGTGCTGGAACCTCCCCGGCCTTCATAAATTCGGCAATTTCCAGCTATACACCGGCTAGAGAGCTCCGCTCCTCCCAGTCCCTTCTTTCCGTTCCTCGCTTCAGGAAGATGAGGATGGGGGGGTGAAGTTTGCGGTCCTCGGCCCCACTTTCTGGAACTCCCTCCCCCCCAACGTTCGATCCATTTCACTCTACCCTGATTTCCCTAAGGCCTTAAAAACCTACCTCTTCCTGCAAGCATTTCCAGCCTAGTCCACCCATGGCTGCCATTTGGGTTCAAAAGGTCCTTAGCGCCAAGAAACTGCCAGGTAAAAGCGCGCTTTACAAGTGTTTTTAAATTAAATTAATTAAATTAAGATTTGTGCTTGTCCAATTATTCTTGAATCTGTAATATATTTGACTAACTTTATTGGTTGCTGACTTGGGTTATTGTGCAGTCAACATAGAGTCACACTATGGCTTAAATAGACTTGCGAAATATTACTCCCATTTACACCTTAATGCTGCTAAAAAGAGCCACTGAAAGACCGACATTGGAGTGGAACTGAACAAACGGGCCCAGGCCCTTTCAGCAGTGAAAACTTTGCACAGTAGAAGTTGTAAATAACCCGGCAATCCCTAGTTTTGCCAAGTGTGAAAATTAAGAACTCTGCAAAATTTCACTAGTGAAAAAAAGTTTGAAATGTCTGTAGTTCCTATCCTGTTGCTACTGTGCCAAACATCCCTGGCCTATATACATGTTCTATTGCTCGGAAGCACTGTTTTTTTCATAATTTCGTCAACAAGCAAGCCCTCCACATACATTCTGCGTCGGCCAATCCTCGCAGGTACACTGATAAAGTTATTGGAGGCGGGGGAGCACCTCTTTCTGTTATCTCTCCTGGAAAAGGTGTGTAAACAATATGTCTAATATTTATTATTAATACGTTAAATATTAAAAAGTAATGCCACTGGGAAAACCACAGGAAATCTAATAACGTTTTAATTAAAGAGAAGTATTCATTTATGCACCTGCTATAATTAAGCTTATGTTTTAGCTAGGGAATGTTAGACTTTATTATAGAATATAGGTAAATAAACATTGACTCATGGCAGCAATTTAGCAATGTAAAAGGCAAACATTCGGAAGGTTTGATGAAAGCAGTTTCTTTATAATTTGAACAATATTTTAATTCGAAAAACATTAATGTGTTTGCTATTCTAGATAACAGTTGATTGATGTTTATATATTCATTTGATAGACCACCAATGTGGGGATCTGCAGCCATTTGAGAGCATGTGGAGAGCATGTTTACGATATAAGGTTAAAGCCATAAGGTAGGGTGATGTCATTGGACAACGGCGGTAAGTCTTTCCCTAGTTGTAAGTCTCCCGATGTTTTGGGGTGGGAGTGCAGGTCTGATACATTCAAGGGGAAAGGAGGGCAGACTGTCGACAATAATTTTCCTCGAGTACTGTGCTTGACCAAACCGGGGGCGTGGGAGTTGGATTATGGGGCAGTATATAATTGGTTGGTGCCAAGTTTTGGTCTTTAATGGAGAAGGGAAGGTTACTCTTTGGTTGGTTGAATGGCCAAGGCTTGTATAGTAAGACCTCTCTGCCAATCCTTCATGAAAATGGTGTTGTTCCACAGTGGCTGAATTGAGGGTTCCCGAGCTACTGTCCCTGCACCCTGAGGCAGGGTCATTTTCCGCCATATTCTTCAGTCTGGAATAGTGCAGACAGGTCCTGTGGGTCCATTTGCTCTCTAAACATCTGTTTGGAGTGTGTTAGGCAGCTTCTCTTGAACAGAAGGTCTTGTGCGTGTTCCACAATATTTTACAATACTAAAACTGCCCTGTACTGCTTTAAAAAAACTGACCTGCTCTGCGCCTCGCTCCATGTTCTCATGGTGCATCGCAGTGCCAAATAGGCTTGGCTCTCAGCACTTGAAATGTGTAAATTCTCCATCTACTCGGGTGAAATGCATGCATGTAGACACGATTCCGGCAAGATATTCCCGATTTTTAAAGCACAAAAAAAGCTTGATTTTGCCCGTTTCCCTCCTGAAATTGGCTCTCCTTCAATAGAAGTCAATAGGGGGAATACGTTCTCCCGATTATTTGTTTTAAATCTCCCACTATCCCCTTCGAAAGAGTTGGCATGTATGGAAATTATGTCGTTGGGCGTTTGAAGGTGTGTCTGGACAGGAGAACTTTTCTGCAAAACACTCGATAATAGTTTGTTTTGTTCTGTAGCTCTTCACGTCGCATTTCTGCAGTTTCTAAGTGCTTTAGACAACAGCTGAGAGTCTGCCTTGGAAAGGAGTCTGCTGAGCCTGCTGAGGGAGGGGAGTGGAGCAGTATGGCAGAGTACTTGATGGGAGAGGAAAAAGTAAAAATACGATGAAATGCGCTGTGATAGGGATTTAAATGATGTACATGAACATATATCAGCACTAATTTCGGATACAAAAATAACCATGCTCCCTCTGATTTTAAAGCAAACCATGTAGTCCACCTCCCCTTTCGTTTCTGAAACAATATGGGGGATGAATTGGGTTGACATTGGGTACATGACTCATAAGTGGGGTTTCCGATTTTCGAATTTTACCAATAACATAAAGCCCACCCAACCCGAAAATGTTAGGCCACTTTCAATCAGACAGTTTTAGGACATCTGAGCTCCTGTCAAAGATGGTCACTGCCATCACAGTGATGGGATTTTTTCAGCAACGGGTCTCACACTGGATGACGTGGCAGAAGGGGCTGTGATGTGACAACTATGAACAGTGATATTAATCCTGTGGAAGGGACAGTAAGAAAACAGGCTTTTTGCGTGTTTTCCCAACTTTTTGCCTAATTTGGCTTCCAATGCTGAGGGTGTTGAAGTTCAGGAGACTGTAAACCAGGATCCAATGCCAATGCTCTCTCCCTAAAATATGATGTGTGTGAATTGGTAACCACAGTTGGCTATAACTTTAACCATCTTATAAGTTCCTGATAAATGGTACCTATGGAACCAAGGGTATGGGAGTTAAAGGGGTCACCACGGACTGCAGCACTGATTGTCCAATCCTGAGTGGTCTAGGTAAACACATGACAGCAGGCATGCTATTCCAGCCTGCAGGAGCAAGTCCAAATGCTCAAACTCAACATTGCCCTCACCATGAGTGGCAAGGTCACAGCACTATTTTTGATACATTTCAGTCACCCTAAGGTTGGCCTCCTAAGCCTTGGAGACTGGGTGCATTATATTAAAGGTGTGGGCATCTAAGTGCAAGCTAATATGTCCTTACAGTTTCCTTCTGCATTAGGGGCTGCTATAAGTGTTCACCCCCAGGTTGTCAGCTCCATTATGGTCCCACTGAAAAGGGTCATGTTTTGCATCAAACAACTTGTCTCATCGACTCAAACTTTTTCTAAAGTTGGAATTAATTTGACATGCACTCAGGTGGCTACCTCAGAGTTTGCCCAACTGGTAGCCTTTCCTGTGTCCTGGCTGACAGTCTGCAGCTGCGGCAGCCAAGACAGGAATCTGACCCCCTGCCAAGAGGTATGAACTCTCTCAGGAGGCAAAAACAAAGGACAAGCTGGGCGAGAGGTGTCAGCTCCCTCCCTGGCAGGATGGCTAGTGAGGTGCCACATCAAGGAGGTGAGCTTCTAAGACCTCACCACCATTGATATGCCACAAGGCTTCCTCCCAGAAGAGGGGAAAACACCCCCCTCCCCCAGGCACATTTGCAACCTGTGCAAGCAGGAAAAAAGGTAGTCAGGAGGTGTACCCTGCCAGAAGGCTAGCCACACCATAAAGTGGGCTACCTGGTCTGTACAGCCGAAGAAGGGGTTTGCCATTTTTAAAAGTGGCAGAACAGAGGCTTCCAGGTAGAAAAGGTATCACCCTTCATAGGAAGTGGTCACTTCAGGGGTGGATTAGCCACTGGGACTAGTTGCCCATTGGCTACTATCTCCCACGCCCGTAACGCCCTAAATCTGGGATTTATGGGACTCCCCTGGCACCAGAATCTCAGATCTGAGGACTTGCAACAAAGGACAAAGAAGAGACCTGGCTTTGCGACTTTAGGACCTGCACAAAGCAAAGGTGTGATGCCCTGCACCTGTGGCAACTACCCTGCAACTGCATGACTGTGACATGTCCTGGACCAGAGACCAGTTCCAAAGGGAAGAGGAACCCCTGTGCAATCCAAAGGCAGCTTCATGATCTTAACTAAAGGCACTAGTCCCCCTGCAGCCCGTAGGTAAAACACACTCTCTGAACTAAAGAATCACTGGCCTTCGGGTCCGGCGTTGAAGCGCCAAAAAGTAAATGGACTAGTGCATTGTGGGAAATGTAGTCCTGACCTCCAATAAGTTTCAGGCGGCTACTGCTTTCCCTACAGACTCCGGGATGTCAAAACAACTCATGGCTGGGTTTGCTATGACTAAGGCTTAGTTGGTAGCAAGCCAAGCAACCACTGCCTTTACTCGACGCTGACCTCAAGGGACCTCTGCAACACCTTTAACTCAATGCCCCAGTGGCCCCGTTGTCAAGCTTTTGCACCCCTTTCTTCACCAGTGCCATCCAAGCATCAAAACAAGCATCTGTGGCTCCCGTGATCAGCACCAGGGACAGACACCACAATTCTGCACCTGGGCCCTACGAGCAACGTAAAAGTCATCTGAATATTGGACCCAGATCCTGGGCCTAGCGCCACCTTACCACCCAGTGGTATCCACTGAACTCAATCTACAAGTGACCGATTGTCATTAGTGCTTTTCCCCACTGACCACAACATTATCTTTTTGCAAATGTGAAATGCACTGATTTATTTTTCCATTCACAATCCATACCTCGGGCTATACTCATCCGATTGTCTTCATTTTGGTGTCTACATTTATTGGTGTTGGATTTCTTTTGAGTCATTATCGTTCTTGAAGGTACTCTGAAATGCTTAACACATGTTCCTCTGGTAAAGTCTGACTGCTGTGTGCCACACTATCAGGACTAAGCTAGGAATTTATTAGTGGGAATCCAAAAGATCTGTTTGGAGTAAGATGAAGGTACAACATAGTGAATCCTAACCAGCCTCACTACTTAATACCCTACTTGCCTACAGGTGCCTCTGCCATCCTGTACTCCTCTCTCAGAAGGAGCAGGCACCTACAAGGTATTTCATGCTTTATTATTTGTCCGCTGACTACTTTGCTAATATGGTCGGTCAGAGTCCTGGTGCCCCCTGGTGTGCCAGTGACATGTTTATGGAAGGCTCCAAACGCTGGAGTTGGTTACACAGATATTGCCATATTATGATTTGAAAACAGTGGGGAGTTTTGAATTTTGGGGAATAAAAATGCATGTCTGTGTTGAATGGCATCATGCGTCCTGGAGTCTGGGGCATAAGAAGGGGGGGTCAGCCGTGACGGTCAGCATGCAATGTACTCGGTTTCTTTTCTGCCCTTTCCCGGCCTGCACTTTATCCTTTTTCATTAGAAAATGAGCATGTGCCCCCCGCTGGAATGTGACTTGCGCACGATAATCCCCTTTTGTTGCATTTTCCATCCATGGTTTCTACCTCATCTTAAGTGATGAGAGAAATATTTTACTGGCGCTCTGTGCCTTTTTCTCCAATTCGCCACTTAAATCTTGCCCCTCCTCTGTGTCTAGCAGCTTTAGTGTCAACTGAATCCTGCTTCTGTGAGATGATTATTGATAGTTTTCAAACCCGGGGCTTTGGAGAAGTTGGAGGTGAGGGTTAATTGTCCTTATTTGTCGTAATCACTACTCTTTGATTGTTTAGGCAACATTGTTTAGGGCGTGCACGTCTTGTGGTCTGAAAGTTTGTATGTATTTATTTATTCCAGAAATGTGTTCCGGTTTCCTCTTTTGAGTTTGTTTAGAGTCAGGAATACTGAAGACACATGTTCAGGACTTCTGTAGCACAGAAAACAAAATTGCAATATAACATTTTTAACGTAGACACTTGACAAACGACAATCACCTTGCACTGTATTGGAGCAATTCTTTACACTGTGGCAAATCCAAGATTTTACACAATGACATCAAATACCAAGGGTAGCTTCAAAGGAACACGTACAATTACAACACTACCAGTAAATCAAGACACCACTATGAGAGCAACACAACACTACGGTAGAACTAAAAGGTAGAAGCTGCATTGCCTGGGTGGAGTTAACTGCTTGTTAAAGTGCAATAAAAATTTTGCCACGCTTTGCAGAGTTCCGCAAGAGGCAGAGTGGGCTAGAAAAAATGCTGTTGCAATAGTTTTCAGTGCCTTGTGTTTTATCTGCTCTGTGAAATTATCGCGAACTGCACCATCCAGAGGGCAAGTGGGCGCTGGTTCCTTTCTGCCGCTTGAGTAGATTTATTACCCGAGCGGCAGCTTTCTCAACGCGAGTAGGCGGTTTCTCCATGCGAGCGGTCTTCGAGCATATGCAGCCACTCACATTGAGAAATCCGACTGCCCACGTTGAGAAATCTCACCTCGCGGTTTATTTCCCTCGCTCGCGCTCGCCAAATTGATGTTGCTGAGCAGGAATGAAGAAAAATCTCGCCGGGAGATGGATTTTCCTCATTTTTGCGCTTGCCAACTTAATATTGATGACTACGAGCGAGGGAAAAAGTAGTGCTCCGCGGATCAGTGTTTTTCGGAACTCCGCGAGCTCCACGTAACGCAGAGTGCGGAAAACTGCAAACTCTGCGAGCAGAGCGGAGTTCACCGCCTAGACTTAGAAGCTGAAAACTGGCCAACCTTCACCTCAAGCAAAGCCAAAACCCACATTCAAAGACATTTTACAACCATTTCTATGCACAGAAGACACAATACTCTTGCCCGCCTGCTTTAATTTAACCCCTTCCATGCTCATGACGCGCTCAGCTCGTCATGAGGCACAGTTGAGCTGTGCTGATGACGAGCTGAGCTCGTCATGAACAATGGGAAATGAGAGGATCCAGCACAGGGGAAAAATAACCACAGCAGCGATGTGGTTAAAGACTTTCGCAGCTATCCCCTAACCCATGGAGAGCCATGGATACAAGCGTTTGGAAAATTGCCATTTTGAGCGTGCGGCAGACAATGCATGGAAATTATGAGCAAATGAAGACTAGATGGAGGTCCTTCTTGCTTATGAACCACTAGCCATACCTATGTCTCTTCCCTCTGAGCATCCCCTCCATGAGGTACACGGTTGACGGGAAAATGACCAGGAAATAAGTCCGGCAAAAGAAGCCCATTTCATGGGTGGCAAAATGCCCTTCTCTCCAGAGCACGTATACAAGCAGAGATGGCTTTGACATTTGACGCAGAGTAAGAGCTGTCCCAAGTTCTTCAACACGCTGCATAGGCAAAAAGCAGGTTTTGGATATTATGTGACCAAATTATCCCTGATTCCAAGTAGATTTGTGTCGGGCATATTTAAAGACCGTGTTATTGTGGTGTTCTGATGCATATCTTGTATTATTTTTAACAAGTTCATAGAGGGACCCTAGTAAAACTAAGTCGCCCTTTGCAAGACACACACCACTGAGTTATGGTAATTCTAGTTAAAACAGCTTCTGATTTGAAAATGCAGTCCCTCCATCTGAAGGGCCACAGAGTTTCTTCTCTGAGATGGGAGTGAGGGAAGTTTTTTTCAAATGTACATTCCCACACCCTCTACAGAAAAAAACTATTTGTGCTGAGCTGAGCTTGATTTTTTCCAGTTTCTTGTCCAACTTGCTTGCAGTGTGTGTGTGTAATTATTTTATCAAAAGTTTTGTTTTGTAAGCACTATTAATACTGTCAACGCAAGCAGTGTCCGAATATAAATATTTGCATACAGGTCATTTACCTGTATAGGCATCGAGGGAAAGACGTGTAAAGAAAGTGGCTATGTATAATAAAATCCACATTCAACACAGATACAAGATAAAAAATGATACATGATAAAAAAGAAGCAAAGTGCTTACTACCATGTTAATGGTGGCTTAGTAGGGTAACATTCATCGGAATTCTTCAGGTTAAAAACCCATCAATTCTATGTGCTGTCTCATGTATGATCTGGCTCCTTTATTTTAGTGTTTTGTGTTGAATTATTTACTGGTATGTTTACTTATTGGTACCTATCATCTTCCATTTCAGCTCTTATCCAATTATTACACCTCAACTGTGTGTCTTAGAACCAATTGCTAACTACTGTATGTACCACATTTAAACGAATGTCATCATTCATTTTATTTTGTTGTTCTGTTTTATGTCTGAAACTACCAATAATTAATTTTTTTAAATAATAAAAAACCCGTAAATTCTAAATCCCCACCTGATTGCTGGACACTAGGGGGCCGATTCCGATTCAGGAAACACCGCTCCGAATAGCCGTTCGGAGCGTTTTTCCAGTACGAATCGTACCCTGCAACGTCCCCCGTACGTACGACGAATTACGATTCGTACCAGGAGCCATACTCCGTACGAGTCGTACAGAGACCATACGACTCTAATATCCGTACGATTCTCCCTCGGAACCCGCTGTATGCAACATCTGTATGGTTCGCGGCTGGTTTTTACGACCCAGCAAGTACGATACGTGTTGGGTACGCACCGTACGACCCTTTTTCTATGGGAGCTGAAAACAGCCGTAAAAGCAGAGTTTGCGCCAAAACAGGTAAGGAACGGCCCCCCGGGTACGGTGCATACCCCCATGATTGCAGCGTATGCACCGTACCCCTGCGATCATGGGGTGTACGAGCCGTACCCCATGTACGATCGGTGTACATGCCGTACCCCATGTACGATCGGTGTACGAGCCATACCCCATGTACGATCGGTGTACGAGCTGTACCCCATGTACGATCAGTGTACGAGCCGTACCCCATGTACAATGGGTGTACCCATCATACATGGGGTATGGCTCGTACACCGATCATACATGGGGTACGGCTCGTACACCCCATAATCGCAGGGGTACGGTGCGATCATGGGGTATACGGACCGTACGGTGTGTATGTGTTTGTGTGCTTTTCCGTACGACTCGCCCTTACCTGACGTGGCCCGTACGAATTGCGTCCTCATACCCCAGTCCGGATCGTACTCGTCCGGTCGTACGGCATGTGTACTAAGCATGGGCGGAAAATCCGTTCAGCTCGCGGATTTTCGGTAAATTTGCAATCCGCGAACGCTCGCAAATTTACCGAAAATCCGCAAATTCGCACGCAGCAGATTTTTTTTTCTTGGTGATACAATTTTGCGGCATGCGGTGTAAGTTCGCAATTGCGAACATGTAGGTGTGGCGGGCAGCAACAATCTCGCACTCGCGAAATTACAAAAATTGCAATTCTGCACAAGAAATCTACTAGCAGGCAGCATAGACCTTCTGAAAATGATGATTTTTATCAGAATAACTCCTCAGGTTGACATTTGCCTGCACTTTTTTGGATTTGAGGCCTTTGACTTTCTTTGGATCACTTTCGGATTAGAAATCAACTTTCTCAAGTAAGCTTGTTTGGGGCATTACAGTTGCTGTAATGCTGTTCTGCAGAAAAACGAGTTTTGCAAAAGTGAAAGCATTCAGCAGGTTCAAAAGTTCAAACTCATCATTAGTAACCATTCCCTGTAGTGCTTCCTGACTGGGGCCCCTCCAGAGTTCAGTTGCTAGTTGCAACAATTGTATGACCCTGCTCTGACCCTCACAGCAGGCTCATAGAATAGCTACAAGTAGGCCACAAAGGTCCTGGAAAAAAAGGTTGCACTGCAACAGAAAGCAAATTACAGATAAGGAAGCAGGTGCCAGACTGGAATTTTAAAACAGTGACACATTAATAAATCAACCCCAAATTAATTCATGTCAGTTGAAGCAGGGCAGGTGTGCTTGCTTTTCCCCCCCATAATCTACAGTGATGATGAACCAGAGGGTGGCATTGATGTACCAGAGGGTGGCATGGGTGAAACAGAGGGTGGCAGGGGTGAAACAGAGGGTGCTGGGAACCTGTGATGATGAACCAGACGTAGAAACAACATAATCGCGACCGTTGCGAGCCGACATGTAAGTTCGCAATTGCGAACTGGTACAAAACCCTCGCGAACTGGCAGAAATCCTTGCGAACTGGCAGAAATCCTTGCGAACACAAAAAAAATCCTCAAATTCGCGAGAATTCGCGGATTTTGCGGATTGCGAGTTCGCAAATTCGCAAAATTCGCGAATGCCAGATTTGCAAAATTCGCCCATGCTTAATGTGTACAAGTCGTACGGCATGTGTATGAGTCGTACAGTTCACGGTTTCAGCCTTGCAATACGTACGGATTGCAAGGATTCGGATGGATTCACGGAATACGGATCGTACTATGCGACTCGGACGGGCGGGTATGATTCATACGGAGAGGGCTCCGGATACAAATCGTACGGACGTTTTTGTTCCCGAATCGGAATCGACCCCTAGGTGTAATCACCCACTCGGTTCCTCCATTTGAACACCAGGTTCTCGGTTTGATTCCCAGCTATTCATTTACTCATTCATCTTTCCTTAGGGTTATCACCTTTCAAAAGGACATCATGGGGAAAATCTGACAATCACGAGAGAAACTCGAAAATTGGATGGAACTGAATAGGACAAACTGGAAAATAACTTGAAGATATCTGAAACAAAGTGTGATTACCAGACAACAGTGTCTATCAATTGAATTTGGTGACTTCTAGATAACTTCTGCCCTTTCCTATAAGTAATTTTGTTCTGAAAGTTTAGCCAATTGGACTAATACGCCTAAACATACTAATTTGTAGAAGAAAAAAACGAAAATATGAAAAAAGTGGTATTCTGCCGACAGGAATGATTTGGTAACACACCAGGGGTTGTATTAGTCACAGACAGCACATTCCTTGTTTGCGCCATGTCACACCTTTCAAAAGGTGCGCTAAGCGCAAACAGGAAAAGTGCTCCCTATTATGGTGAATGTGCTGCCCCTGGGGCAGCCACAAATTTGACCTTCCTTGGGGGCAGTGCACTCAAGTGAAATACAGAGCGGCTGCTTACAATACAGGTAAGGGAACTTTTTTTATGCCCCCCCCCCCCCATTCCATAGCAGCGGCCACTGCTCTCGGCCTCCGGCCACCCTCACCCTCACACGCACACACACAGCGTAGACCCTGGCCAGGAAGCCCAAAATACATAAAACTCATAAACTCCTTAATGTGCCCTTACTTCTACCTTACTGGAGCCATGTTAAAAGGAAGAAAGCAATGCAGGACAATTCTTCTTTAAGAAAGGAGGCCTATTAATCTACTTTGCTGTAATTCCCACCACTGATTTACACTAATAATATCTGTAAAAATACCTTCACGAAGAAGTAGGGAGAAGCCATGCCTGGAAATTTCAAACTTCTAGGAGCAGCAAAGAAACTAATCTTTTGGGGATTTGCCTTCAGGATTTGTAACACTATCTACCAGAATTGCTTCTTATGCCATCCTGGATGTCATTCTGGAAAGAAGTTGAAGCACTGATGTAGTTTCACACCGAGACAAATCGCACCCCCTCTGCCACCTTATCGGCGACTTGCTGCCCCTGTCACCCATCTATGACTTGGTGCAAGCAAACAAGAGAGCAACTGTACCAGGCCAAATGCCCTCTGCTCTGTCCCACAAGGGTTGTTAACATCTAAGTTTTCAAGGATATATTTATAGGACTGAAGATCAACAAATGACTAGTTAATGAATCGGCTTCCCTTTACTAAACCCATGAACTTTTTTTCTATCCACTTACATTCCTATTGAAACACTTTGCTCCGATAGCCTACTTGTACCCTACTTGGGAATCTCTCTCTCTAACCTCGCCATCGAGACAGTGACGTGCAAACCAGACTGTCAATCGTCAGTCATTGGCTCACACATACAGCCATGCAGATTAAAAATCCACTTTGCATGTAAATTCTGCTCAGCATGTCCAGATGACAATGGGCCAGTGACAAAAGCTCCCTGCATCTGAAAACCTCAAAATCCAAAGCTTTCCAAACTATGAATCAGTTTTCACTGCTGCTTTGATCAGTGTATGAACTTCTCTCTATGTTCACAGCCAACTATCTACCCAGTCGCCTATCTTTCAGAAACCTACTGAAAACATATCTTTTCTGCCTTAACTTGGAATTAGAATTTAGTCCTTCGAAGATCATCTGACCTTCCCGTCACCTACACCTATTCTTGCGGCCTGTTTGCCGCTATTCCAAAATGTGCTGTGATTGTTCTCTGTTCCTTGCAAAACACTCCTATCACCTACAGGCTGTTTTACTACATATAGTTGCTAAATTAAATAAAATAAAATAAACATATTGTCAAATGTTCTACATAGCAGTTTGCATCCTCCTCTACCTTTGGCTTGTGGACATCACTAAATGCATATTACCAATTACAAGATTCTGAGGTGTAACTAATTTTCTTAATTACAGTTAGCAATACTACTGTAAAACTCCTTATCTCAGAACTCTTCTAGTTTTGTTAAATATATTGTTTATTTTACGTCACTATGTGCCATGTGCGTATGAGGAGTAAGAGCTGAAAAATATCCAATTTGAAAATTGTTTTACATTTGATTCGTTTAGCAACATCACCATGGAATATTGGTGAGCTATCCTACAGCCTCACAACACCCTGCTCTTATAACCCCTATTGCAAGCGCCTAAGTGGTGAGCATCAGGGCATGTTTTTGTTCCCGAGCATAAGAGCACAACCTTTCCTTTGCTTCTATGGTGATGAAATATATTCCTGAAATTGTGCATGCGAGTAGAGGAGTCATGTTGTGGCGATCGATACACGTGCTTTTGTGCTCACTTGATTAGATGCATCACATTATTGAAAGGGGGGAAACATTATGTTGAGTGAAAAGGGAAAATCCATCTAAGTAGCTGCTGCTCACGCGCGTGCTACTCTTTGAAAAGCACTTGCATTTGTTTCGAAGGTATATTGTGAAGGTGGCTTAACGCACTGAAGTTCTAACTCCGTCTCGCGAGGAGAGACCGCGCCTCTGACAGTGGTAAGGCACCACCAACAGCGGCTTTCATTATAGGAGTGCACAAGGGAACAACTCAGCTGATTAGTGTCAGCTTTGATCACATAATATACAGAACCTGTAAATTGGTTCTTGTTTCTTGCATGTGGTATAGATGATCTGAGACACCCTGGCCTCAAAACCAGGTATGAAGACATCTGTGACGATACTGCAGAGGGGCACTTTATACTATTTGAACTACATAATATCTACGATTATCCATATTTTGGACACATGCAGGAGCAGCTCCCCCGCTAGGGCAGAGCAGCGTCACCCCACTGGTTTTCAGCACAGCAAAAAAGTAAAAGTAATATGATAGTAACAGGCTGTTATCATTTTTTCCCCGTGCTGAGGCAATTTGGCGGGGAGGGGCCGGGCGTGTTCCCCATCACGCTGTAATACACAGCCTGGGTGGAGAACATGCACAGGCTCCCACTGCCTGTCTGAGCGCCGAACCACAGTGCTTTGACCAATCACAACACAGCAGACAGCAGCATTGTGATTGGCTTAGGGGAGTTTGGGTGCGTGTGTTTACGGTCCACACAGAAGCAGAGGATGGAGAAGATGGAGGAGAGGCGGTGGCTGGCCAGCTGGCCGAAAGGTATGTAGTCTTTTCTTTTTTTTTAACCCCCTCCTGACCCACTACTACTACTACTACTAGCCGGGAGCGGCCACCACTCGGGCACAGGGTACAAATAAGTACCCTATAAGAGCTGGAGAGTGAGTTGTATGTAAGAATAACGTTAGAAACAATATCAACTGAAAGAAATATTGTGTTTGAAATATCGTGTGTTTGTTTACCATATTCTTGTCCTCTACCAAACAGATTTGTGTTATTAGGACTTTTAGATCTATGGTACATAACAAGTTGTAGCTATACCACCAGTGGTGAGAGGCAGTTGTTGCCTGATGATGGAATATCAGATTAGGAGGTTGCAGCTGTGGATACAAATATATGGAACTAACTGCATAATGTCTGATTGTAATTAGAAAGGTCAGGTTTTGTTTACCTTTCATTAAAACATGTTGATTCTACAAAGGAGAATGGTGAAACTGTGCAGAGTGGTTTGTGGCAGTTATTATGGTGATGAAACTCACATTTCAACAGGAATGTGAAATATTTTCCAAATTTCACAGGAACATGTAAACATTTCCATATTTCATGCGCCTCTATAAAATATGTGGTTTGTATACGAGTGCATAAAAGCATCACTTAGCCTCTCCATATTACCCTTGCTAACACACATTTAATTATTTAAAAAATTCTTTAAGATGTGCAGAATTAATGTTTAAAAATGCAATATGTTTAATGCAAAAATTGTAGTAGGCACCCATACTTAGGACCAACAGGCCTGTTACCTAGTAATAAGATCTGGATTTTATTTTAAGTTGATATATGCAATCATACCATATTTTAACGTGGAGGCCCTTTAATGCTGAACTGCTTGTTTTTCACTTTTACTAACAGTTGTACAAGCTGTTTTTTCCTCTTCACTGCAGCCATTGCTTTTTTAGATGCTGCTGTTTCTTAGTTAATAAATAGACATTTATTGTATTGGATGACTGATAGTGAGGTTCACACCACAAAACATGTAGAGGATAGAGAAGATGATTCATTGGAAGATTTGTGAAACAAGAAAGGATGTGCCCACAACAGTCAAGGACACATGGTTGAAAGATGATTGTACTCTAGTGAGAATTTGGGGAGTAGACCTGTTTCAAGGAGCACACTGAAATCCTATTGGTCAACGTGAAGAAAAAAACCCATTAATTTTGCAATAGAGAAAACATGTTTTTATGTTAGTGTGTGTTCCTATCTAGTTAGGCCAGATGAGATTCTTCAACTCTTTAATTCCGGGCAGACTGAGTTTTCCCTCATCTTTTTCCTGACTCTCTGAGAGGAGACTCTGTACTATTTGAGCTGAGAATACTTTCCAGCTTATTCCACTAAAGCTTTATGCTTATGCTAGATTATTTCACCAGAACTGTTCATGAGTCCAATGCTGAAACCTTTATCTTTTTTTGCAACTATATTAACTTAGCTTAGATGTTTCTTAATGGAATGTGCTTGTTACCCTTATTGTATTAATATTGAAATTTCATGCACTAATTTAATCCATTATCAAACATTGGTTGATTGTTAACCTGTATTTATAACTTTAAGAGAATAACACTCTAATGAAAAGAGTAAATAACAAAAAGATCCAAAATGAAACCCTTTAAATCAACTTAACTCTATTTATTGACTAAACTAAAGCAGTGATAATTTACAATGATTTATGTTGATATTTAACATACACGTCTCAGCTGACAACAAAGATCTATCAACCTCAGCTGTATGCAGGGTTCTTGGTTAGGACCCCTGTGCTCAAGCACCCTCCTAATCCTTACATTTTTTTATCTTGACTCTCTCCCTCCTTCACTGCCCCTATTAAATTGCTTGTCTGTGGATACCAAAAGAGAATAAACTTACAAAATGGTTACCTTTTCCTTTGTGAATTGGGCTCTGAATGTCTGTGTTTGTATGTATATTTGTGTGACTGTGTCTAGTTAAAAATACAGAAAAATGTCCATAGTTAATGTAATCACTTATTCAATTTGAATTCTACAAAGCATTTACATTTATATAATTCTACTGGCCTGGTACTAAAAACTACTGTGAATTCTTCTAATTACCATGGTTGAGCAAAGACCACATGAGCAAAAAATGGGCTTGTATTAAGTTACCCAAAGTGTAACCCCAGCAGGGTGGTGCTATTATTTAATTATTTTGTGTTTTGTTTTGGGAACAGACAATGTGATCTTGTGTACAGTTTTAACAAGATGCTTAAACTCACTGCTCCCTTTGTTACTCAAAATATAAAGATACTATGTCATGTCTTTGTCCTTGCCACCCATGGCATAATTAAGAGTATGAACTTTCTAAACACAACCTCTTACTGGCAATCAAAGGTAAAGATAAAAGGAGAATTGGTGTTTGTGCAGAGCCTGCAAATCTATTATCAAAATCAAACTTGAAATTTGGATAGAGATTCAGTGGCCAGATTTACTGGAAAAGCATTAAACATGGTTACAAAATTAGGCCTTTAACAAGGCTTTTATTCGGATCAACATTGTTTTTTAAAAATATATAATAAATTAAATGGGACTATACATGATTCGTTAGGATTGGAGAGTTTATTTAATTTTCCTGATGAAGCATTTGGTGAACATGTTGTATTACTTAGCATTGCTATAACTTGGCACTTAAACGCAAGAAATGTGGGAAAATGCCTGAACTAGACATGAATCATTTTAACCTTTTTCTTTTCGAACCCCCTAATTTGTGTCCCTATTCTGTTTTTCATCTTCAGTGTCCTTCAGGGGCTGATTCCGATGCCGGTCAGAAGCACGTCTGACCCGCATCATAGCGGAAGCGGGAGCGCCCAACAAGGAGTCGGAAGTCTCACTTCCTAGATTACGATCTGACCGCCGTGTTGGAGGTCGGATCCTGTATTTTTCGGTCGAGCCTAGCAGCAGCGCGCATACCTACTCGCTCTACGAGGCATGCTGTAATAGAGTAAGCAGTGGAAGCCCCCCCCCACTCTCCACCCATATTTTTAATTGGCTGGTGTCATTGTCCTTTGTAAAAGCTGAATTCTGATTCATTATGAGACTTATTAGTCGCCCTGGGTACCGCCTTGTCTCCATTTGATACCTCCCATTAGGACTGGACCTTTTATTTGGCTCGTTATTGAGTGGGTGAGCACTATTTTCCTGAATGGACTTTCCTTATTCCAACGTGGTCCGCTTTCCCTTTAGTGGCTGCGCTGCTTTATTTAATTAATTTGCTGCGCGGTCAGCATCAGTTCAGTGTAGCACAGGCAAACAAGCATTTGCAGTGCAACAGGTCTCATATTTACTTGAGTTTGAGCTATTGGCATTGTAAATGACAATGCCTTTTATTTATGTTTTCGTCTTTGAAACATAAATAAAACACATTGTCATTTACAATGCCAATAGCTTAAATTTGCGTAAATGCGAGACCTATTGCATTGCAAATGCTTGTTTCCATTGCACCTTGTGATGGCACTCTTAGCACAAGCCGCAATGGAAATTATTTAGATTTTAAACATCCTTGCACCATGTGGCAGGCAATATGTTGCAGGGATGTTTAAGTGTGCACCAGCAGTGCAGTGGGCCAGGAGGGAAATTGGCCCCCAAAGCCTTTCCGCCTGTCTTTTTATGTCAGGTGGACAGCTAAGTAAGGGCAGGCGGAAGGCAAAATTGTTATCCTGATGGCAAAGCAGAGGCTGGCTCTGCTGCCATTTGTGGATTACATTTCTGACCCCCACCATGAGCCCGTCAGTAGCAGAGGGGTATTACCCCGCAGGTTTCCCTCCAACCTCCAGTATCATAATATGGCACTCAAATGGAAACATCTGATGTCGGGCAGAAAGCCTCCAATGGGCTGTTGGATGGCTTTTGCCCGACATCATAATGAGGCCCTATGTGTGATGCAGTAATAACCACATTCTTGAAAGGGTACTGAAATTGTTCCTACCTAGAAAAGGAGACATAGAAACGATCCAGGTAATCATCATTAAATTGAATTTATATATAACTATCCTTATAGATAGCTCTCAAAATATTTGGGGAAGTCATATTAGGATGCATGGAACATTGGATTACTGGGAATAATATCCTGTCTGATTTACTGGTGGACTTTAGAATCAAAACAGGTTTAGTGTACAAGTTTTTCAGTATAATAAAATGGTTCAAAATTATACTGCACAACTTAGAATATTTTTATTTTTTGTGTTTTTACAGATTTAAAATCAGCATTTCGCAATCTGCCAGTTATGAACTTTGGAATATCGTACATGACATTGGCTTGCCCATTAATTTATTAAAATGATGATTAGGTTGCATGAAGATAGGTTTGGTAAGGTACGGTGGGGCACCGAGAGAGCGGCAATAGACTTGTTTATAATCACAAAAGGTATCCTTCAGGGAAGAGTTGTAGCTCCAGAACGTTTTAAAATTAGGCCAATGGCATAACTGGACATCATGCCAAATGTAAAATTGCTGCTTTACTGCTCTTGGACACAAACATATCCACACTGCTGTTTGCAGAAGACATGCTCTTGATTTCTTGCTCCCCTAAGGGTATTGAAAAATGAATAAATCGTTTTTTAGAATTCTACTATCTGAGGGGGTTGTAAATTAATGTTAAAAAACTAAGGGCCTCATTTACAAGATCACTGAGCCACCGAGCCAACACTATTTTTGACACACCGGCGGTGCAATAGCTTGCTCATATTTACATGGCCATGTAAAGTCACCCTGCATGACTGTTCATGGCCTTGTAAATATGTGCCCTTTCACTTATTACCTTATTACTCTGTGTGAAAGGAGCGTTCCATGGGTGTTGCTGGGATGTTCCCACTTAACACTAATGGAACCGGACACATTACCAGATTTACAATGTTTTGTAAAGCTGGGAAAGTATCAGGAACATACGTCTCCCCAGGGAGGCCCACGAGTGGCGCACCGAGGAGAAATACTTTTGTTTCTCCTCGTTTTTTCCTCTGTCTTTGCATTTTGGATTCTGCAGCACGTATATAACCATTGTTTTTGTTCACGAAGGTGTCCCTTCCTGCAAAAAAACAATCATCCCTACAACGCAGGCACCCTTGCAACATGACGCCAGGGAGTCTACATTGGCGCACCGCTGCTGTTTGTGAACAAGTGCAGAGGGAACGACAGGAATGCACCCCATCATGTAGATACAGTGAATTCCTGCCCTTTTATTTTGACACACAGCAGATGGCAGGAAGGCTTCCTGTGCTGCAGTGCATCAAAATCTACCAAATGAGGCCCCCAGTTTTCTTTGTTTAGATCATCTAGGGTTAGTTTAGGTTAGCTGGTGTGAATCTGGAAGACAAACCCGTTATATGTTATCCTAGTGTCATGGTAGTTGCCAGTGCAAACGACTAAACATCTTGATAAATGTAAGACCTTATTGTGTCATAAGGCTAGTGCACCTCTTCGTTTTGCTTTGGCCTCTGCTGGTAAGTGCAAGTGGTTGCAATATATTGTGCTGATATTAGGGGTTACTACAAGATTAATCAACTACTAGTAGGCGAAAAGTGTTTTCTACAGCATCCCTTTATTTACCATTGTGTAGTGGTACCGATAGGGGCCTCTTATGAGGGATTGATCATCTGGCAGAGGACAACAATAGAGGCCACAGCAACGGGAATTCTTAAAAGCTTTTGAAATGGAGATCCCAAATTGTGGTCTCCGGAACTAAAATTGTTCATGTCTAATGCTCCGAAAAAGAATAGCATGATCAGTTCCAGCACAAAGAGAAATCCAGCATATTCCTGGTGTATGGAGCACCCAGAGAAATTAGACACTATCAGCCAAGAGCAACATGCATCGGGCGGGGGTCCACCGGTCTTCCTGTGTAGAGACTACCTGAGAACTGTCCAATCACTGTATTACCAGGCATAGTCATGTCTGCTGTCCATATACGCCACTTCACCTCTCTGCTGTGTCACTGATCAGCCACTAGATACTTCGGACTATATTACCTGGATATCACTTGGAAAATCAGAGCGGGATGGTTTAGGAAATTTGGAAGAAGGCAACCAGGGATTTAACCTTGTATTCCTTAGGATCATTGGATCAGGCAAGGAAGCCACAAGTATACCTAACCACTGTAAGCCTTTTTGGCCTGGGAGGCCACAGCGTCACCTTTCCACTGTAATCCTAATCAGCCTTGGAGGCTACAACTGCACCTTGTTGCTGCAAGTTTTATTGCCTGGGAGACCACCTCTGCACATCATTGCTCTAAACCAGAGGTGTTCTGAGATCTTGCCTCACACGCAACTTCCCTGAAAAAAACGTGGACTGCTCTACTTTGGTGGCCTGAGAGCCAGTTTGCAAAACTGTAGTCAAATGAACCTCAAAATAACAATAGCAAACAAGATCATCCACCTTGTATGTGGCCCTTTTAATTCTGTATGAACTGTGCCTCTCCCTCCCCTCCAACAAGGGCTGTATATCCCACTAAATGTAACAGGGACAGAGGTCTGTTTCCGTCACTAGATATCTTGCTGGACCTTAACTAGAAATCCTGCTGCTGCCACTGCCAGCCCCGGAACTTCTGGAATGGAGGGTGATAGTGACTCTGTCAAAGAGACCTCAGTGTGGCTTCCAGAAAGACAAGCTTCAGTGAGGAAGGGGAATGATAAACATACTGAAGGCCCAAATCGTAAATTGCGTTTTGCAGTTTGAAAAGTAGTACTACAGTAATTCTACGTATTTACTACAAGCAATTTACACACCTACAAGTGTAAATGTCCACCTTCACCTTTTCTATATACTCTGATACTCCTATGTGAGGCTGATTCTCACAAATGTAAATGTACTACTTACGGGTACATAGGCCTGTGGATATCACCACCATTACTCTGCTCCTTAATGGGGTTGATTGGGAGCACATCTTCCTCTTCATGTTGTCCAACGCCTTGAGTCTTGACCACTGGTAGAGGTCCATTAAAAGTCCATCCAGGGCTAACTGATATTCTGGCCATTTCCTATGGTACTCCTCACTGGAGTTCACTACCTGGTGAATCGAAGCATCCACCTACTCAACTGCAGGCCTGTCTAGTGGAGGAAATGTTAAAGGGGCCTCTTCTCTAAATATCTCTGCTTTCTAGACCTGCAGCAGTATGAGAAGCATGTGTCAAAAAACGTGCACCATCTCACATACTCAAGATGTTTGTATGAAAATGTAATTTGATCCCATTCAGAGTTTTATTTTGGGTATGTATATATACATTTACAAAATGTAAAATTATACTTGGCTTTTGTTTAGATTGCTGTACAGAAAAAACATGAAGGATAATCAGAAATGTGTAAGCATATGTTTTGAAGGTATGCATTTATGGGCAAGGAATTATTACATCAATTTATATGTTTGTTAGAAAACATGCTGAGCATCGGGATTGGACAGAGGTGGCTGCCAACAGAGTGCATCCTGGCTTACAGGTGCAGGCTATACCTGTGTGGAAATGTCCAAAGGCCACTGTTTTGTTTTAAAAGTGTACGTAGGTAAAAACCCATGAAAGAGGCTCACATGCCCACTGGTTGCTGTGGGCAGGAACGTCGCCAGATAGTAGGCGGGTTTGTTTTAACATTTTATTTTAAATCTCTGCCTCAAATATTTTCTATGGGACCGTGTTGCAGTACCAGTGTTGGCCATATGCGGTGCTGAACTTACTTCAGGTCTGAGTTGAAGTACATTTACTGCTTTGGGTATTTTATGGCAGTAGTAACTTTAGAAATGCAGTTTGTGAATAGAAATAGGCTAACTCTTTTATGGGTAGCTGCATGCCCCTCAGTGAACCTCTTCTTAACCCTGACTAAACTCATCCTTACTCCTCCCTACACTCATTTAATTTTGTAGTAACTATTTTGTCGTAAGCCTTCCCCATGTTTTAGCTTCTTCCCCGTACCATCCACATTTATTATCAAAAGATTTATGAACGAGATCTCCACGCCTAAAAGTTAGGAGAAGCGAAGTTGGAACCCTGGGCACGTAGGTTGGGGAATTTTATTTGGCCTTACTAAATGCACTACAAAATGTAGTTTGTGAATAGGCCCCTTTGTGTCAAGTTTCTTAAAAATCACTTGTGAAATGGTCAAGGTTAACAATGAAGTTAAGTTTCATTTCTACCAGTGATAGGATCGTAGCTACCCTTCCAAATGACATGTAGTAGATACAGTACAATTAAAATTATAATGTGTTAATTTAACACCAAGAAAAGAAAAAGCAGCACACATAAAAACTATATGAGAAGATCATATAATTATTATGTGTGGTTGCTATTGTGTAAAATAAAGTAAAATCCCACTATAGCATGATTTTTAAGAAACTATTTTTGAAGTGTTCATTAGAAAGTATAGCAAAGTTCATAAAGGAGCAATAGCATTTCATCCATCTCATCCATCATATAAACATTGGTCTTTGTCATAGTTGTATTCCCTTTTCATAAAAATACTGATTTCTTATAACAGGAGGATTGCAGTTCTCATATACAAGCAGGTGTTGCATGAGATCATGTTTCCAGAGTCAGAAACAGAGATTATTGGAATATGCCAAATCAGAACGTGCAAAACACATATGACACATATAAGTTTCTTCAAATCAGTATTAATATTATTATTTAACGATTGGTAAAGCGAAGCAGATACACAATATAGTGTCCCGGCGCTATGCAGTAGGTTTGATCCCTAAATAACATCGTCACTAAAAGGCAGCACCAAAGAACCATGTCTTAAGAAGCCTCCTCCTAAAGGTCAGATTGTCTCAGGAAGCAAAGAGCTTCCACTCCCTATCAGCCAGATGAGAGAAGAAACTACCACCCTACTTTTTTAATCTGAAATGAGATATTACTACCAGCAAGGAGTTGGTTGACCCAAGAGATCGAGCTGGTAAGGTGTGAATCTGTTTGACAAATACAGAGGACCTTGAGGTAAAAATCTCTGTGTCCTAGGACCAAAACTTCGAACCTCACACTTACTTTTATAGGCAGCCAGTGCAGTTCCATTAGGCCCGGCTGGATGTGGGCTCTCCTGGGAAGGTGTAGTAAAAGCCTGGCAGCAGCATTCTGCACCATCTGTAATTTTTTCAGAAGATAGACAGGCAGGCCCAAGTACAAAGAGTTAGCATAATCCAGCCTTGAAGTGATCAATGTCTGGATCACTGTTGTCTGCTGTGGAGGGGTAGGAGGTAGAGGAACTTTTAAAACATTTTTAGCAGGCCAAGGCAGGTGACTACAACTCTCGCCACTAGGGGAGCGAAGGAAGAACTAGTATTACATTTTACCCCAAGATTGTGCACTACCGTGGCAGGGGGTAGTAGCAGGGGGATATCCTTGGGCCAAAGGGCATTCTCCCAACTTCCACTTCTACCAACTTATGAAAATCGAACATCATCCCTCATTCGACCAACTAAGATCTGCAGCCCACACCCTAATTATCTCAATAATTGAAACAGGGAAAGCCATTCTTCAAGGAACTCTGTCATTTTTTTTGACTCTGCTCAAAGCCATGTTCCACCCACTATCAGACTCATCTTGAAGAAAAAAGATTTGATCATATATCCTCGATTCTGGAGGAACTCCACTGGCTTCCGCTCAAAGTATGGATCAAGTCCTAGATTGGATGTATTACCTTCCAATCCTTACACTAAAGAAGACTTTCTTATCTATTTAACCTTCTCACATTTTCTGGAGGTGTAAGATTCCCAAGAAGAGAAACATCCTTAACAATAAACACACCTAAAATCACGTGTTCCTTATCTCTAAAGCAAGCACTCAGTTTCTGGAACACCCTACTTCTTGACGTAAGATGAAGACACAATATCCTGTATCTCAAGAAAAGCCTAAAGGTTTAGCTTTGCAAATCTTACCTCTAAGAAGAAGAATTAAGATCCTGTGCAGACCACACAAAACTATCATCTTTAACGCCACCACCTAGAATTTATTTTCAATGTATAAAACTTAATTGCGTCTCCAGTAACCATTAAGTTTATTACTACTGTTGTTCTACCCAGTTCCACCCCTGCCCACGTCTTTCCCTCCCTTCTCTCCTCCCTCCGATTAAATTGTTTGGTTCTCTCTGAAGTATTTTAATAAATGTCTGGTGAAAAGGTGCTATATAAAAGCTTTTGAATAAATAAATACATTGTCACATTCTATATTGTTCTGCAGCCCTCTTATGTAAAATTAGTGCTAATGCACCACATTTGTTTGGCATACAAAGGGAGGAACAGTTAAACATTGTCTAAACTTCCCTTTAACCCTGGCAGACAAGTGGCGCATCCCAGCAATGAGTTCTACTGGAGCTCGCATGAATTATTACACACATTTTTCATTAAAAAAAAAATTCTTCGCATAATCAGTGCAGGTCTAGGGCGACTCAACATTATTAATCACTTATTACAGATGCTGGTAACCAGCTGAGGAATAATTCCAGTGTTCTTGCTGCATTGCAAGGCTGGCAGAAACTAGAAAAAAGAAACAATCACAAATCTCCTCAGAAAATATGGTGTCAATAGAAAATATTAATCTATCAGGAAAAGGTAGACACCATGAGCCAGATTCACAAGGGAAGCTTACACTTTGTGTAAGTTTAAAATTGTTTGCTATTCACAAAGGTTTTTTTTCTAGTAGTATCTTTGCCAGGGACGGACTGGGAACCAAAACTGGCCCTGGCAAAGTGCTAGGCCGGACCCCCAGGGGGTTGGGGGTGCGGCCGAGCTGTTTGTCACGGACGGTTACGAACGATTTAGTTACAATGGCTGATATTGCAGCTTTGCTGCAAAAACGGCCCTGTGGCAAAATCACCAGCCCATAACACTGGCGGGCCATTAGGGAAATGCCTGGTGCCCACTACGGCCAGTCCGCCTGCGGAGTCTCCACACATGAAAAATTGGACTGCCCATTCTTTTTATGGGCGGACGTAAAGATACTACCAGCAAAATACCTTTGTGAACAGCAAGCAATTGTAATCTTACACAGAAGTTTATGTTTAGCTTTGTGTGTCAGGCTCAATAATAAATAGAACCATGTTTGGTTCCATATTCTGTTTCTTCATTTTCTTCAGTTAGTTCATTTAGCAACAAAGTCGAAGATTGTTTTGTTCTGTAGTTTCTGTATTCAATTCCTTAGTAAAATGTGTGAAAATAGCCAAAGGGATGGTAATTATGGCAGGAAATGGGTTCAATTTATGTTTTGGCCATCTATTTGCAGTGTTGCTGTACACATCACAAAAAATGTTATTGGCATTCAAAATTCTTCACACCATATGCTTCACTATGTTGCCCTAAGGAAATATATGCAGTAGCAAACCTCTTAATACAACTTTTTTCTTTATTTTCTCTAATTACTAATTTGTATGTCTCATGTACTGATAGCTTTAGCTGCCTGCAGGCAGTCCTATTGTTTCCAATACATAACATATATTTAGGTTAGGCTTTGAGCCAGCTCTTGCTCAGGTTTAGATGGTTTTGACATCTAATTCAATTTTCAGCTTCTGATTGGATGACTTTCTTTTCTATACTTCTGTTTGTCATGCCCAGGAGCATTTCAGCCTCACAGCGCTCTAACGGGATAGTGTGGATCCTTCCTCCGCACACTTCAGGTGAGTATTTTTGATTTATTTTGAACATTCCATCGAAGTGCATGTGTTTTGTTGTTCGCCCCCTTTTCCCTTTTATCCCTTTCTGACTTTTTATTTCTCTTTCACCGATGCTCCCCGCCCCACTCATCATTCAGCTTCCCATGTTAATATTTTTCTATTTTTAATAATTTCGCGAGGACCTGGCAGCTGCAAAGTGTTGGTCCGCCACGTGAATCCTTTCTTGTGCTTCACAGGCACTTCTTTTCATTCCACTCTCCTGCCCCAGTGCCCATTACCATGCTCCTTTATCATGCTTGTTTCTTTTTATAAATCCAATTTTACTGGTTTTGCAGTTGGCCGGCTCAGAGACTTTAGCGAGACCATCTCCTCAGTAAACGCCAATGTGAGGATCAGATATTGCAATCGCTAATTGCAGTAGCTCCTCGCAATCACAGTTAAAATTTTCCCCCAACACACACTTTCACCCCATATGGCAAATTATACATTTCATGACTTAGACAGGATGTCTGGTTCCTCACCCATTGTTTTGGACTCCTGGTCCCTTCTCAACGAAGATACCTTTAAAATTCTCCTAAGCAGTTTGAAATCCGGCTTACCCAATGATCCGATTCCGATCTCGGTGCTCAAACAATTTGAGCCTACTCATCTGCATATTATCATGGACCTTCTCAATGCTTACCTACTTGAATCTTTAGTCCCGTTAGCCTGGAAGCATGCCATGCTGACCCCTTGTCTAAAAAAGCCCAATGCTGACCCAGAAACATTTTCTAACTAGCGGCCCATCTTCTTGCTACCGGCATTCTCTAACATCCTGGGGAAACATATCCATTCCCAGCTTTCCAATTTCATTGAAACCAGCACAATTTTCCATCCGCCTCAATCTGGTTTCCGTGCTGGTTTTCCCACTGAAACTACTTTATTGGGGGTCACGGAATGACTGTGGCATCACCTGGATGATGGTGACACAGTTGCGCTTATATTATTAGACCTAAGCGCGGTGTTTTACACCGTATCTCACCCAATACTGGTTAAGATACTGAAGTCACTCGGTATCTGTGGCATGGCTCTAAAATGGTTAATTTGATTTCCTTTCTAGATAATCGTACCTTCCAAATTTTCTTGGCCACAGGCAGCTCAGACAATCATCGCCTACTGTATGGAGTGCCTCAGGGCTCCATCCTCTGCCCCTTGCTTTTTAATTTATATGTCAGACCCTTAGCTAACGTTGTAAAGTAGGCTGGGTTGTCTCTCTTTTGCTATGCTGACGACTCCCAGATTATTTTACCCTTCTCCAAAGCAAATACTGAAGTTTCATCTCCCCTTCAGCTTGGATTAGGAAAAATAGGCTCATGGATGCACACCAACTACCTTAAACTTAACGGTGAAAACACCGAGGTGCTGATCCATGGCAAAAATAAAGATTTATGGGGCCCAGTCCACTGGCCCAGTGAGATGGGAGATCTACCTTGGCCGTATGACTCCGTCCGTAATTTAGTAATAACCATTGACAACTCACTCACTATACACCACCAGGCTGTTAAAGTCACTTCCACATGCTTCACCATTTTGAAGTGGCTCAGGAAGATCATCTGGATGCTACCAGAACCCACCCAGAAAACAGTGGTCAAAGCTCTTGTCACCTCAAGGCTAGACTATGGAAATGTACTATACCTTGGGTCCAACAAGGCTGTAACTCGAAGGCTACAGATGGTACAATACTCTGCGACAAGACTTCTTTGCAGGGTCCCCAGAGCTACCCGCATTTCCAGCCACATACAGGACTTACATTTGCTCAGGGTAGAGAACCGTATCAAGTTCAAAGCCCATAGCTATATGTTCAAAATTAAAACTGACACGGCCCCACAGTACCTACAAACCCTGGTCAGCCGCTACGTGCCTACCCGACAGCTCCGGTCATCTTCCCAGGAAAACTTTTCTGTACCCAGATTCAAACTATCAAGGATGAGAGGCAGATCTTTTGCCCATCTTGGCCCCTCTCCCTGGAATTCGCTCCTCCTAGCTATCCGGACAGAAACAGTATACACTCGCTTCCGCAAATCCCTGAAGAACTGGCTATTCAACCAATAACCTCCCCAAACTTCTCATATTTCACTCAGTCCGCCCCAGCGCCAGGAAGCCCTTTTTGGGTAGCTGTTGTGCCTTACAAATTCAACTAATAAATAAATAAATAAATAAATTATAGTAGTATCAATAATTGGGGGACCAATTTACAAAGCTTAAAGGCATCCTCTTCTAAATCACTGGTCGGAAACCAGTTGCAGCCGGGTCTTCCTGCAGTTCGAGTTCAGAAACACCTTCCAATAAGTGGTGATCAGTGAGCAGACCCACCATATGTGCAAGGGGGAATCCTCTCCTCTGCACCCCTTCCAGCATCTATCAGATGTCACTGGATACATCTTATTTAGCCTGTCTTGTGTTTGGTATGATCCCATCATCAGTCTCACCGTAGTTTCTCTATGTTGGACACAGAGATTGTGTTTGTATATGGCTCTCCAAAAAAACTTCCATTCATAAAGTGTGATCTCCAGGCCTACAACTCTTTCCTTCTGCCACCTGTCACCACTCCAGGGAGTAGTCAGCATGGGATGTAATCCTGTGATCCACCTTTTGTACCCTGAAGTAATGTGAGTAATTTCTCCCCCTGCATCAGCAGGTTCATTGCCCCTTTCTTAGAAGCATTGTGCACGGCCTGATTCACAAAGGGCCTCTGCACACGTGGTAGAGGCCTCACAGTTGTTGGAGAGTCACTGCACTTGGGGTGCAATCTCATCAATAAGAATTCTCATTGCAGAGATCTCGCTCTGAGTGCAGAGACTCCCCCATTACTGTGGTGCCTCCGCCACAAGTGCGGAAGCACTCTGTGAATCAGGCTTCTAGTGTCAAGGATGTTGATACTGAACGCGTTCACCCTCCCCTAGATAGAAATCATGTTTATAGTCTGGGAATGACATGCTATGTTCTTCAACAAACATGTCCCACACCCTTCTTCAACCTGCCTCTCTCCAAGTTTGAAATGATGTCTTCTTTTGTACAGTACTAAATTACAGGTTATCGTGAATGGGTGTCAGTGGGGATAGCAAGGTTGTAAGAGTCAATGCAATCCTATGCATCCAACAGGGCATATGCTTATGGTATACATTCTGGGGTCGCTGTTTCTTAGGCATTCTTACCAGATCCCACAAGGCCTTTCTGCAACCACTTTGTCCATAAGGCTCAAGTGCTTTTCGGACTCCCTTCTGTACTACTCACCCAATATTCTTAGTTGGACTAGTATTCCTTGCAGTTTGAGAATCCCAATCCCCCTCTGTCTCACAGGGATCTCAGTATTTTATGGGAAACCTTTGGAGGTTTTCATTGCCACAGGAAGTGTAGGAAGGTCTTCTAGACATCCCTAAATTTCATTTCCTGACACAAACGAAGAGTGCCTGAAAGATGTATAAAAGCTTGGGTATCAATGAGATTTTAACTGCTGCGATAAAGCCCAGTCAAGAGACAAAGAGATAATGCCATTTCCTCAGGCCATTTTTAATGCTGTGAATTAGGAGAGGAACATTTGCTGTATAAAGTCCCATTAAGGAAGGTGTCGCTTGATTCCCAAGGTTTTTTCATTTTCCTGGTGCAACCCTGAATGTAACCTTTTTCTTCAGCAACTCAGTGCCCCCCACAATTAACTGTATTGAGAGAATCTTGGATTTCTCATAATTAAGTTTGCAATGATCTCCAGCAGTGGTGAGATATATGCTTCC
Source organism: Lissotriton vulgaris (assembly GCF_964263255.1). Classification (NCBI taxonomy): domain Eukaryota; kingdom Metazoa; phylum Chordata; class Amphibia; order Caudata; family Salamandridae; genus Lissotriton; species Lissotriton vulgaris. The sequence goes on from NC_141691.1 coordinate 578,719,353, forward strand.
GGATCTCACACAGATAATATCATAATATCAGCAAACAGGGCAATTTCATGCTGTGTTGCGCCAGAGTTAATACCATTAACATCATTCTTTTGCCATATTGCCATAGCCTTTGGCTCTGCCTCCAGGTGAAAAAATTGATGGTGGTGAATGAGCACCCCTTTTGCGTGCCTCTACCACGTTCAAATTTCTCCAAGATTCCCTATCTACAAACACTCTGCCTTTCAGTGTGCTGTGACTTACAAGGACAGTCAACTGTAATAAATTAAAGTATTATTTGGGGAATGACTACGCACCTGAAGGAATTATCATAACCCTTATCAGGGTAAACCTACAAAGTGACTAAATTAAGCTGAGCTCAGTCGCCTGGTAGCTATTGCAGAACGCAGACAGGGCAATGTGTAAATTATTTATGTGGTACAAAAATGGTCAGAAAGTCGAAATGCAAAACAATAAAAGTCTCAAAATGAATTGAAAGTATGGAGTACATTTTTATAAACAAAATTACATAAAAATTACAAAAATCCAATAAAGGGACCTGGAAAGTTTCAAGAAGAAATAGCGCAAAGAAGCATAAAGTGCCAATGGTGGCAAATGGTTTCTTTAAACCAGGACCTATACGCAATTTGACGATGTCTGCGATGGAGCGTGAGTTGGATACAGAAACTAGGTTTGACCTGGTCAAAGATTTTACCTTCTGACTTTAGTCTATGAAGTTCCAATCCTCCATTCTAAAGGCCCCCCCTGGATCCTCAACAGAGGCCCTTAGAAACTCACAGGGTGTCATTCAGTGGCCAACAGTAGAGTCCAGTCCAGGTCCAGTGCCACAGGTCAGCTGGTGAGTTGCAGGAAAGGCCGTTTGTAGCTTGCTGTGTCCTTGTAGCTTGAACAGGTGGTCAGTCATATGACCCTTGAAGTCCACTTCTTTGTACTGGGTGTGAAAGAGCAGGTCTAATCCTTCAGGGCCATTTTCAGATCACAGATAGCAGATTCAGTCCTCCTATGATCTTCCTGAAGTCCAGGTGTGTTCTGATGTGGGTGCCTGGAGAAGCCACATTTATGCCTGGCACAAGCTTGAGATTGGCAATGATTCTTGGGCATGCCATAACCAATGAGGTAAAAGTTCCTGAGGTCAATCCCATCACCTTTGGGCATTTTCGAAGATTATGAAAGTTTTAGGCCCCATTAAACTTGGGCTCCGAGGTCTGGGTGTGTGTGGGGGGAATGTACTATGGTAATCCTAGTGTGCTTCCAAATCCAACACCAAAGCACAGATCGAATCAGCCATGGTGCCCCCAATAGACCATGAGCCATAAGTCAGGTAGAACAAAGTAGGATACAAGAAGTGTTTGGCCATTCTGCTTTACTTCCTTTCAAGTGTACCTCCAGTGTTATAGGTAAAAACCAGAGACAGAAGTCTTGTGGGGCAAAAAAGGCCCTTCAGCAAGCAGACAGTTGATAAATACACAAGAATTATTTTGGCCCCGTGTTTGCCTTAATTTTAAGAGTGCCCGCGGTGTTGTATATAACACTCAGCAGACATGTCAAGCAGGATTTGACATTCAAACAGAATTTGACACACAAAGTCCCCATCCAGTATAATCTGAGAGGTTCCCCATACAGGTTTTGTTTGCTCCTGGGAGGCACGTCTCACCTTTTTCATGCCTATTCAGATGCTATTTTTTGTCTGGCAGAGGTGAGAGAGGAAATGCAAATTAAGCATCCAGGAACTTCAGTCAGTGAAAAGGTAACATTCTAAAAGTAAATTTTTCTCAATATGTATTAAAAATCCAATTCCCCATTGAACTGCTTTTTGATACCTATGAAAAATAGTTGTTTAATTAATGTTCTAGCTAATCTCATTCACATGATACAGTATTAGGAGTTTTAATCTGTACTCTAGTTTTCTACATAGGACAACTAAGCCTACTAAAGTGAAAATAGCCTTTATGTTCTAGTCACTGTAAGGACATGCTCGCATTTAATTTCTACATGCCTGCTTTTAAATACAATACACCCTGCCTTGCGGATTACAAGTGAATTGGGCTTGTAATAAATATTTCAAAAAGTCCAAAAATGAAATGTGTGATTGATTCCTATCCAAAGATAACAATAATATATTTAAAAGTGTATCTCAATGCTTTCCTAGGGAACAGCCAACCTTGTAACAGTGAAAATACCTTTTGGGGCCTTTTCACTGTAAGGGCATGTGTACAATTAAACTTTTGTCCTACTTTTAAATGCTGTGAACCTTACCAGTTCGAATTGCAGTGTTCAAACTGCCACAGTCAGGCTACAAATCAAAGTCTGATTCCATGTTTTATAAATATCACTTTAGAGGATGGCACAATAGGTGCTTCCCTCCAATGGTGGCATTTAACGTACATACTCTGGGTACAATTTGCACCAAATACTAGGAACTTATTTATAAGTTATTTATACCAATTAGGGATATTTAAATGTGTCCATGTTTACATGGGGAGAACAGGTGCTTTGCTACTGGTTAGCAGGGTAAAGTGCACATAGTTTTAAAGCAAGCATAAATATAGGGTTCCTCTAAGGCAAAATAAATCAGTGGTGACTACGCAGAAAAGGCAGATTTCCTACATCGACATAGGCTCTTCCTAGCTAAAATTGTTGCAAAAAGGACAGGCTCACACTGGAAAATGCTTTCTCCACAGCCAGTGCTATAACTGTTGACTTCATCTTCTTGAGGGTTGCTTTTCCACTAAGGTGAACTCGTTTGTGGATATTATCAATGGTCTGTCTCCCTAGACAAACCCCCATTGGCCTTCATGTATGAAGAACAGGACGAGTCACAACAGTCTAATCGGTATATATTTTAAATAGGTTTTGATATTGACATTTAGAAGTATGATGCACCTGTATGCCAACACTGTGATGTGTCTTTGCTAGATTTTGGTATAACTGATATAGGCTACCTCCATTGTGGGAGCCACTTTCTCTGTCACAGAAAAAAAGTGAATCCTCCTTCGTTGTGAAAGAAAACTGCTTACTAATGAATGTTTTGTGGAACTCTCCAATTAACCGGTCTGGTCCTGGTGGGTCTATGTGCCTTTGTTAAACCATGACAGCCTTAGGGTGGTCTTCCCCCCAACATTTTGCCTTACTTAATTTTTGCTGGTCTCTTTTTTGTTGGCCTTAGGGCTCTGTGAGCTTTACCACTGCTAACCAGTGCTTAAACAGGTGTGCTCCCTCCTTTAAACATGTGAAAGTGGCTCACACACAATTGGAACATTTAATGTACATGTAAGTTCCTAGTTAATCAGTACTACATGTACCCAGGGCCTGTAGATTAAATGCTACTAGTCGGACTGCAGCACTGATTGTGCCATCCTGTTAAGTACTCCTTTAAACATGTCTCAGGCCTGCCATTGAGCCTGTGGGTGTGGTTTTGAAAAGGTGAATACGTAATTTTGAATTTTACATGTCCTGGTAGTAATCCACTCTTACATTCCTTTTTCACTACTGCAAGGCCTGCTTCTCCTAAAGGATAACATTGGGTTAACTTATTGCATTTAATAAGTAATAATTTTCAATTGGGAGTAGGTAGGTCGAATTTTAAGTCACAATTCTGAAAATGCCACTTTTAGAAAGTTGCCATTTTCCTATCCCAACCATTTGGAATCTGCTGGCTGTATTCTGGGTCACATGATTAGGTTTAGCTGGCAGTTGGTCTTTGTGTATTGCTACCAGACAGTGAGACAAAGGGAAGAACCTTGGCAGGACTGGCCATCTCTGACTGATGAGGGGGAGAAGATGCCACCTACCACACTTCCACACCACAAAGGCTTTGTCTGAGGACACTCACAAAGGGTTTGACACTAGCCTATTGTGGCACCGGACAATCTGGGTCCAGGGCAGGGAGATGGGAAATGCCAAACACCTCTGGGGGTGGAAACCTGCAGAACTGTCTCCTACTTCAAACTGGGCACCGGCTATAAATACTGCACTCTTAGTCCCAACTCTTCAGTACACCTCTGGACCTGTCGAAGACTCAGAAAGGGGGCTGTGCTCTTCTGCCAGTGGGACTTCTACGTTGTTGTCCTGCTGCTTGAGTGAAGGACTATACCTACATCTTGGGCCCAGGACAAACAAGTGACTCAAAGACCAGTTGGCTGAGCTACCTCACCTGAAGACTCAGAGACAAAATTGGTGCCAACAACCTTTAACCCCGCACCTGGACTCCGTCTACTGTGAGTCTTGTCCCCGATGTGATGCCACCCCAGTCCTGGGCCCTTGGAAGTCGAACTGAAGGAGCTCTACCAGCCAACCTGTGTTCATGTGCGCAGAGCTGATGCAGCTCAGCGCATCTCCTCAGAGCTCTACTTTGTAACTGCCCCTGCCCTACACTTCCTGGAAGGAGGACTTCGCATTACAGCCCTCAATCTCCATGGAACCGCCGCTGCAAGACACATCCTAGACGATAGCACTCAAATTACAAACTCCTTGTCGAAGGCCACCTTGATGACGATGCAGGACACTGTATCGCAAGCCACACAACTTCTTCTTAACTACCGGTGTGCAATGCATCTTCAACACAGAAATTTGCATTGCAAGTCCCTCCTCATTTCAAATGTTTATATATAAATGCAGGGGGCTCACATAGACCCTTTGCAGTCCCAGGTACTGCCACCTCCCTGAAACTTTTAAAAATATGTGTGCAGGTGGTCCCCCTCACCCCCCGGGGAATGCCACCTCCCTGGGGCATTTAAAAATATGTATGTGGGCAGGCCTGCTGAGGCTGCCCGCACCCCTGGGGACCACCATCCCACGATTATAAACATATAACATTAATGCGGGGGAGCCCGCGCGTCCCCCCCCCCCCCCTCCATACCCCCTGCAGCACCGGAGACTGCCTCCTCCCAAGATCTAAAATAAATTCATGTCGGGGTCCGTCACAAACCCCTGACTACCACCTCCCCGGTGCTAAGTTTTACGATGGAGGGGGGGGGGGGCCTCGTGGAGCAGTGGGACTCCTTACCCCATTTGTGCATGGCCTGAGTCCCAATATATATATATATATATTGGGATTTTTTTTACTAATTTTTTTTCCATAGCAACGAGGCAATTCTACTTCAGGCTTTATTTATTTATATATTTTTTACAAATTTAGAACTGCTGAAGCCCTCGCAGGTTAGCAGGGGGAAGACAAGATTTGCAAATTGCCAGTGTGCTTTTGTTAAGCCTGAAAACACTTGCCCTTGGTCGGGTTTTGTTATTTGTGAGTGCAACTGGTTAACTGTATTTCGGGGAGAGTATAATGGAAAAGCCTGGAGTTGAATTGCCTCGTTACTTGGCAGCCCGTGGCTGCAGGCAACTGTACAGCACTGCCATCAATCCATTGTGTCGTTTTAAAGCACTTTTGGGGGAAACAAAAACATGCTCACCAAGTTTCTTGCAACAAAATTCATCAATTGTAGAATAAATAAGAAAGTTTGGCATTGATCGACGATTTTGTTTTCCTACTGGTTGCAAAGCACCGAGTGGTACATTCAGTACTGCGCAACTGAAAGCAATCTGTTTTTTTCCCTCCGTAATTTTGAGCAGTAATTCACTGATAATGAATGTGAAAAGCAGTTTCTAAAGTGAAGACTTTAAGCAGAAATATTCTAACTATAGAAATGTTTTCCAATCACAATTTCTTGTTCCTCTCCAGCTCGACATTTCGCATATTGATTCCTTTCCAAGTGCATTTTTATACCGCACAAACCGTGATGTGCAGCGACATTTCTGCCGCTCTGTCTCCATTTACGCCGCTTACTGTTTGCATGTAGATTCGTGGTATTTTGACTGTACCAAAACACTACAGAACAGAGAGTAAAAATAGAGAAATGTACAAGCGCCGTTCTTTTGGGAGCTATAATCAGTCCCACAAAAGCATAGTCAATTGCAATCCTTCTATGTTTGTGGCCAAACTGACTTGCATGACTTACACACGTCAAACCATGGTTGGCCACGGTTTAGGTTTTTTGGTTGTATATTTGACCAAGGTTGCTAGCAGAAGGTACTACTTCATAGCAATAAAAATGCCAACAGGTTTCTAAATGGGTTCACAACAGCAAGTCTCACGTCGCCCATTTCGACCAAGCAGGTTGTAGGGAGCTTTGGGCACAGTGTACAGCCCACAATGGCCATGCCCCTCTCCCCATGCCCATGCCCAGCACTGTTCTGTTTCTTTTGAAGGAACCATCTGTGTTTCTCCTGCCTCCTCTCCCCCGCCCTGCTCCCATTACATGGTCTTCTACCTCATCTGCTTTTTGCTTCACCATCCAAGTATTTTGCATCTTAATCTTTCCCTATGCCTGCCACCTCGCCAAGCCTGCTCCCTCTTCTAGTCTGCCCCTCAGCATCATGGCATGACTGTTGCCCTAACCATCTCTGTGGCTGGCCACACCCTGCTCTGATTCCATACCAATTGGCAAAAATATAGAAACTTGCTTTGAAAATGACAGCCTCAGCTCCTTTTCTGAACATTATTATTTAGATGGCTAATGCCAGTCTCAGTTTCCATGCCCTATAGGGAGACCAGAAACCAGAAAGGATGCTTCGTTCCGCCTCTTTAAATTTAGCGGTAACACCCAGATTTAAACAAACTAGGATGGGGGGCCGGGCTTTTAGTGTGGCGGCGGCTGTTCTCTGGAATGAGCTGCCTCTTCAAATTAGGTAATCCAATACACTGACTATTTTCAGGAAAAGCCTAAAAACGTGGCTATTTCCTAGAGGCTGTTAATTCTACTTTCTCTATCTGTGACCATGCTGCTGCAAAGAAGGCCATATGTAGAAAGCTGAGCGCCAAGATACCCGTAGGGTGAAAGGTCTGCGCTGTATAAGAAATACATACATACATACAGAAACTGATGCAGAATAGTATGGATTCAGCGGGGAGAGGCCCTTGTACCGCTAATTGTGCATGGTTCAAGTACAGGCAGCAAGGGAGAAGACTGAGGACTCTTGACAGTCCTTAGCCTCTCTCAAAGTGTTCATGACATATTCTTGAAAATAATATCTCTAGGTTTGATGTGTATCTTTTAGGTTTTGAATACTATTTAAAGATGCCCTGGACTGTCCTTCTAACTTAAACTGTCGGTACTCAAACTATGTGATCCTTCACGGGTACAACCCCCTTCCCCATGCAGCAAGCATCTCAAATCCCTTCCCAGCAAAGCCTAGGAAAGACCATGACCACCTAGAAGTCATGAATACAGTAAATGCCCAAATCTTCCCCTTCAAACGTCTCCAGACTGTATGCACACAAGCAGTGGTTAATTTGTAAAAAAAAATGTCGGATCTCTCTCAGGAGACAGCTTGCACCAGCCCATTTCTCCTGTTAGTGCTGCCTAAAACAGAACCAATTAATAAGCATGAAAGTGGAGAGAGGATGTGGAGTAATGGCCAGAGATGCCAACTTCAGAACTGGGCAACCAGGTTTGAGTCTCGGCGTGGGCTAACATCTTGTGATTCTGGGCAAATCATTTATTCTCCCCAGTGCCTAAATGAATGTGTCCTTAACTGGTGCTCATGAAAATGCCTCGGTTGATGATTAAGTGCTGGTGCTCAGCACCGGAAACCACAGACTCGCATTAAGCACTGCACTCAAGGAACTGGAGCCAATTACCCTGACATAGATGATTGGTGCCAGAGTATTTAAAGCTGTATCTCACCCCTGCTTGGTTAAGCACATCTGTGTGATTACAGTGACACAAGGGTTCCATTTCACCAAAAAAAGTAAAAGTTCTTAATCTTAATATTTTTTTTTCAGTTTAATAAAGTTTTATTTTGTTTAAGAAAGAGTACAGCATAATATAACAGTATACAAAAAATCAAAACCAATGTGAAAAGACAAGGAGAAGGAGATGAAGAGGAGAAGAGGTTCAGATAATGTGAGAAAAGGAAGAGAGGGGAAGAAGAAAGTAGGAGGAGAAAAGAAAAAAAGAAAGGGAGAGAGAGAAAAGAAGGAAAGGTTAGGAAGGGGAGGGGGATGATAAGAAGTTAGAAAAAGGAAGCCAGGTAAGATCGGATTTGATTTTTAAGGTGACAGAGGAAGAAGAAGCAATTGCAATTCTATGCTCATCACATATGAAATTCCACCATATATGAACAGACAGTTTAGTATTATCCTTCCAACAGGACAAAATTACTTTAAAAGCAGTTGCAATGAAAAGATCAAATAGTTTAGCATTATATGAATGTAAGTCTAAAATATCAGATTAATTAATTTATTTTTTAATTCACAAAACTTCCCAAACATACCATGTAAAGCTAAGTCAGGAACAGGTATCAGGCATACCACTCGGAATGTCATGTGATATCTTTCTACAGCTTCTATTCTCTCTTAGGGGAAATATACACATCACCGATTTCCACAGTAAGTTATGGAGGCCAAATTGCAAATGAAAAAAAATGTCAAAATATTTCTCCATGGGGAAAACCTTTTTCTTCGTGGAGAAAGTCCTTACCCTACACTACCATCAACTCAGGGGTGACCTGTGTACCTTCCCATCCTAGTAAGGGAGTTACTTCTGTCCTTGGCTGGAATGTTCTGACCATTTCCCCGGGTGGTAGAGGGCTGGCTGAAGTTTCAGAATACCCACAAATGTACATTGAGGGAGTTCAAAAGTTTACTAGGCAAATTGCATTTTGTAGCACTCACCTCCCAATTCCTGCATGGTGTTTACTACTGTGGATTTCGTTGTATTTGTGGCAGAGGAATCTGCACCGGTAAATCCATTTAGAACTACTAGAAATCCTTTTGTGAATTATTGGCATGTGTAAATGAGGTATTTTCAGCTGTAGACTCGTTTATAGCTAAAAAAAATTTTTTACAAATTATGCTCTTCCAAAATGTATGAGCACCTCGTCAGTGGTATTAAGCTGTATGTAAATGTAATTAAAGTATAATTCAGTACAACAGAGGTAAATTGTGTGCATATGTTGTTAAGAAAATATAGCAACACAAGGAGAAGATGGATGGAGCGCTGAAACTTTTCAGACACACACCCCCAGTCACAGGTCTGGGTTTAATCCATCATCATTCATTAGCTCACTTTGCCACCTCATTTCAGACCCAGCTATATGCAAATCAGTCTTGACCCTGTGCCTCATGGGAACTGTCCAGCCTGAACTGCCAAGCCAGGTCTTCCCTGAACTGGAAACAAGCATCCTGGTACCGGTTTCTGGGTAACACCCTTCATCAGCCAGGCTAGCTTGAATCCAGTGGCAAAGTGAGCAAGGGACCCGAGTCTGGGCATACCCTGCCAACTTAGGGCAGATAAAGCAAACACAAGGAGATGAGATAACACCTTTCATCAGCCAGGCTAGCTTGAATCCAGTGTCAAAGTGAGCAAGGGACCCACGTCTGGGCATACCCTGCCAACCTACGGCGTGATGGGGGTGGTTTTAATTTCTTAGCTCTGCACAGTTTTGGTCCCATAACAGAAGGGAAGTGACCCCCCTTCTTTTCTTCTTTTTGTTGTGTCACGTCAGTTTACGTGTTATATGTGTATTATCACAGTTTCCTTTTCTTTCTCTACCCTCCCCACTACTCTTCATCTAAAAAAAGATTGCGCTCCACCCAGAGTGTTGGTCTGCACCTGGGCGTATGATGTTGCCCAATGATGAAGCATGACACTGCAAAGTGTGTGAGGGCAGTATTAAATCAAGCGTTGTCTTTCCCTTGTTCTGTTTAATCACAGACCTTATCACAGGTTCTTATACGGGTCATTATAGGATCCATATCTTCAGCCCGTGACTTGCTAGTGTACAGTTGAAGCTTTGTGGTAAAGAATTTTTCTGTCGAGTGAGTTCATATTGCTAATAAGGGAGCCAGAGAAGTCTTAGATCCCTTGTCTCTTCTTGTTTGTTTTTCAAAGTTCACTTATTTGCCAGGCCCAAACCTTCCCTCTAACTACATGTAAGGCACCCCTAAAGTAGGTCAACGGTAACCCCATGGGGAGGGTGCAGTTTTTTTAAAAGGTAGGACATGTACTGTTGAGCTTGACATGTCCTGGTAGTGAAAAACAGCTACATTTGTTTTTCACTACTGCAAGGCCTATTTCTCCCAAGTGTATCTTCCAATTGGGAGCAGACAGAAAATTGGAGTTTGGTGTCTCTGAAAGTTGGTTTTTGATTTGCAGGTCTAAAAATGCCACATTTAGAAAGTTCAAAAGTGGTGGCCCGCTGATTTAGCAGGTCACATTTACAAAGTTGGCATTTTCTTACTTTAACCATTGTGTGCCTCTGCATGCCTCTGAATACACATCTGGGTCAAGATCACAGTTGGACTCTTGTGCATTCACTCCAGACAGTCACACAAAGGGAGCAGAGATATGCCCAGCATATCCTGATGGCCCATAATCCGTCTGATGTGCCTTCCTGAGCTAGAGTAGTGCAGAAGTTGACACTGACACATGAATATGGCTGTGCCTGTCTCCACACAAGGAAGTTTCCACCCCCTGTAGCGTGTCTGGAGCAAGGACAAGGAAGGGCAGGTTTGTGTACACTACAAAGACCTTTCTTTGAAATGTGCCAACTTCAAAAGTAGAACTGGGTATAAGTACTGGAGCTCTGACACCATATACTCAGAACACTTCTAGACTGAGGATATTCTGCCAGGAAGAAGAGCTGTGTTGCTGTCAGGAGGCACTGCCACTTTGCTGTTTGCTTTGTGGTGCGGGCCTGCTGATGCAGTTTTTGTCCTGGTAGTGAAAGGACTGGACTTGGCCATCTACATCATAAATCCCACGTTTCTACACAGGCTTGAGTAGAGCTTGCCTCCTGTTGAACGTCTAAGGGCCTTTAAAGGCTTTATCTGCCAGTGCATGAGCTCCTCTGCTGAGAGCCATGTTCTGCCAAGTAATTCTAATTCCAGTTCTGGGCCCTTGGAAGTGAGCTATGGTGCAACAAGAAGAAAAATCTACACATTGACTCAAAGAGTCATTTGAAATTGGTGCATCATAGCAAAACTTGTCGCATTCCCCACTGCCTGTACCGAAGCGTGATCCCCGCTCAGCGCAATGACTGCGGCTTTCAACGCAAGCCCCGAACTTTTGGCGCAGTGCTTCCGAAGACCCACCACGGCATGAATCCTAAGCACTGCTTCAGCGAAGGCTGTGAACACACCGCTCCGAATCCGACGCAGCGCCTGCTGCGATGTTGTGCTATCGACTCATCGTGACGTGACTTTCGACGCATCGAAAGTCAAGTCGCACCTCGTCGATTCAACAGCATCTCAGCCAGCGCTTCTTCGGAGTTGGAGCGGTATGTTTATGGACTTCAGAAAAAGTAGTCTCTGGGTGCCGATTTCTGATCGACGAAACCACATCGCAGTAAGGAATCAAGGTATCATCCCCATAAATTATAATCACCTCCCCTGCACCATGCATCGTCCACGGACGTGTATGGCTCAACGACTCTGCATCACCTTTAGGAACTGACGCATCAACGGCTATTCTGATGCCTCACCTCCTCTGTACCACGCACCATCTTTGATTTTTAACACATTTAAGGTACTTTGTCCTGGTCTAGAACCATAACTATAACATTATCTTAAGCTGTGTATGTTGGATTTTTATTGTTTTGTCTTTCTTTAATCAAATAAATATTGGCTATTTTTCTAAACTGGTATGGAGTGCCCTTGTGGTGTTTTCACTATGAGAGAGAAAGAGAGAGAGAGAGAATGTGTGTGTGTCTATGTGTGTACAAATACTTTACACATTGCCTCTGGAGGATAAGCCTGGCTAGCAAGGGTTATTCTGGGGGTGTAACATACTCACCCTGATTAGAACGAGGGTCCCACATTGGACAAGATGCAAAACACTACCAACTAGAGACCCCATTTCTAAACTTACTATTAGAGTGCAATGAATGAACAACTGTACACTCCCACGTTCCCATTTTCAGAGCATGCAAGACAGTGCCCTATGCTGGAGAGCTTATGTTTTTGGTATATTTTTAAACACTCTTTATTGAAACATTGGAAGATTATGAGAACCTGAAATGCCTACACTTGGGGAAAGTAAGCCCCAAGGGATGGCCACTTTCTTGTGTGGCTCGATCTTTGACTTTTCTCCTTAACTGACCTCCTGACCTTTCTTCCGGTTAGATGTGCACAAACACAAACAAACCACCATCAGGGGATTCAGAGGAGAGTTCAAGCATATTGATGCCTTGAAATATGTATGCATGACCTGGCACAGGCTAGGGAGATGCCGGCATTAACTATTCATTAAATAGGTTATGTGTAATAATTAATTCACTGTGGCCGTACTCATAAACAACACACGTGTTATGAACAGAGCAAGTCATACCCATCAAACCACATAAGATGCGTTTATTTTATTTTTTAAAGTTAAATTATCATATTCATATATCTCATCACACAGTAGAGCTTACTTAAGTGATTGTCTTTTCTGCTGCTTTGGGTCTGCAAACAGGAAGGTGAGACTGCCCGCTGTAAGCTGCTGAAATAGTAAGTAGCCTTTGGCCACAGAGAGTCCGAAGTGCTGCTGACGCCTGGGCCCCGGCTCTCATCTCTCTGAATGCAGCACTGAATTATTCAGCAGTTCAATAATATTTTCAAACACGTTTCTCGCCGGGGACATTGAGGTGCTCAGTGTAGCAAACCTCATCTATATATTCTATTTCAAGTTCCTCCAGCTTTTAATGAAAAAAAGTAAGCGGGCGTGTAAAAGGTGAAATCACTCGGCCAGGCAAACATCTTCTGCAAGGAATTAGATCTCTGTGCGCCAAGGCTGGCGCCTGTTTAAAGCAGATTATTCCCAAGCTTTTTCCTGCTTTAAAGAAGCTAGCACTTTGCTAAACAAAGGTCATGTTAAAAAAGTATGCCTAGCTACAGATGTGACTAAAAACTGTTAGAATCGACACGCATAGCAAACGTTGCACCCATTGGCAGTCGAACATCTACTCAGGAAACTGTCATGGTGGGATCCATCCAGATGTTTGAAAAGTACTTGAGTTTACGGTATTGGTTGATAATCTATAGCCTGGGAATAGCTTATTGGTTAATAGGCGATATTCAGACATTAACTACAGGTTGAGACAGAAAGATGAAGAGAGATATTGACAGTCTCAATAAGAAAGGCTGGATTCAAGAAGCTTTTCTACAAATGTTTGACCTGTGGGGTGTGTAGATTGGCGACCAAGCAGATGTCACAGTAGAATCCTGTTTATTATTGTCTTCCAGGGATGCAAAGCTGTGAAATATGCATGAGAAGGGAGACTATGAGCTGGTATTACATGCAAAAAGAGAATGTACGAATGCTTTACATCAGTGCATGATTACATTTAGTGCTGAGCTCTCAAAGTTCCTATCTTGTTTAAATACATGACTAATGATTTGGGTAAGGCCACTATTTGGCAACCCAAAGCAGCGTGGTCCATAGTCAGCAAGGCTTTGCAAAGGGGTAAGTTTAGCCATTTTTGTTAGTTCTGAAGGTCATATGATGTCAGCAAAGGGCAAAAAGGGAATCTTGTCTGTGTAGTGAGGCATTAAAGATTTATTTTTTGTTGTACATGTATCTCATTCATCTTTAGAGCTCTGCTAGGGTGGATTATCTTCTAGACAGTATCATTCAGATCGGTTTTGTCAAGCCATTCCTAATATGTCGGCTTGTAATTATATTGAAAAGAATATGAAAATTAAAATATTGTAAAGTTAGATGGAAGAGAGCGCCACGTGTGTGGGCTACGCCACAAAATTATTATCGAAAAGTTTATGCTTTTTGAAGGATGGAATTTCAAGCTTGAGCTTTTCCTTATTGAGTTGGGTTCAACCAACACTCACCCCCTGCCACCCATCATGGCAGATTAGGTAATAGTACTTTGTGAGTTTGGGTGTACTGCTTTGTATGTCAATCAAGGGAACTTGACTATTCATTATACATCTAGAGGAAGTCCACTGAGTACGATCAACATGAGTCAATGTTTCCACATTTATTGCCCTTTGAAATCAGCAAAGCTGCCCAGCAGATAAACTAGCAATTGAACTAAAAAGGATTAATGCAAACCCTCTTAGTTAATATTCTGTGCCCGCCCTTCAAATGTAATCAAGGTTGCTCCCCTCTCTGCTTCCACAACAAGGTGCATATTAGCGCCATGAAACCGTCTGGTGACCGTGCACGGTAAAAATGGTTTTAACATAACATAACATATGTGTGGACAGTAAATCTATAGTCACCTATGCATACTTAGCTCAATATTTTGGCTACAAAATTCTTGGATCTCAATATTCCAACCCTGATGTTGACTTGACTACAACCCAGGCCCAGCAGCCCACTCTGATCCAACAACATTGGGAAGCTGGACACTCCAAACATACTCATTATCAAAATAAATCTTTAGGGGAGATGTATTCTTCAATACAGAAGGAGTAAAATTCTGGAACAGCGCCATTTTGTGCATATCAGTTCTTGCACTATTCTCCATGCTCTTCAGCATTAAAGTGAAAAATAAAATCCTTCCCCATTGTGCAACAATTCCCGATTTAATAGAGACGTCCCACTACTATTTAACATACCCCATGTGATTAAAATATCCCCACGCCTCTATAGAGCATTACTGTCTGCTGCTTTTCACTACAGTTTGTTGTGCCAAAAAGTGTGTGGAGGCGAATACATTAAAAGTGTGCATAATACAAAGGACACTATTAAAAATAAATAAATGTCACTTTTCGAGCTGATGGAGAAAAATTATTTCTTTTTTGTTTCTTGTTATTACATTTCAAAAGGAGGAAATAAATGGCAAAAGTTAGGTGTCATAAAAAAACTAGCTATGAATTATATCAGCGATCACATACGGAAACAAAATAAGAAAAAGACAATTCAGTGTCGAAGATATTTAATTTAAATGCAAAGTCTCACCAGATGCATCATGTTCTCTAGTCTAGATAGCTGCAATTTTTGCAAAAGTGGATTGACCATATTCCCAAAGACACAAGAAATAGCCAGGCCTTGAATTAGACGGCAGATAATTTCTACAACCTGAACATATTTAAACACGCCATAATCATATAAGGCAGACTAAGGTTGGAAACAAAGATCGCAATTTGCATCATAAGTTGCCCAATCAAGTGATATTGTTTACAAACTATAGAGAGTCTATCATTAATATTTTGGGGAAAAAGTTGACTTTCTAAATTGGGAATTTATAAGAGATATTTTGGAACCTCTAAGAATGGTGATATATGCGCTTGTAAATGACGATAATAGCAGAAAAGTTTTTAATTTGATTTGTTAAAAGAATTTAGGATTGTCAAGTTGAATTGAGGCTTATGTCTGATTTCGTGTGCAAGAAAAAGAAGCCGTATATTAGACCATCACAATATGAATTCATAGCATGTGCAATCCTGCTGCCCAATACTCATGAATAAATACCTCTAAAAAACTGGACGAGGGAGACCAGCTTTATAAACTGGCCTTCGTTGTTTGGATTGCCATAAAGAAAAGGCAATGACGTAAATAATTAATTCACAGGGGCAGTGCACGATAAAAAATAAATTCGCAACATGGTGTCATCCATTTTAGTAACAGGCATAAAAGGATTCTGGAAGCAAGGGCACTGCTCCATTATATGCTAATATGGCAATGAAATCAATTACCAAATCTAAAACTGCTAAGGCTGACAGGTAAACAAACATATTTTCTTCTCGTTGTGGGACTTTAGCCTTTGTCGTTTTGAAAAACTCTTTTGAGGAAGGGGACTCTAATTTAGAAACTTCGATCTATCCAGAGGCTCTATTTACGAATACCAATAGCCAAGTTTAGGTATCACCACCTACCCCAATAATTCACCCACACATACCCTTTCCTCCTGTGTACTTTGAGCAATGAGTTCTAGATATGTATATATGTTTAATTTACTTTGGAATGTAAAACATCTGAGACTCAAACAGGAGGTGTGCTAAATAAACCGAATTTAATATGCTATGCTAAAATACGAAATGTTAATTACCTCTCCTGTAGACACTGTACTTTATAAAGAGACCATACTGCTCTTTGGTGGTCAGGGCAACCTTACTACAATAGGGCTGACCTGGCCTGAATTGGGATACTATGCTAGAACTGAATAGCATGCACTATTATTAAGTACCATAAATCAAGATGGTCCCATAGTGCACAGGTTCTGTCCAGATGCTAATACGGTATTATTCACATTGCCCTGAAATAGGTCTATGTGACTTGAATGCCACACATAGACTGACAGCTACTTCAAGCTGCAGCCCCATTTCTTTTAAATATACCGAATTATTTTCTTAAACCCAGCAGAAATAATGTAAGATTTCCACTTTTATTTATTTTAATTAGTTTTATTTAGGTTTTTTATTAAGTGCTGCAAACCACCAGGTTAGCCTCGGAGCTCTTGAGTTTCGGTTCAAAGATTAGAGATGGGTCTACAAAAGAGTAGGATGACAGTAGTTGTAAAACAAGTTGAAATAATGAAAAGTGTACAGACGGGAATATCCTACAAGGAGTCAAAGCATGAAATAGTCATGAGGTGATCCTCATTGGGTTGTTTTGCATGAAATGCTCAGATCAAAAGAAATATTCTGATTAGCTTTTTCATTTATGAGATATAAGAGCAGTAATACCTCATATTTCAAATTTAATAGGCTCAGTGTCTGCTAATGGAAAAATCTATTAGTCCATTGTTAGAAATGGGGGCCTCTAGTTGCCAGAGGTATGCACCCTGTCCAAGTAGTAACCCACACTCTAGTCAGGGAAAGTGTAGTACACACTAAAAGTTTAGCTGTGATCACCCTCTGGTAGCTTGGTGCAGAGCAGTCAGGCTAAACTAAAGAGGCAATTTGTAAAGTATTTGTACACAAACACGCACACACACTCACACATACAGTAACACATTGAAAACACCACAAAAGTACTCAACACAGTTTAGACAAATAGCCAATATTTATCAGAGTAAAACAAGACCAAAATGACAAAAATCGAATATATACAAGTCATTTTTGATTTTTTAAAGATTAAATAAAAATGGAGTGATTAGAAGGCAATAGTTCAAACTGGGGTTATCTGGTCGCGCTTGACCGGAACAAATCCAAAAGTTCAATCTGACTGTGAAGGAGCGCGGGCCAGATGCAGGAGTCACGCAGACCCCCTTACAGTATCTTGGATGCGTCGGAAATCAAAGACGATGCGTGGCACAGAGGAAGTGAGGCTTCGCGGATTCAGGTGATGTGCCGGTTCCTTAAGGCTGTTGAAGGTCGTTGAAGCTTTAATGCCCATGGATAATGCATTGTACAAAGGAGGTGATGAGTTGATTGCAGGTGAGAGTCCTTGATTCCTGAAGGCAACATGGCTTCAAGGATGCATCGATGTTACAGCGAGCTGCATCGATTTTACGGCGTCAAAGTAGAACCATTGGTCTGAAAGCACCTTGCCAGTCAAAAATCACGCAAGGCCAGGGCTGCATCGGAGTCACAGCGGTGCATCACAGTCTTCAGTGCTCGAGACTTACGCAGTGGCAGTTCTTCAGAGGTGCGTTGTGTCGCTCACTCTGCGAGCTGGGTCCATGGCATTGGTGCAAGCAGTGGCAATGCATCAATTTCGCAGAGATATGCTGGTTCCGAACTGATGCTTTGGAGTCGATACATCGCTTTCTTGGTTGAAGCACCAAATTCACCTCCAAGGGCCCAGGACTGGATTTGGCATGACTTGGCGGGCCTTGACTCACAGCAGAGGAGCCCAGGTGCTGATAGCAAGATGCAGTTTAAGTCTTTGATGTCCCTGAGACTTCAGCAACAGAAGCAAGCCCTTGACGATCCTTAGAAAGCAGGAAGCAGACAGTAAAGTCAAGAACTCTCACCCCCAGGCAAGAAGCAACAGGCAGCAGGGAAACACCGAAAAACAAGCAGCAAAGTGTCAGTCCCTCCTGGCAGCACAACATCTCTTCTTAGCAGAATATCCTCAGTCCAGAAGTGTTCTGAGTATATGGTGCCAGAGGTTCAGTACTTA
Source organism: Lissotriton vulgaris (assembly GCF_964263255.1). Lineage (NCBI taxonomy): Eukaryota > Metazoa > Chordata > Amphibia > Caudata > Salamandridae > Lissotriton > Lissotriton vulgaris. The sequence continues at coordinate 578,737,358 of NC_141691.1, forward strand.
TACCCATTTTAGCACTGAAGCAGGGAGACTTCAAAGAAAGGTCTTTGTAGTGCACAAGACCCTGCACTTCCTGGCCCTAGCACCAGACACACTACAGGGGGGTATGCAGCTCTTTGTGTGGGGATAGTCACAGCCCTATTCAGGTGCATGTGTCGACTCCTCCCACCATTCTAACTACGGATAAGAAGGGCACACCTCTCCTCCCATTGTGTGTGACTGTCTAGACTGAATTCACCCAGCAGTCATCCTGGCCCAGACGTGTTTTTTAGGGAGAGGCAGTGGCACAGAATAGTTAAAGTAAGAAAAAGCCAACTTTCTAAAAGTGGCGGTTTCAGGCCTGCAATTAAAAAACCAACTGCACTAAAAGATGTGTTTTTAAATTGGGAACCCAGAGACACCAAACTCTATTTGTCTATCTGCTCCCAATTGTAAATTACACTTGTAAAGTGTGACAGGGCACCTCCAATGCTAACCTACAGGAGAGATAAGCCTTGCTGTAGTCAAAAGCGGATTTAGCAGTTTTTCACTACCAGGACATATAAAACTAAAAAAGCATATGCCCTACCTTTTAAGAACACTGCACACTGCCCATGGAGCTACCTTGGGCCTATCTTAAGAGTGTCTTACATATCATAAAAGGGAAGGTTTGGGCATGGCAAGTAGTGGAATTTGCTGGGTCCTGTGTTTCCCCACAAATTGATATTAAGGATGCATTTCCCTTACACTCCTGAAGGTGATTACTTAGTTATTCAGTGATACATGGGTCCAGTTTAGGCTCAACGTTGGGCACAGATGTTTAAATGAATCTCCACAAGTAGAGGGCTGAGGCATGCCTGTGTCCCAATCCTTGGATAGAATGACCACAAGTAGAGGACTGAAGCATGCCTCTGTCCCAACCCTTGGATCTTTTGTTTCTTTGCATTCAGAATGGGTCATGTGCTTTCCATTGCTAGATGCTTTCCTCCAGATATGGTGCTTGAGCCTCCAAATACTACATCTTCATTCTACAAAAGATGATGATGGGTCTTCAGCAGTCTCTGAATAAGCTATTGAGGTATAACACCTTAAGTGACCTTCAAATTAACATCAACAAAACCGAAATCTTGGTTCTTTACCCATATATGCTAGCCTTACAGATAATATAGTGGCAAGAGGAGAGTAAAAGTTGTCTCATCGCACACCTAAATGTACCAAAAGAGGAGCAAAGAGGGAAGAGTTAACCAGGGTGCCCATCACGCAATATAATCTAAATACGAACCGTAGTTCTACAACACAAAGCTACATCAGCATTCTGGGGGAATGTCACGCTATAAATTCTTTATCTTTGTGAGACAGGGATTGATATCTAATCACATACCCCCCATATGTGTCTATTTGATAAACACACAAATAGATTACAAAGTAGGATGGTGTATCAAAGTGATGTTTGATAAGTGTTCAAATCAAAACAAAGAAAAGTGTCTATCTCTTGCTTTGCGATTATGCGTTTTCATATTTCAAAGTTTTTAATTACCTTCTTGCATGGTACGGTCCCCTTGTATCTGTTTCCCACCTGTCCCTGACCCTGTTGAAGTACCTTTAAACGGTGTAAACAATAGGTGTAAATAAAGCTCTTAGTTTCTGTTTAGCAGTGCCAGTTGTGTTCTTTGTTCTTAATGCTTGTCCCGTGACAAGGGCTTTTAAATTGTAATATTTTTATCTGTCAAAGGCTTGAAGCTGCACCACTGTGAGATTCGAGTAGCCTAAGAGCAAATGTTCTAAGACTTAATTTACATTATACTGAATTAAAAATTGATGTGGGAACTGCAGTAGAATTGACATTTCAGATTATGCTCCTAATTACCCAAGCTCACCAACTATTTTTGAAGTTCTGGATTTGAAAAGGAAAAGTGCATATAAAAGTATTGATGTACTTCTAGAGTACATGTCAGAGACACTTCCAAAATCTGCAACATGGTGACTTATATTGGAAAGAGTTTTCTCCAAGGTGATAAACACTGGCCAACCTCCTGACTCTCTCGAAGGGCGTAATGGTGTAAGTCTGCTATGGATAGCCTGAGTGAACGTGTGGGGGGTCTTTTGGTTATGAAAGGTGTTTTGCTTGGAGGGTCCAGTGAAACCAATGAGGGTGGGTAGCAGTGGGCCATCTCCATTCAACTTGAAGTGCAAGGATACATGGGGATCTGTTTCCAGTGTGGTAACACCCATACAACTACTCAACCAAAAGAATTAGGTAAATGAGTATGTATCTTGTAATGTTCGAGGAACAAAAAACTCTCTGGAATTGTCAATTTCAAATCACAGTTTAAAATGGAAGCCACTGTGCCTGATTAAAACTGTGGTAAATGGGAGTGTGTTGGGGCATTCAGAGCTGTTGAAACCATTTGAGAGGATTCAGTAGGACATCAGATCCAGCTTCAAGGCTGCAATGCCAGGTGCAATATGGTGGCCCAGTCAGCTCAAGCAATATGAGTGAGAAGAATCTTCATACAGGAAACATGTAACTTCAAGCCAGCAGCATGCTCTGAATAAGCCAGCCTTGTTACTCATGCAAAGACCTACATATCTTTGCCTACCGCTAACCCTAACTTATCCGCAAGCGCACAATCCGACAGGCTAGAGTTAAGATGTGAAGGCACTTTAACTTATTTCTTATGCGATCAACAAAATCCCATTCTCTACACTCCAGAAAATTGGGAATGGGTCAGTCACAGCTAGCATGGAAACTTAGACCCTCTTTACAAGTTCCTTGGATATAAGTGGGAGGGATACTGTAGAGCCAGACTCTACAGTTTAAATTGGAGATTCCAGACCTCCATATCTTTATCCATATAGAGGGAGAGGTGTGGCGCCGCGGCCAGGGTAACTGACTCCGGAATCTGGGGATCACGGTTCGGGGGATCAATCCCCAGGGCCGGCAGCAGATAAGCTCAGCACCATGTGACTCTTGGCAATAGCTTGCTTAATCTTCCCGATGGCCCCCAGCGCCTAGAGACCCTAACGGGTGATGGTTCACGCTTTACAAAATGTGGATTATTATTATATCCAGAGATTACGAGCAATTTCACTCAGAATGGGGAATACTGCACGTGCCCAGGAAAATTGAGTCCCAATCTGCATGATTTTCCTCCTTCGAGGGAAAATAAGGTATTTATTTACACACATTATTACCACCTGCTTGTAGCAAGTGGTAAACGTGTGGGGGCCTCTCCTCTCAGCTGCGGTGCTGGGTTTGGAAGCCTGCAGGAGGGTAGTGTCATTTTGCTTCAGGTTTTGTTCTGCTTATCCTTTGGTGCAGTATGTTGACATGTTTCTACTTGCTCTACCTGTATATGATTATTCCCTGAATTTTTCCATTTTAAATGTATGGGGACCAATTCAAAAGGCATGCAAGAGTATGCAAAAATAGTGTTACAGGAGTACTACTTTACCTATTCCAAAATGCCTTTGTGGGCAGGCTCCAGATGTTTATGTTTGCTCTGTATAAAGTACAGAAAGTGCTAGAGATCTCACTGCTTCAGACATGTCTGCCTGCCTGTGATTGCCCTTCCTGTGCCAATTTGCTCCTCAGCCTCCTGTACTTTTTTTGCAGTGCATCTGATTCAATGGCTAACATTTGCAGTATTGTAGCAGCAATTGTTATTGCTTCTTTATTCTAACCCTTTCTGTGATTATAAAGGCAGATAGACTTGCCAAATCTGTACATCAAAGGGACAGACCTCAGTCAAGCAGTCCTCACTAGGCGGATTAATATTGTAGCTGGTGCTCTATGTGGTAAAGTGTGCATCTTTCACTTTTGGGGATTCAAGCTCCCTAGCTTTCTTCTATTCCCTGCAACTAGGGTTGCCTTATTGATGTGCTACTCAGTATGCGGGTGTCATTTCTTTCATGGAACCCCTACTTTCTCTAAGGATTTCCCCTTTTTAAGTTTTATGTATTCATCTCAGATCCCCACGTAATGAAGCCTACTGTCTCCATCAAACCATCGTGATTTTGTGTTAAATTTCCCACTTGTATTTTGTGGACGTTTTCTCAAATATTCTTCTGTGGAGTCTGATGGAACTTTGGAAGGATATTTCAGCCCTGTGTGCGTGATGTGATTAGTTGCTAGACCATAGAATGTTTGTAGTTACTGAATAAAGAATACTTTAGTTCACATTTTTTTACTGTATTTGTATTTTTTTCAAATACCTTTACTGATTATTTAAAAAAGCAAGATAAAAAATACAACACCAAGCTTTTCATCATCCCTCTTCCTCGTGGGTGTCTCATGATATATTTTGATCAATATCAATCCATGCCTTTTCTAATTTTTCTTGGCAGCCACGACAGGCGTAAGCTTTCTCTTCTGCAACCATGGAGCAGTCTAATACAGCAGCTCTTGGGACATCAGGACTGCCCATATCAAGCATAGTCATCGGGGACAGCACTTGGGGAGTTCCCACCACAGCATGTAAGTCTTCTATACCACCCTTCCAAAACCCCAGCAGTTTCAGACATGGCCAGAGGATATGCAAGGACGTGCCCACCCTCCACCTCCCCCATCCACCTACGGTCCACACTTCCTGTAGTACAAAGTGGATGGAATACATAATACATTTCGAAGACATAGAATATTTAAATTATGTTTACAGGTAAGGTCCCCTGCTTACGTTAAACAGTGTAATCATGGCAATGGTGTTATCTCATGTGAGTCCCATGTTAAGACACAAAATGCTAATTTGATAATCTTAAAATATTGTGCCAGAAATCAAGAGCAACAATTTCAACATGCCAGGTAAATGGGGGATGGGCTAAGTTGTCCATGATAGGCTAAGCCAAGGCATGCTTTGAGAAGTTTAATTTAAAAAGTTAACTACGTTCGAAGTTTATCAAAGAGGGCCAAGTTAAAAAATACTAGGGAAAAATATTAAAGTTTTTAGCCTGTAAGTTAACCATAGGGTGGGGGGCAGCAACAAAGGAGAGATCCCACCACCGGAGATCTTGTGTGCATGAACCGAACGGGAGTACACCCCCTTTTTCTGGTTAAGACCCATTTATTCTGCATATTTAGAAAACATGCTTCGCATGACATTTTATTTTACAAGTTTAAATAACTTAGTTGAAAAAGTGCTCTATAAGTGCGTCCTTTATTTTCGGTCCAGCATTTTATGTCTAACAGCTTGATTCATGAAGGAGAATTGCGCTCGCAAAGGGCCAGATTCTCAGAATCTGGCCCTTTGCGAGCGCAATTTTTGCATTTGGGATTCATCATCCCAAATGCAAAAATCGGTAATAGCGAAATCGCACATTTGCGAGGAATTACATTTAAGGAATCTCTATTTGAGATTCCTTAAATGCAATTCATCATCCATTTTCAAATTGCGAATTCGCTATTTCGGGCCGCTATTTACCGCGAGGTCAAACCTCGTGGTAAATAGCGAAAACTTAGAAAAATGCTTTTAAAAGCATTTTTCTAAGTTGCATGTTGCACACACACATATCCTTTGGACATTGGTGTGCGCAACACCTGTTTAAATTTGCATTGAAGGGGTGATACAGGGTGTCCTTTGGACACCCCTGGCACCCTTTAAATCGCTATCTTATTTGCGATTAGGTAATTGCTAATCGCAAATAAGGAATACTCCCCATTCATTCCTATGGGCCTTTTAGCCCATAGGAATGAATGGGGAGTTATTCCTTATTTGCGATTAGCAATTTGCTAATCGCAAATAAGGAATATGTAGGAATCGCATTTTATTTTGCGATTCCTACATAAATCAGGTTTTGCGAGCCTGTAATAGCGATTCCTTATGAATCGCTATTTTAGACTCGCAAAACGAATGAATCAGGCTGTTAGTTACAAAAAAATATATTTTTTTAAATGAATTAATTTACATTTTTACCAGTTATGCTCATGCACCCCGGTGAGCCAGCAGAGAGATCTAAGAATATTTTATTGGCGCAGTTAGTACTTCGTCATTCATTTCGTTTCCTGACGTTGTAAATTAAATATTGCCTCGCTTGCAGGTGACAGTTGCCTGCAGAATATATAGCCTTATAACTCTTCGGGGTGTAAACGATCACCGAGGCTCTGCCCAGCTATTGATCTGGTGCACATCCAATGCATCACCTTCGCCCATGCGTCACGACCCTGCCTCGCGCACAATAAGACATGTCCAGCTCAAGGTTCTTCGACTCATCCCTGATGCATTTTATGGGAAAGTTATTTGCCTGCCTCCTCCCCCATGCACGCAAAACTCTCTCGATCACTGAATAAATTGAGGCTCTATGGGATTAATCAGGGAAAGTTGTCCACCCACCTGCGCACAACCCACAGTTTATAAAAGTACTCTGTTTCAGGGGATATGCAGGTACTAATTGAAAAATGTTAGATACATATAGAATTTCCTTTTTACAGTAAGTGGGCCTTAATTACTCAAGTTAATCACTTAGTCGATGGGTCATTGGGCCAGAAATGTCTGCCTTACTGCAATAATGTCCTTATTTACGCTTCACTCAGAAGAGTCGCTTGGTTGTGCATTGTGTAGAATGAATATAGCTAGAGTGAGCACCACAGTGACTGTATTTCACCAGTGACCTGGGATATACACACTCTTCAAGGTGCCTTTTACTGGCCGGGGAGTTTCACCAAGTACATAACTGGGACCAATGGAACCAGCCACAGGAGCAGCAGCAGCAAACAAAAGGTGGTGGGGTTGGTACGGGGTGCGGGATTTGCAGAGCGGGGAGGGTTAAAAGAAATAATTACCAATAGCATGAGAGCAGCGCAGGGATTGGCTTGAGAGGTCTGGTTTAATGTTTGCTCAGGCACAGGGAGTCTGATTTTTCTCCAACCTGGCTGCCCAATAGAGCTGTGTTGGGGAATCCTAACTGCGCCTGTCTGTTTGGCAGGCCTAACACGGACGGCTAAACATATATACGCACTTAGAAGTACACATACCACTTCATTCTTCCTCCCTCCTATGGCCCGGCCCTGCCCCTCCCGACACACGCTGGCTGAGCCAGCAGCTGAACACTAAAATGATAATAAAATATTGTGTTATTTTTCAGCTGCTGGCTCTGAACCAGTGGGGCGATGCTCCCCCGCCATTGCGGAGGAGGTGCCGCTGCACAGGAGCCTATGAGATAATCATTACTTATACTTCATAAGCCACTCCTGGCATGGGTTGTTGGTTACTACATCTGGGGGTGGACAATTATGTCTTATGGAGCTGGCTGTGGTCAGATGTGGTTGCTGATGGAGACATAATGGCTCTAGGGATGATTTTCCCTGTGCAACTGTAGTTGGGGTGCTCCTGAACTGCACTTCTGATCAGTTGATCTATGTGTAATGCTAGCAAAGCGGGAAGCTGTAGTTTAGTAGTTAGGTGTGATGGTCACCAGTAGCTCATTCCTAGTTATATTCACCCTCTGAAAGAGTGGATAATTTGCATGCCAGTCTTTAAGAGGCGGTGGAAGATGTTGGTTCTTTTCATGAGTAGTTGCTTACCTGGACTATCGATGGCAGGGATGCTAGTTTCTGGCCCCATGCCCAAAGAGCAGTCATCCTTTGCCTGACATGATGCCCGGTGTTTGCCACACAGTCTGGCCACCTGCCTCCCTGCACACCCTGGACTGGGCAAGCACCAAGTGCAGGGTTCATGTTGCACATTGCAAAAACGAATACAATGGATTTTCACATTTCACTTTGGCTCGCATGTATGCAGGGTGAGTACCCTGGTTTAACTGTTAAAGCCTTTTCTAAATACCGGCAATTTTATCATAATTTCTGCGCTTGGGTAAATTGCAGGTACATTTCTTTGTACTGGGACAGCCTCCAAATGAGGCATGTGTGCGACTAATGGGGATTTATTGTTCCTTAATTCATAGGACCCGGATCCCCCCAGCATGGCCCCGCCCCCCCTAGTTGACACCCCAACCCACAATTGAATCCTCAAAGCATTGAGTGGGTTATAAAAAGGCCATGTTTAATTTCAACATATCATAAACATGACAAAAGCAAAGTAACATGCATAATCATCATCACAGACACTTTTAATATTCATCTTCATAACTGCAAAATCATAAATGCAAAATTATATCATCGCCCCCCAGCACCAAGGGGCCTTCTGGCTCGCATCTCGCACTGAGCCTACCACGCCAGGTGCACCGCACCTGCGTCAAAGAGAAGTGGGCCCCACCCTCTGATCCTTGTCCGCCAATTCTAGGGCCCCTCCCCGACCACCGGACTGCCCAGGGACCCAGGAGGCTCGTGATCTGTCGCCCTAGCCTCCCCAGCCGGTGGTCACATCTTCCCAGCGAAGAGCTTACCGTCTCCCCTCTCAGTGCTGGCCTATGGAGTACGTAAGGCAGTCCCTTGTGTTAGTCAATGTCACTGATCGCAGGTCTCTCTTCCGCCACAAGGGTGGCCAAGGCCCTCAGGTCTGCCACCCTCCCCACCTGCGCTCTGTATAAATGACCAAAGTCCTTTTATCCATGTGTCTGTGCCCAAGTCCGACAAATGCACTCCGTCGTTGTAGTACATAGCCTCTCCCGAGATCATCCGGTGTGGAATATGACATAAGCGGCCCTTCACTGAGCACAACCTTGCCATCTCCCCGTTGAGTCGCCTTACTGACACATTCAAGGACCTTGTTCGAACTCCCGGGCCCCATGTCCTGCGCGGTATCATTGCTGACCAAGCAATCCTGGCCGATGGGAAGATTTTTCCCAACCACGCAAACTCTGTCAGCAACGCCTCTTTGACTGCTAAGCGACCACGATCAACCATATCATTTCCTCCCAAGTGAATGATAATCCAGTCTGGGGACTTGTGCCCTTCTTGATCTCTTAACTCCTCCACGAGCCGCCTCAGGTGACGAATTCGCATGCCCCCGACGCCTCGCCACAGGAATTCCGTCCCGCCCAAGTCTGCCGGTTTCACCACTCGCCGTTGATGTAAACGCACCGTAGCGCGACGCACGAACGAGTGCCCCAACACCCACACCAGCTTCGCGGGCATACTAAGTTAGAGGAGAGAAATGGAAAAGTCAGGCACAAGTCACAGTCAATCATTGATCCATCATCACAACAATTCAGGCCTCACATATCTGCGATAGCAATCGGACGACCAGCGCCCCACCCTTTTAATCGCATCGCTCTGCAGGCCCGCCCCTGCGGCCAAGGTAGCTGCGCCAATCCTAAATGAATGAGACGAGTATCCTGCATCTCCCAGACCTAATCGCGCTAGCACCAGTCCCAGGACCGCCTTAAACTGAAACTGGGACAAACAGTCCCCGTTCTCATGAACAAACAAGGCCTGCCCGCTCCCAACTGGGCGCAGGGCCAGATACGCTCTCATCCGGGTTACCGGGCAGGCCGAAACCCCTGGCGCAGGACCCAGCCGAATGGTGACCCCTTTGCCCAATTGGTCGGTCTTAGATCTCCTTAAAGCCACTGCCAAACTATTTGAAGACAGGCAAATGTCCCTATGTTGGAGGCCCCCTTCCTGGTCGACTCTAGAGGACCCCACCACTTCACCCAGACGGAATGCCCCATAAAAGGTTAGAGTGAAGGCCGCCCCCAGCAGAATGCCTTCGAAGGGGGAATCACAAACCAAAGGCAAGAGGTCCACCATAGCACATAAGGTCGGGATGTTCAAAGGCCTACGAGAATCCCGCCTAGGTCCCTCCAGTCTAGCCCAGCCCGCCACAGCTTTCCTGACTAAAAAAGAGCAACCCGGGTCGCGTACCCCTGCCAGTTTTGCAAAGAAGCCTATTGCTGACAAGTTAGCCTTAACGAAAGAGACAGCCCTGCCCTGATCCCTTAACTTCTGTAGGTACCCATGAATAGCATCTGGAGCAAACAATTGAGGCAACCCAGCCTCATCCACAAACGACCTGTAGGAATTAAAATGCCTTTGGTAAGATTTCCTGGTGCGATCGTTCAGGGAAGCACCTACCAGCCCCGCTAATGGGGGCACCAATTGTCCACAGTGATGGTGGGAACTCTGTCATCCGCTCCTCTGCCTGCGGGTGGAACCTCCGGAATTCCTGCAACTTGGAACGAGACAAAGCATCAGCAGCATTGTTGTCAACCCCCGGTATATGCGCCGCCTTGAAAGTCAAGTTCAGCTTCAAGCATACCAACACCAGTTGTTTCAACAGTCTGAGCACATGCACACAGGAGGCCCCCTGCCTGTTAATAGCTTCCACCACAGCCATGTTGTCAGACCAGAATATCACTGCCCTGTCTCTGAAGCGGTCGGCCCAAATTGTCACAGCTACAACTATAGGAAAGAGTTCTAGGAATGCTATGTTTTTTGTCAGGCCTGTCCTGTGCCACTCTGCTGGCCACTCCGCCCCACACCAGGAAGGACCTAAAATGGCCCCAAAACCGATGCTGCCGGCCGAATCAGTAAACAGGCCGAGTTCCGAGCTGGACACCGGAGGGGCTGGCCACACCACCCTACCATTGAAATCTCTGAGGAAACTGCGCCAAACCCTCAGATCCTCTTTCACCTCTGCCCTCAGCCGAACACGGTGGTGTTTGTGCGTTAACCCCCCCCATTGACCTGGCTATGGATCTAGAGAAAGGGCGCCCCATGGGGATGATTCTTAGGGCAAAATTGAGCTGGCCAACAAGTACCTGAAGCTGGTGAAGAGTAACCTTAGGTCCCGCCAGAGTGGCGTCAATCGCTCGGGAAAAGGCCTGAACTTTGTCCAAAGGCAGCCTGCACTCCCCCGCCACCGTGTCAATTTCTATCCCCAGAAAGGACATGCACGTGGCCGGGCCCACTGTTTTTTCCGGGGCCAGGGGGACCCCGAACTCCCAAAACATTGACACCAGTTCATTGAGTGCTCTGGCGCACCCCCCTGACCCTGCCGGACCCATCACCATGAAATCGTCTAGGTAATGCACCACATTAACACAACCTGTCCTGCGCGAAAAAACCCATTGCAGCATGGAACTAAAGGTCTCAAAATACTTGCAAGACACCGCACAACCCATGGGCATGCACTTATCAAAGTAGAATTGCTGCTGAAACTGGAAACCCAATAGTTTGTAATCCTCGGGATGCACTGGCAACAGACGGAAGGCAGATTCAATATCAGTTTTTGCTAACATCGGCCCCCGCCCTAGTTCCCTCACCAGCTGCACAGCGGTATCAAAAGATGAGTAAGTCACAGAACACAAAGCTGCGTCAATGCAGTCATTCACAGAGAAACCTTTAGGAGCTGAGAGGTTATGTATCATCCTAAACTGCCCAGGATCCTTCTTAGGCACTACTCCCAGGGGGGAACAAACATAACCTGCCAGTGGAGGAGCGGGGAAAGGGCCAGCGACCCTACCTAAGGCCACTTCCTTCTCTACCTTTGCTGCTACTACTGTTGGGTGCATTCTAGCTGACATGAGATTGTTGCATTGGTCAACAGGAGGAACGCCTAGGGCGAGAATGCGGAAACCTACAGAAAAACCATCAAACAAAACCTTGGCTGCTGCCCTATCTGGGTACTGATTGAGCCAATAAATCAATTTCCCTAGGTCTACAGGAGAAGGAAGACTATTGCTGAGGATGCTTGTGCTCTTTGTTCCCAGCCCCCCCGCGCTCTTTGAACTTCTTATTACATTTAGACTCTGGATGCGAGGAGTGACCACAATAGGAGCAGGCATGTCTGAATTTGCACTGCCCTGCAGGATAATTGCATGACTTTCTATTGAATGCCCAGCAAGCTCCTTTCTTTTCCCCTGGGCCACCCTGGGAGGTCCGAAAAGGCTGTTTCGTGTGGTGCCCCCCACCATTAACGTTCTCAAGCCATGCATTTATTTCCACCTGGTCCCAGCCAATACTCGGGTTCTCCTCTTTAGCCCACCGGAATTCCCTATCATAATCCAACCATGCAGACCCCCCATGTGTCGCATGCGCTTTCACAATTTTATTCGTGTAGAAAACCAATGGTATCGCTAACTCTGGCCTTTTTTCTAACAGCACTGTCGTGTACACATGGAAGCCAAAGAGCCAATTAGTGAGAGACTCCTCCACCCTTGGCCTCCTGTCTTTGAAGGAGCCCTCTTTACCTTCTCTCTCCCTGAACTCCATGTCCCTCCTAGTAGGCCTGATGAGCGCAAATATATCTACATATGTCCCTTTCCAGATTTTTTCTCTCATTTCCGTGGACACATGTGTGGCTAACATCCTGGTTGGGATAACACATTCCCGTGCACCCCCCTCGGCGCTATCCCTGCCTCCCCGCCCTTGGTCGCCACCTCGCATGCCTTACCTCCTACAGGTACCGTTGCTACTGCTGGTGACGCTCCTGTAGTCCCACTGGGCTTTGTATTCCGCGCCTCCACTACGAGTGCTAACTGCCTCTGGATTTCTAACAGCGCCCCCTGTTCTACAGCCAGCCCTGGTGCCCACGGGGCTGCCGCCACTGTGCTGGGAGTCTGCCCCGCTGCCGGGGGTGTTAGCTGTCCCACTAGGTTAGCCACAGATGCTAAAAGCCCAGCCATCGGGTCCTGTGTGCCTGCTGCCGCCACCACCACTGGTTGAGGGGGGGGAGGTGCTGGCACGTTCACCACGGCCTGGTGTGGATTCCCCGGGGCCAATGCTTTCAGTGCTTCCCTGATCTCTGCCAATGTTGAACCCACCGGGTCAGCTGGCGTTACTGCAGGTATGGGTGCTCCCCCCACAGGTCCTGCTCCTAGAGGTAGGTCCGCCCTAGGTATGATTGGCATGGGGGCCGTAGGGAGTACATCTTCTAATGGGGTAGCAGGTATCTCCTCTAACAGAGGGGGGACGGGACCTACTGATCTCTCATCCTCAGCTACCCTGCCATGAGATTTCCGCCCTTTCTGTGATGTACCCCCTTTACGTTTTTGCTGGGCTCTAGGCTTCTTTACTAGGGGGGGGAAAGCAGCCCTGGGTGGCACCCCTTCCCTGCGCGGGCGCTCGTTAATGCTCTCCTGCTCTGGCTCATCCTGCGAGGCATCGCTATCGCTCGCGCTCTCCTGATCCTTGCCCAGCTTAGCTAGTACTAGTTTTAATAACTGCGCAAGCTCGGGGTCCTTCCCCTTCCGTTTATGGCTAACCTTCTTGGGGGCCATCGCTCTCTGCGTGAGGACCGGTGCTCCAACAACGCGATTTAGCGCGGGAAACTGACTGGTGTACCCTCGAGGTGAGCGCTACGACGAACTTCGCCAATGCCGCCTCGCGTGCCCGCCCAGACTCCTGCTGTGCAAGTACCAGCCCCGCTCCCCGGTCTCCCCTCGCCGAGCCGCCCACGCCGCCACAAAGGAACCCGGACCCCAGGAGCCCCACCGGCAGCCACCAACCACCGGAAGTGAGCCCACAAAAAACCCGCGAACCCCCTCCCGCAATCAGCGGCTGCAAGCAGGCCCCCAGAACTCCCGGCCCCTTACCTGGCACAATGGGCTTCTCTTCGCTGCCGCGCGCTGATCTCCGCCGTCTCTCCTCACAGCCGCCGAGCCTCGCCGCCGGGCTCCGGATCACCGCCTCCAAGCAGCTCCTCGCACTCCCTCGACAATCCAACGGGAGGTGCGAGCGTCGGGGGACGAGGGGCAGTTTAAGTAAAATTAAAGTTTAAAGTAAAATGGTGAGGGGGTGGAAAAAGGAGTCGCCCGGCGAGGTCGTCAGCTGGGGTGGCAGAGGGCAAAGAGAGACAGAAGCCACGGTTCCTGACCCTAAAATAGGGCAAAGGTCTCCGCCCCCTGACACCCCAGCCGGACATACGTGCGCCTGACCCGGAAGTACTTGGGCGACCGAGTGCCGATTGGGCGACCGGCCGCCCAGGATCACGTGACCGGGGGCGTGGCCCGGGGGGCCCGGGTCCTAAGGGCGCGCTTCATTATATTCGCGCTTGGCATAGCACAATGAGGGCCTCAAAATACATCTGAGGTGAAAGTAAGAGTGATAGAGGCTTAGGGTGCAAGAGACAGACCGATGAATCACAGGTGATGCTCGTGCAGCTGTTCTAATATATGTTACCACCTCTGCCGAACAGATGGGCAATCATAACTCGTCACTTGGCGCACTTTTTCACACTGCACTATGACTGGATTCATTTTAGACTTTACCTCAGAAGAAGTGTTAGTTTTTCCGTGCAAAAGGTGTAGAAAGCATATTAACAGGTTCGGCACAAAATGAAGAATAATCAGTTCCCTGTGCTTTCATTAGCTCTATGAATATTCATTCAGCTGCTAAGCTGAACATGACTGCACCTTGCAGGTATCTACAAACACCGGTAGGATCTGCAGTCAGGCTCAGCAGTAAGAGCAGAGCAAAGTATAAGATGTGTGTTTAGCATCGGTGCATCATGGAACCATTTCATTTCTTTTCTACTCATTGCCTTTCTGCTTCAGTGGCAGCTGCTGGGAAACAGAAGTGCTGGGGCAGTGCAGGGTGATAAAAACAGAAAACATCACTTACCTGATGGCCGCCGCCTCCGTCCTTTTCTGTTCCTGTTGACTTCAGGCAGCACACAGGGTGTGAGGCTCCCCTAAGCCAATCACGACTCCTGTCATGCTGGTAATAGAATTACCAGCATGAAAGCAGTGTGATTGGTCTGAGTTGCCTGGTATGCTGCTCAGAGAGTGCCTGGGAACCTGGGACTCTTCTCCACCCGGCTGTGCAACACAGCCAGGTTTAGAAATGTTAAGTGCGTATGTCGGTTTGGCCACCCTAAGAGGGCCGGCCAAACCGTCATGCGCATTTATGGTGTCCACCACTCCTCCTCCCTGCTCCGTCATGATAGCTTAGCCAAACCCCATCTCGCCCTAGACTTTTTCAGTGCTGAAAAATAAAATTATAATAACATTGCTATCTTATCATTTTATTGTTCCTGTTTGCACTGCTGAGAGCAGTGGGGGGGGCGGGGGGGGGCTCTCTGCCTTTATTTATTTATTTATTTGTAAAGCGCAACATTCATCCCAAAGGGATCTCACGGCGCTGACGTAGTGGCTTAGTGGTGCCGGGAGCCGGAGCTGATTTCAGGTATGGCGTTAGTTTTTTTGGGAATAGGTGAGTTTTAAATTTCTTCCTGAAGACGGTGTAGTCTTTGATCCGCCTAAGTTCTAATGGAAGTCCGTTCCAGTGCAGTGCCGCAAGATACGAAAAGGTGTGTCCCCTGCCCTGGTCGTTTTCATCTTTCTAGTTTCAGCTAGCGCTTGCTTGCCTTAGGCATCTGGGAGGGATGTAGAATCTGATTTTGTTCTGGAGAATCTTAGGGCTGGTGTGATGGAGTGCTTTGTGGGCATGCCCTAAGAGTTAAAATCATGCTCTTTGACGCATGGGCAGCCAGTGAAGTTGTCTCAGACAGTTTGTGGCTGAGCTGGTTTTACCCTTGTTGCACACCAGTTTGGCTGCAGCATTTTGTACTACTTGCAAGCGTTTGAAGAGGTAGACTGGCATGCCCACGAGAAGAGCATTTTCATAGTCCAGCCAGCTGGCAAGCATGGCCTGTGTGACTGCTCTCCTGCTTACCAGGGGGATCCAAGGGAGGAGCCTTTTTAGAAGCTTCAGTGTGGCAAAGCTCTTTCCACATAATAGCCGTACATGGTCCTGCATAGATAGTTGGTTGTCGATGTGAACCCCTAAGTTTTTTGCATACTGCTTAGGTGCTGGGGCACCTCCAAGTGATTGGGGTCACCATGATGCAGACCAGATATGATTGGCTCCACCGAGGAGCAGGATTTCGGATTTGTCTGCATTAAGCTTTAGACAGTGATCTGCCATCCAGCTTGTCATCTCGGTGAGCCAGTTATTGAGTTTGGTCCTGGTGTCCTCTTGCCTGCCTCCTACGGCTATTGTTAGTTGTGTGTCATCTGCATATGAGCTAACTCTGAAGCCCCACTTTGTCCCCATTTTTGCCAGGGATGAGACATAGGCACTAAATAGAGTGGGGCTCAGGGATGCTCCCTGCGGAGGAACCACCACTGGCTTCCACCCAAAAATGTAAGAAGTGAGGGAGCGTCTGCATTTGCTAAGCCAATATTGGAAAGGGATTTAAAATCTGTTTTTTTCTATAATCATGCCATTTTTATAAAAATCTGAGGATTTTCCAGTACAAGTCTTAACATGACTCTTGACACAGGATTATTGTTTTAACACATTCTATATGTACACATATATAATTGTATTAGTCTTTTCTCTTTGCTTGGTTTTGTTCACACCTAGTGAAATGCTTTTCTTGCAACACATATATTCTGGCATCCTATGTCATGCTAAGATGTACTGTGTTATTTTACAGAGATTTGCACGGCATGCGTTCTGGCATTCGAAAGGCCTTGCAGCGCTGTTGGAGTTCTTCTACAACCGTGCTCTCGTCTCCAGGATTCAGTCACAGACCGCAGTCTGATGTTTGGTAGCTTCAGTTGGATATTCACTTGTCTGGGTGTAGATAACATACCTCTTTTGTGCTTATTATGTTTGGTTGTTTGAGTGGTATAGGAATTGTCATTGACAAATCCTTCATATCTATGGACTTATAGCTATGGGCACCTCTCCTTTGTCTCTAGCTAGGGTCCTGCGCCACAGGGAGAGGATGTGGAGTAACAGTAAGAGCTGCCGACTTTAAAACTGGGGAACCAGGTTCGAGTCTCGGCATCACCTCAACATCCTGTGATTCTGGGCAAATCACAATCTCCCCATGCCTACTAAAAAATGAATGTATCCTTGTGTAACTGGTTCTCATATTAAGCTCTTCAATACCTTCAGGTCGAGTTTATTCCACATAAAACAGCAAAGGAAAAATATAAGACACATTCATACATATATACATGGGTTAGCAGCGATTCATATTTTTTTTAATATTTGTGTGCGTTTCCTTTGCTGTGGTCATTAAAATATTATGACCCCTGATGCGTCCTATTCCCACATCTTGATTATGCACCTTAAAAAGCACATTGAAAGAGATAGCGATGCTATGAAATCATTTCAGTGCTTGCTCCCTGGCGTTCTCGTCGACATCACCTTACGAATAGAGCATAAAACATAGGTGAATTAAGTTAAGAAATGATCGATTTAATGCAATAGATCCCAGGGGGGGGGGGTAGTGTATGTGTGTGTGTGACATGATGCAAATGAATGGAAAGTTCTGTGAAAAACCAACACGAAGCAACTTAACACAGCGCTAAAAGTCAATGGATGCTCATTAACCCCTTCGATGCTGATGACGAGCTCAGCTCGTCATCACCCACGGGTGGCGTGTGCTGATGACGAGCTCAGCTCGTCATGTATCGCGGTAATTCAAAAATCGCCGCACAGCGCAAAAATGCCGCAGCAGCGATGCGGTTAAAGAACAAATTAGAGGGAGAGAAGTAGAACTATGTGATAGCACATTATATAGATATGCATTGATGCTCACAGAAGGGTGTGCTTCCAAAACATTATGTTAGATGTAGACACGTCTTTAATATTGCAGTAATTGAATATTAACATTGAATTGATATATTATGAAATAATAAGAAAAACAGCTTATGACACAATGAAATAGGCCGAAGAGCTGTAAAGTATTGTACATATGTTAACAATGATAAGGTTGATTACTTGTTTTTGGTTTGCATATCACTGAGATGAAATCTGAGCACATATCTAGCTCAGTGTGATAAGAGTAGTGTAGCTCCAGGCAAGAGTTAAGTGAGCTTATGCACGAGTAGAACCTTGGATCCATTTGAACACTTTTTATGTAGGGTTTGACAGCACAGCGTGGCTGTCTGCGAAACCCGATGGAGCGAAAGGATGTAGAGACGACCCCAGATTTGGACCTTTGGACATCATTGCTGCCTAGCAGGAGACCATTCACGGGAGACCATTCGCAGATGGCCGTTCAACTTGTTCTCTACTCGGCACACTTTCTGCTCTCTAGTCTTGTGATGTTGCTACAGGCAGGGGCGGCCTTAGGCATGTGCAAGCTGTGCACCTGCACAGGGCCACCAAACCCCAGGGGTCACCACGCCAATATATATCCTTAATATAATAATCCTCTGAGGTAGGATACATATTTGCGTGCCAGCCCCTGGCAGGGATTTGGCGTCCTCCGGCTCTGTTCCACTTCCAAATACGCTGCCCCTCCCCCCCCCCCTCGTTACTGGCCTCCGCGTGCCGCCCCGCCCGGACCCCCTCTTCCGGGGCCCCCGACCTATGCTACCTGCCCAGGGCCGCCATCAGCCTAGAGCCGCCCCTGCTACAGGTCATACATTACAGATTATCAGCAAATAAACCAATTCATTGATTGGATAAATAATTTCAAATTTCTAGATGTCTGAGAAGGAAGCTTTGATTTTACAATATCTGTTAATTAACTTTTGGATCCAAACTCAAGCTTTAAGTATTTGGACAGTCTGTTTTAATCGGAAAATTGAAATCAAAATGAATCGTGTTTCAAAATAAATAGAATATAAAGAGCTACTGCCTACTAACCCAAAAAACTGAAATTAAATTGAACAAGGTTTGCAAACAAATAAATGTATCCTATTACACCACTGAGAGAGCGCAAACTGACCAAAATGTAGAAATACATCACACTTACACGTAGTAAGCACAAATCATGAAGAGAAATGCCATGAGTGCTGATAGTATCCAAAGTTATATTCTGAAATGTGTAGTTAATATAGAAGTTTAAATAGAAGTGGAACTAATACAGAGTTGTGTGAAGTAATGCGATTTTATTAAGCGTGATTATTCCCGAATCCATGTTGTGTAGCTGCTAAAATGTAAGATGGCATACGGAAACGTTGAAATGTGGTAGGCCTCAGGGCCAGAGCAAGGCGGGAGGGGGAAGGTGATTAAAATGCACAATATGGATTGCACTAATGTTTAGTATTAATGAGTAGGCTTTTTGATTTATAGACGTGTTTACCGAAATCAGTAGAAAATGAGTTCTAACATGCTAATAATTAAAGAAGAAGTTGAATGCTATAAAATGTAGTAGAGCTGGAAAGCTTTAAATGTTGATTTATACGTATTAGTTTGGGTCGAAGAATGTTGCAAGGCGGTTGGAAAACAATGAGAATTGGGATTAGGCTGCAGATGTCTGTCTGGAAGAGAAAAGGGGGTATTCAATTATTAATATAATGAATAGAAGCTTGTTCAAGAAATGGACCAGACATGGAGGAGGGTTCCGGAATGTTTAAGGGGTATCAGCGGGCCGGAGACGAGTCTGAGAAGCAAGGTCGACTCTAACCACAAGGCCTCATCATGGAAACAGCCAGAAGCTACATCACGTGAGGGGCGTCTCACGAGGGGCGTCCTAAATGTTGTTGGATTTTTGTATTAGGGATAGCACCCCTGGGTGGAGTTAGAGCAGACGCCTGAGGATCCTTTAGAGAGCGGATGGGTAGGCAGAGAGGGGCCATGATTGGAGAACTATAGGTTTTCACCAAGAGTTCGAGAGTGAGTGGCTTCCCTTGGGAGTCATTCACTGCTGACACCTTTGATAGATTGGGACCTGGTTAAGTAGGGATACCATCTAGAGCAGGGTAGGGAAAGCCTAACCTGTATTTTCCTTCCGCCTGTAATGAGTGATAGATTTCAATATGTGTCTATGCTAACGGCACTATTGTTTTTAGAACTAGTATTGATAGTTTCCGTTGTCCGGCTGAGGGCTTTCAGAGAACACGTGTACGTAGTTGGGCCCGTGTATTTGGTGAATCTCATCTTGAGATGCTTGTACTTGCAACTTATAATAAATCTTTGAAAGCTAGAAGTTGTTTGTGATCCTTTGAAGCAGAGTCCTTTAATGGGGGAACTAACTTGGTAACAGATGCACTTTCTTTCCTCAATGACAGGCAATAAAGATTCAGTCGGCCAGACTGGGGTTTTAGATCGATAGTGATAAGGTATTGATCAAAATCTCAACCCTTCCAGTTGGTAGCTATAGAGAATGGTTGCCTTCTTGAGGAAGGTGATCTAGGCCAGGTTAGATTACCCCAAGCCCCCTAGAGACCGAGGATCGGAAGAACAGCCTGCGGAAGAAGGACCGGATGACGTGAGACAGAAAAGCAGCAGTATCGGTCGAGAGTGAGTATAAAGGGTCATGCGTGTTAAGATTGCGGTGTTTTGTATTGTATCTATGTTGTAATGTTTGGCGGAGTTGAATGACTGTAGAGAGACTGTGGAACAGGTTGTGAGCGCGCGCAACCGGTGGAAATCTTAGGCTCAAGGAGAGCTTAAGTGGTTCGGGTGTATCGGACACCCAGAAGTAATTGTTAACCAGGGTGAAGGGGGTCATGAGGTACCAGTGACCACCCGAAGGACCAGATAGGGGGAGTGAGTGCGCGAGTAACAGACGCTGGTCGGAAGTTACTGTGTGCGTAAAGAACCTATCAGGGTGACGACAGACATCTCGTCAGTTGTGTTGATAATTACAGATAGACTGTGGACGTACAGTCGAGGGAAGTGACCGCTTGGTCGGAAGTAGTCATTTTTCGGAGTATGAATGGGACGCATGCATGACCGCGAGGAGAGCTGAGAAAGGAGGGGTGCTGCTGCGAAGCGGAGACTAGTGACGTCAGAAGGTGCCGCGCTGGGATTGGCCGGCCGGTGAAAGACCGCGCTGCGATAGGCCAGCTAGCTAAGCCGCGCTAGGATTGGTGGATTGTCATCAGGAAGTAAACAAAGTATTCAAGCTGGAAATCTTGCGCATAATTATGAAGTGTTTTAAATGGTTAAAAGCGCTGTTTAAAAGAGAACGTAGGGGATCGTATGAAGGGGAAGAAGCCCCGCCGGAGGGTACGCCAGCTCATTACATGGGGGTAAATGTTGGGCTGCACACGATTCTGTGGATCTCAGAGTGGAGTAAGATGACAGATGGAAATGAGGAACTCACGTTCCCGAAGTACGGGACGTATAGATTAGAGGTGCTACACAGATTAAAAGCAATTATGACCTCTACGAGACCCTTGCCTAGACCAACACAGTTTGAAGCCCTCAATGCATGGATTAGGGCAGCGCATGAAAAGAACATGAACAGACGGCAGGAGAGAGTGAAACGCTCGGTAAGAGCAGTGCAGGATGCCAAGTGGGATGAGGATGCTAAAAGATGGAGGGCGCATAACATGGAAGTGAACAAATTGTATCCAGTGTTAGAGATGCCCGGAAATAAAAGCCCCCTAGAAGAGGATGACGAGAGCGAGACAGAGGATAGCCTGATAAACAGATTATTGACGGACAGGCCGCCTCCGTATAACAGAGCAGAAGGGGATGCCGAGAAAGGGGGGGGCAATGCAAGAGAGCATGGGCCGCTTCCCAGTTCCGAATGGGATCCTGCTGCAAAGAAAGAACTGTCCCAGCCTAGCCAAGTGCAACAGGTGGTCGGGAGGTTTGTGGTGCAAAGAGCGCCAGAAATGGAGTGTGCCACATCCTACGCGTTACCTGATGCCCTACAAGTACCGGTTACCATAGGTCCTATAGTATCGGTATATGATCCAGACAGGGCTAGAGGGGAGGAACGAGTACGGAGGGACAGAGAAAGAGCAGAGATGGCAAGGAGGAATGATACGATCAACTCCTCAAGCCAGTTGCCGATACCAAGAGATTGGAGCACCCCAGTACCCATGGCAGGGGATCTGGGGGACATTAGATGGCCAGAGGATATGAGGGGATCAGGACGGAAATCCTTTCAGGAGTTAAATGAGTACATGAAGAAGTGGGATGAGGCAGTAGAGGCTCACAAGAACATCATAACTGCGGAAGCTGAAAGGGAAAGGCAGGACAGCAGAGCCCGGACTCACTGCGGGGCTGAAGAGAGCAGTCCGGAGTGGGACGGGAGGGAGAAAGACAGTAGGAGAGGCACCCATTGGGCCCGGAGTGGAGGTAGATCAGACCTGGAAAACGGAGGGGTGTCTCGCCCAATACGTAGTGATGAAGACAGAAGGGCTCGGGAGTACAGAGACAGCTTTAAGTGTATCCACTGTGTGCCAGACAATAGAGAACAGAGTGGAAGTTGCGAAAGGCCGCACCATAGTCCCTGTGATGACGGACATGAGCGCAGCCCAGGGAATATGGGAAACCAAGAAAGATCGTATCAGATACTGAGTGATACAAGGCCAAGAGGGGATGGGGATAGAACGGAGAATAACAGGGAGTCCTACTGTGAGAAAAGAGGAGAGAACGGACAGAGTAAGGTAGGGGGTAACAGGCCTGTGTTTCATCACCTTCCAAGATCGGATGGCCGAGCATGGGATCTGGAGAGATGGGAACAAGAGAGAGCACTCCCCAACTCTCCCGAACCCAAACGAAGGGCCCGGAGTTGGGATGGGAGAGACACCTGTGAACCTCCCTCGAAGGAGATATTACGAGCAGAAATAAAAGCCAAAAGGCTCGATGTCTCCAGCTTAAAGTCAGATCTGGATGATATGGTAGATGGTACCCTGCCCTTAGAAAGAATAGACATGTATGAGCAGGGTGAAATTCTGTTCATGGCAAAGGACGTAACTCGAAAGGCGAGAACAACCCATGAGAAATTAGTGGAACTAGCAGGCAAGTACATGGTAGACCTGTCAAGAACCAAAGCCTTACAGGGCAACCACAGGCTACATTACACAGATCGAGACCTAGATGAGAGGCGAACCATCGGATTGAAAACACACATAAGAGAACTGATCACTGGAATAAGGACATGGAGGGCCCTAGATAAGTGGGAAGAGAGGTGGTCCAAGAGAGGGACCGTCAGGAGAAGCACACTTATGATGACACCAGGAGGACAGCAGGGAGTAGAGACATACCCTTTGAGGGAAGTCGCAAATGGGACCTATGTCCACGTCCCTTGGAGTAGGGGGGGATTTAGCTGCTTTTACCACCTCTTTCCCCAAATTGCGGGAAAACCCAGTGGAGTGGTATAAGCAAGTTGAGAGATTCGTAAAAATCTCAAAGGTCTTATGGATAGATTTGAACACGCTGTTTGACATAGTAGTGCCAGGAGATTTGTGGACCGCATGCAAGGTTAGCGCTGAGTGGCCCACCATAGAGCCCGAGAGAGATGCTAAGACTAATGGGCCGTCCGAGAGTGTGATGGCAAAGTTCGAGAGAGTAATGACGTGGCTGAAAGATAAAGTGCCAATGCAAGACATAGATTGGGTAAAAATTGACCGAACCAGACAGGAACCTAAAGAGACAGTTCATGAATATTATGAGAGATTGCTGAAGGCGTTCAAACAGTATAGCGGTCTGGATGTAATGGATCCAAAGGACATAGGGCAGTTTGTGTCCAAATTCGTTTTGGGTCTGAGACCGGATATTAGTTTAATGATACAGCAACACTTGATCTGTTGGCAAAATAAACCCCTAGACGAAATACTGAGATATGCCAGGTACTGCTGTGATGAGATAGACTCCAAGGCTAAGAAACTAAAGGAGAAACTGATGGTGGTACAGATGCAGGCAGCAGGGAAGGGGGGACAGCAGCAACAGCAACCGGGAACAGGTACTGGAGGAAAGAAACAGTACGGTCAGAACAAGGACAATGGGGAGAACTCCACCTTTAGGCCCAGGATAGATATAACTGCTTTAAAGAAAACAACTAGGTGCCACCAGTGTAACGAGGTGGGACATTGGAAACGCGAGTGTCCCTATAATGTTGAGATAGGAGACGAAGAGGTAGAAGAGGAAGCGACCCAGAGTGCGCCTGCAAGAGGGGTAACGCAGTACCAGGGAAAGGTGCTCAAAGGGGGGGGGGCCACCTCCCCGAGCTCAGTTCCCACAGCCACCCAGATTAGGGACTATGGGTAAGACCTATAGACAGATGCCACTGTTTGTCGGGGGAGAGGAATGTTATTATGTGGACCCACTAACTGGACAGAGAGTAGAAAGGGATGACTGCACCCTCGGGGCAGCTCTGGAGGTAGATCAGAGGGGACCCTACGTTGAGGCCGAAGTGGCAGGGTTCCCCACGACCTTTCTCGTGGACACAGGAGCCACCAGATCCACGATCAGGTCAGCCGCGGTGCCAGGCCTGCCCATGTCTGGAGAGACCATACAAGTGGTGGGGGTCGCTAACAGGAGAATGACTAGTCCTCTGACGGAACCCGTACAGGTGAAAATAGGGAAGTACAGTGATGAGCACCAGTTTGTGGTTTGCGATTCTAGTCCTGTATGTCTGCTAGGAAGAGACCTTTTGTGCAAGTTAAATTGCACCATATATTGCACACCACAGGGCGTGGAGGTATTGACTAATGATGATGATGCAGACTTTAAAGTCGCCAATTCCAGAATATGTGTGGAACTGTATCCCACTTTGACAGTAGACGAGCTCCCCTGGGATCTGAGAGAGACCGTTGCCCCGGAAGTATGGGATTTCACTGGGGAAGAGATTGGGTTGGTGAAAGGAGTAGACCCAGTGAAAATCGTAGTGAAACCTCATGCTGAGTTCCCAAGAACACCTCAGTATAAACTGACACCGGAAACGATTGCAGGTATACAACCCGTGATTGAGTCCATGATTAAGCAGGGAATACTGAAGGAAATCGTGGGTAGTCCATGTAACTCCCCGATTATGGGTCTGCAGAAACCAAATGGGAAATTCCGGATAGTGCAGGA
Source organism: Lissotriton vulgaris (assembly GCF_964263255.1). Lineage (NCBI taxonomy): Eukaryota > Metazoa > Chordata > Amphibia > Caudata > Salamandridae > Lissotriton > Lissotriton vulgaris. The sequence goes on from NC_141691.1 coordinate 578,761,893, forward strand.
CCTCAGAAAGATTAATAACATAGTCGTTTCGTGTTGTCCAGTGGTACCAAATCCATCAGTGATACTGTTTCAGATACCGTTCCAAGCAGAATGGTTCACTGTAATTGATCTTTGCCAGGCTTTCTTTTCGATCCCTTTGGACGAAGAAAGCCATTTTCTTTTCGCATTTAAGCTGGAAGGTCGCGTCCTAACATGGTGTCGTATTCCTCAGGGGTATACAGAGAGCCCATCGATCTTCAACCAGCTCCTGAAGAAGAATCTTGAAAGTCTAGTACTGCCCCAGAGGTCAGTTCTGGTCCAGTACATAGACGACCTCCTTGTGGCGTCAGAGACCGAGGAAGCTTGCAGGGAAGACTCTATTGCTTTGTTAAACCATCTAGCCGAAAATGGGCATAAGGTGTCCCCGGGAAAATTGCAGTACTGCCTGACAGAGGTACAGTACTTGGGACACAGAATTGAGAAGGGGAAACGGAAGGTGTCACCAGACAGGATAGAGGCCATCATGAGGATGAATGCGCCTAAAACGCAGAGAGAAGTCAGGATGTTTCTAGGAATGGTGGGATATTGCCGACAGTGGATCGCAAACTTTTCACTGAAAGCAAAGCCCTTACAAAAACTGACGCACAAGGAGGTGAGTGATCCGGTACCATGGGACAAAGACTGTTTGATGGCGTTCCTGCAGCTGAGAGAGGACTTGTGTCGTGCTCCGGCTCTGGGAATGCCAGATTACGATAAACCATTCTTGCTCTATTGCTGTGAGAGAGAGGGATGCGCGCTGTCTGTGTTAGTCCAAATCCATGGGAATGCCCGTAGACCAGTCGCGTATTTCTCGGCTACTTTAGACCCAGTAGCCGCAGCGTTGCCCGGATGTCTCAAATCCGTTGCTGCAACAGGTGTCAGCATTGAGAGATGTGAGAATATTGTGATGGGGCACCCATTAGAGGTGCATGTGCCCCACTCTGTTGAATTGTTGATGACCAGGACTAAAACTCAGCATCTGACGAATAGCAGGCTCACGCGCTATGAGCAAGTCATTCTTGCTGCAGAGAACGTGACCCTCAGGAGATGCTCTGTTTTAAATCCTGCTACCTTAATGCCACTTCCAAATGATATTGAGGATGATGAAGAATGTACAGACCATGACTGCCTCGATGTGACTGAACTATGCACCAAACCAAGACCCGACATCGTAGATGAGCCACTGACCGACCCAGATGAAATTTTCTTTGTCGATGGCTCATGTGTAAGAGACGAAGTTGGGCAGTTAAGAGCAGCTTACGCTGTTTGTACAATTACTGGAGTAGTGGAAGCTGGATGCCTGGAAGGAGTACACTCCGCTCAGGTAGCCGAGATTATTGCCCTGACGCGTGCCTGCCTGGCAAGCAATCAAATCCGAGTCACCATATACACTGACAGTCAATATGGTTACGGGGTAGTTCATGATTACGGGCAGTTGTGGTCTCAAAGAGGTTTCATGACCTCTTCAGGCTCTCCCATTCGCAATGGAGAGTTTGTGCGCCTGTTGTTGGAGGCATTGCAATGTCCAGCAGGTATCGCAGTTGTGAAATGCACCGCACATACCAGAAATATGGACTTCGTGTCACAAGGCAATAGATATGCCGACGAAGTCGCACGGTATTGCGCGGAAACAGGGTACTCTTTCACCGAGGTGGAAGTGGGTGGAATAAATGTAAGGACTGAATTAGCTATGATATTGGAAACTGTTGATACTTGGGACGAACTGAAGGAGATGCAGGAAAATGCTCCTGACTGTGAAAAGGAAACATGGCAAAAGGCAGGATGTGTAGTGGGGGAGACCCATTTCTGGGTTTCAGCAGATGGCAGAGCAGTGTTGCCCAACGAGATGGTGAGCCCAATGGCCCGACAAATACATGGTCCTGTCCACCTAGGAAGAGATGCTATGCTGAGAGTGTTTAGACAGACCTGGTACAACCCCAAGTTCAGAGTAGCAGCCGAAGCAGTGTGCCAGCGTTGTGTGACGTGCCAGCAGTTGAATGTAGGGAAGAAGACACCAGTTGCACTGAGCCACATAGGGAGGTCAGGAGGTCCATTCAACCGAATGCAGATAGATTTCATTGAAATGCCAAGGTGCAGCCGCCTCCGCTATATCCTGGTGGTTGTTTGCGTTTTCTCCAGATGGGTTGAGGCATATCCTACACGCAGGTGCGACACCCTCACAGTAGCTAAGATATTGCTCAGGGAGCTTATCCCGCGCTTCGGGGTGCCGGCCTCTTTGGAATCAGATAGGGGAACGCATTTCAACAGCTCGCTTGTGAAAATGATTTGTGCAGCTTTGAATATAGACCAAAAACTGCATTGCAGTTATCGACCAGAGGCTTCAGGAATTGTGGAGCAAATAAATGGCACCATCAAGGCCAGAATTGCGAAGGTGTGTTCATCAACATCCTTGAGTTGGCCTGATGCGCTGCCATTGGTCCTTATGAGCCTCCGTAGTACCCCGGATAGGAGAACTGGTTTGTCTCCTCATGAGGTACTGATGGGAAGAGCAATGAGGTTACCTTCTGTCCCAACTGCTGCATTAATTAGCATCACAGATGATATGATCCTGGACTATTGTAAGGGGCTGTCTGACGCCATTCATTCTGTGTCCCTTCAGGTGCAGGCTGCCGAGGTACCATCGTGCCAGGACCCTTGTCATGACTTGCTTCCTGGGGACTGGGTCCTGGTGAAGAAGCACGTGAGAAGCAGCTGCTTGGATGTTCGTTGGCGTGGGCCCTTCCAGATCATCCTGACCACAAACACAGCCGTGAAAGTGGGAGGCCTGCCCAATTGGATCCACGCGTCGCACACGCGGAGGGTTCCAGCACCTCTGATAGAAACAGCTCCTCTCTCGGATAGACGTCCAGCAGCGGACCGAGAAGCCATAGAGGGGGCTAGACAAGCTGTAGAGGTGCCAGCGGAAGCAGGGAACGAGTCTGACCAAGCTGAGGACGGTCAGTACAACAGCGAGACAGACGACGCTACTGAAGGGGAAAGTAGCTGGGAGTACGAGTCAGACACTGACAGGTCTGACAGAGAGCGTGAACCAACGAGAAGAAGACGGAGTAGAAGGGTACGCGGAGAAGCTGATTGGCCGCAGAGAAGGAGCTCTAGCTTAAGGTCAACTCTGGAGAGAACCCTTCCTCCGATATCAGAAGACTCAGACCCAGAGGACGGTGCTCAGGGCGCTGAAGCACCGGAGTTGAGGAGGTCAAGAAGAGTGCGGGTGCCTAACAGAAGATACTCCACCCCTGAGTGGACATATCTGGTGACAGATGGCTTCGAAACCAGTGACAGGGAGGATCAGAGCGGTGGTGGTGTCCAGTTCTGAGCCCATCGTGACAGTGGAGATAAGATTGTTAGTGCCCGGTGTCGAACAAGAAGGGTCACTGACATTCATGCTCCCCCGTCCTCCCCGCCTCAGCAAGATAAAGGACATGTTTCTCACAGAATTGCAATTCCCTGATTTTGGTTCAAAGATATCAGCCGCAGAAGAGCACAATCTTCGTCTGGAAATATTGAATTTTGCTGTCGAAGCTGCAGGCGAGCGCCTGATAGTGGATGCTTAAAAGACTTTGTAAATAAGCGTGAAGAAAAGAAGATTACCTAGCGCCTAGGAAGCAGAGAATCTTAGGGACTTTCCCTGAGTGGATGGAGAAGGGCTAGGGTTGTCTATATTGGACTAAAAGGAACTTTGGCGGGAAAGGTTGTCAGCTTCCAGTTGCGTGGCTCTCAAGACAAAAGGAATAAAGAGACTGTAAAGGAAAGAAAGAAAGAAAGGAACTTTGTGCAGAGTTACAAGAGAGCCACACTATCTGACGAAATGGAGGCTGGTACCCAGAACCGCAGAGCAAAATGTATAATAGGTACACTAATAGTAGGAGTGATAATATTAATAGCTTTAGTAGTGACTGTCTCCTATGTAAAGGGACGTGAGGAAGAGGCAAAGGTAACTGATGTGAAATCTGTAGAGGCGCTTACACCCGCCGTTGCTGGTGGGAAAGGGGAGAACACACAAGAGAAAGCGTTATTAGCTGCAGAAGCTCGCAGGTTACACGTAGATGAGTCCCAAGGTGACTTTAGGTCAAATGCTTATGCAAAATTATTGTATGAATATGTGGATGCCATGGAGGTCAAGGACTGCTATGTCTGCATGCAGTTGCCGGCATCTGTGGATGAAGGCATTCGTTATCATCACCTCCCGCTGACATATGGCATTACATGTAGCTTATTGCTTAGTATATTTTATGGGAGAGATAGTTTTGAATACTATTTCTCCAATTATGACTCAGTGCTACCAGAAGTCCCAAATTATAAGCAGATGAACAAATGGGACTACTGGAAAAGTGAAGACAGATTGGCCAAGTTCTTCATTCCTTGGATTACATTAGATACTTCACATGCCCGCAGAAATAATCTGACATGTAAGGTGTCAGAGGTCGAGAAAAAGTTCATAGGGCAGGTGGATGATCGGAATAGGAGACAAAGGATTTTGAAAAAATCAGGACAAGGAAAAACAGATTGGACCGATGAAGAAAAGGTACACAAAAGAAAGGGTAGTAGTGGTCCAATAGCTTTAGATAGAACGCAGAGAGGAAAGTTATGTCTTCACAGAGCCAAAACGTATTATGAAAATGTATACGTGGGAGAAGTTAGCTGTGAACATGCTTTCAATTTAGAGTACTACACCAAGGACTTCCTGAAGGGAATGCAAGTGATTCCAAATGTATATTTCGTATGTGGAAGAAATGCCTACGTGAAGCTACCTGATAATTGGTATGGCTCATGTTACTTGGCAATTATCTTCCCTAAAATATACCATGCCCAAGACTTAGAGATCATCGAGGGCAAGACATCATCGAGGGGAAGGAGAGATGTAGGAGGCGTAGAAATGGTTGGAGATGTCTTTGGAGCTGTGTTCCCTTTTCTAGGATTAATTCTTAATGATGTTAAAATTAGACGACTGGCAACAGTCGTAGACAGGTTGTCTGCCAGTACTGCTCAGTCCTTAATGCTGGTAGAAGGAGAGATGCAATCGATAAGGGCTATGGTTCTTCAGAACCGTCTTGCCTTAGATGTCCTATTAGCAAAGGAGGGCGGAGTCTGTAAGGCTTTGAAGGTCCAAGAATGTTGTACTTACATTCCAGACAATTCGAAGCCCCTTGAAAAGGTTATTAGGAACATAACTGATATTCACAAGGAGATCGAAGACCTGAGCAGAGAAAATGTCTGGGAAAGGGTGGGCCAAGGGATAAGTGACGCTGGAGGTTGGCTCACCACCTTAGGCAAAAGTTTTGTGTGGAAAATACTAAAACCTATCATCATAATATTGATCTGTGGGATCGTGTTGTGGGGATTGGTGAGGGTATTCAAATGGTACAGATCAAGAAGGTCAGAGGGGGCTCAGAGAAAGCAGCTGCAGAGATTGGCTGCCATACAAGATAATCAGTACCGGAGTCTGAGGGCTCTAGAAACGCAGAAACGAGTTATGCTAGCAATCACTGCAGTTTAAAATGTTAATGATGACCCCGAGAGGTCATCAAAGGGGGGAACTGAGAGAGCGCAAACTGACCAAAATGTAGAAATACATCACACTTACACGTAGTAAGCACAAATCATGAAGAGAAATGCCATGAGTGCTGATAGTATCCAAAGTTATATTCTGAAATGTGTAGTTAATATAGAAGTTTAAATAGAAGTGGAACTAATACAGAGTTGTGTGAAGTAATGCGATTTTATTAAGCGTGATTATTCCCGAATCCATGTTGTGTAGCTGCTAAAATGTAAGATGGCATACGGAAACGTTGAAATGTGGTAGGCCTCAGGGCCAGAGCAAGGCGGGAGGGGGAAGGTGATTAAAATGCACAATATGGATTGCACTAATGTTTAGTATTAATGAGTAGGCTTTTTGATTTATAGACGTGTTTACCGAAATCAGTAGAAAATGAGTTCTAACATGCTAATAATTAAAGAAGAAGTTGAATGCTATAAAATGTAGTAGAGCTGGAAAGCTTTAAATGTTGATTTATACGTATTAGTTTGGGTCGAAGAATGTTGCAAGGCGGTTGGAAAACCATGAGAATTGGGATTAGGCTGCAGATGTCTGTCTGGAAGAGAAAAGGGGGTATTCAATTATTAATATAATGAATAGAAGCTTGTTCAAGAAATGGACCAGACATGGAGGAGGGTTCCGGAATGTTTAAGGGGTATCAGCGGGCCGGAGACGAGTCTGAGAAGCAAGGTCGACTCTAACCACAAGGCCTCATCATGGAAACAGCCAGAAGCTACATCACGTGAGGGGCGTCTCACGAGGGGCGTCCTAAATGTTGTTGGATTTTTGTATTAGGGATAGCACCCCTGGGTGGAGTTAGAGCAGACGCCTGAGGATCCTTTAGAGAGCGGATGGGTAGGCAGAGAGGGGCCATGATTGGAGAACTATAGGTTTTCACCAAGAGTTCGAGAGTGAGTGGCTTCCCTTGGGAGTCATTCACTGCTGACACCTTTGATAGATTGGGACCTGGTTAAGTAGGGATACCATCTAGAGCAGGGTAGGGAAAGCCTAACCTGTATTTTCCTTCCGCCTGTAATGAGTGATAGATTTCAATATGTGTCTATGCTAACGGCACTATTGTTTTTAGAACTAGTATTGATAGTTTCCGTTGTCCGGCTGAGGGCTTTCAGAGAACACGTGTACGTAGTTGGGCCCGTGTATTTGGTGAATCTCATCTTGAGATGCTTGTACTTGCAACTTATAATAAATCTTTGAAAGCTAGAAGTTGTTTGTGATCCTTTGAAGCAGAGTCCTTTAATGGGGGAACTAACTTGGTAACAGATGCACTTTCTTTCCTCAATGACAGGCAATAAAGATTCAGTCGGCCAGACTGGGGTTTTAGATCGATAGTGATAAGGTATTGATCAAAATCTCAACCCTTCCACCACTTTCATTGGGGTTTCCACATAAGCACAGCATGATCTGGAGAGGTATGAATTTGGTTGAGCATGAGGGTAGGGAATGTAAGAGGAGAGACTAACTGAACTGGGCAAGCATTCCTTTTGGCTCGGTGTCCTTCCCTCTTCCTCTTCACTCTCTTCTCTGTCCCCGTTCTCTACCCTCCTCTCCACAGAAATGTACAGACTGCCGATTGACCACTTTATGTTCAAACGCTGCGCGGCAATGTCCATTAAACTAGCCACTGACACTGCAGAGTTGTGTCTGAGGACTTGTGAAGCCTTAAAACTAAATCTCTGCCTGTGGAGCGTGAATGGCCAGATGCTATTGTGAACAAGAGTTGCTAAACACAAAATATTTTTGTTTAGTTTGCGGATAGCAGAAGAAAATGTCCACACTTATAATTCATCTACGACAATAGTAGTGCCTAGAATTCATAAAGCTTCTTCGGGCGGTAGAAGCTTTACATGTGCAATGGCCACACTCAGTTTTAGAAAACAGCTAAAAACCTGTCTCTTCTTCTCCCTTGCTAATATATTCCTTCCTTTTCTGTCTTTGCTTTGGTGACTCTTGCAAACCTGCAGCTAGCGCCAAGACACCTTTTGGGCAATCCATGTGCTTAATAAATTTAATCAAATCTAATCTAATTCTAGGAGTCGGGAAAAAAAGGTCACTTTGTGTAGATCATTCATTATATGCTCAAATGTAGGTATTTCTTGCTATGTATAATTCATTGGTCATCTCTTGTGTTGAAACATTAAGGGAAATACAGTTCATGGTAAGCAAAAATCCCTCGTAACACATGGGATGCAAAGGTCCAGTGTCCATCTAATCTTGATATATGTGCTCAAGCCCTTGCGAGGTCAGATACACATCTTGGTCGAGGAGGGGTAGATGGAGTAAATCAATCTGTGGTCAAATCGGTAATAGTGAGAGGCCCTTCTTCCTGGCGACAGAAAAATATAGATACACAGTCAAGCTCTGTGGTCAGAGAAGCACATTCAGCAACAAGGGCACATTAGGCGAACCTGTGTTCATTATAAGAATGCTAATTATGGGCTAGTGCGTGAGCATTTTGTTACACCTTCACATTTTGACATAGCAACTCGCATGCTTAGATGGGACATTCAACAACATTTCTCGATAATAACTGTACCTACCAGTACAGGTCTCACAACAGACAACTCATGTTTTTTAGAGGTACAGGAAATGGGGTCGAGACAGAATCTGCACATTCAAGTTCTATTTACATAAATGACCTCGAAGTCCGTCTAAAATTCTGCCAATTGTCCAAAAATATCCTGATGCTTGGGCCCAGAGGTGAGATGAAGCTCAAAAATGTGCATTAATGAATAAATGTATGTTAGTTAATCTTACAATAATCAAATGCTGGTACCTATGATGCTTGCAATAGATTCCACTTGTTTCCAGTTGTTAAACGGCCAAGGTTTCAGCAGCATAGTGCAGGTTTCTCTCCGCCTCCTGATATACCGCAATTCATTCCCTTCCTGTCTCCTTCAAAATCTGGAAAATGACCGACTTGTCTATACCTGGTTTCCTCCTGCAGTCTTAGGCAAGGAGCCAAATAGACAGCAAAAATAGATTATTCTCTTTTTTAATTCCACTCAATTACATACATGCAAGGTCGAAACGTATATGATGGCTGAGAGTTTAATCACTAAATGTCAGCGTGAGAACCATTATGCAAATTTTACCTATTGAACTACAATAAACATGATGTTGTCAATGTATTTTTGTGCAACACTAGTGCCAGGAATTTTAGAAAGGATTATGTGTAATGGAAAGTGCTATGCTTCAGAGTGTAAGAACAAACATGGGCTTTCACTGGCACTTTCTATAGAATGCAGAGATTCGATCAGCCAAACGGATGGCTTGGAATTGGCGTGAACTACTTTCATTCCCTGAACTCTACAGTAAAGTAAGAGAGGGTCATACTGCTGGAAAGATAGTACTATTTAAAATTATATTAGTTGTAGTAAATGTACCTTCAGCAGCACTGGCTGTTGTGTGTTTAATAGTAGTGTTACCAGGGATAACTTAGATCCTATTTTGGTTTTATAGGCTCATACATAACGTGTATTTGTAAAGTACATGATCACCTATAGGCAGCTTGGAACAGATGTTTATTGCTACCCAAGGGAACTGATTTTATCGACCTCAGATTAATGAAAGGCTAAGTGGACCTGCCAGGATTTGAACCTGTGACCATGAGGTCGAGCACAGGACCATGCAGTGGACGCATTAGTCCATTAAGCCACCAGACCTGGCTCCCATGGATTCTGTTCCTGTGGCTGGTTGGGAGAATGCAGCATCAGCAATGATCTTTTGGCAAGTCATGTATTAATGCTCTGTGGATGAGGCTCCCTCCAAAGCCTCTCTCAAAATATGGTGCTAAGCAAAGGTTCTGTGCAGCTGTTCAATTTATGAAGATCCCACATTTTATTTGGTCTTTATTTAGACCTTGTTGAGTTGGTTTCTTATTCCAGAAAGAGGCCACCAGCACCGCAACGCCTTTTCTTTGTACCTGGTTTTCCATAATCGAGGGCCTCTGACCAACTGCGCTTGAGACAGGCAGGGTAAAATGTGTTTGCTCAAGTAATTTCTTCAACAATGTATCTCCTTCCCACTCAGCCCCTTTCTAAGCAATAAACTGGATACGTTTATCCACAGAGAGCCAATTAAATCCAGCTTAATTCAGTGAGTTGAGCTGAAAATTGCTCATATTATTACTGCACAATGAATTCACAACAAGGAGTTAGCTCAGCCAGACCACAACAAAATGGGACCGTGAAATCAATGGAATCATATGCTGGATGCACAGACTTCCTCAGACAATATATGGACGCTGTGACAACTGCTAGTATTTTTATTTTGCAAGACCTAGCATAGTCCGAGCAGTAACCTGATTCTTTAATAGTGGACACGTAGAAGGCATGCTTTCACTACATTTTACTTGAACACCGCTCGGTTTGCCACCTATCAGTAAACTCAGTACGGCAGCCTATCCACTGTATTCGTGAATTATCCACAGTGCCACGTTTCTTCCACATGCCTACATGGGAGCAAATCATGATTCTCTAAATCAGAATCTGGGGATTTACACTTATTGATCATTTTTTTGCATGTCTAAATTGAATTTAGGTGTGCAACAGGATCTGTGGATCAGGCCCCAGGGTGTTTAGAAGTTGTGCAAGCTTTGCTCAACTTGTTATCCTCAAATGACTGCATTGTGTCAACATTTTATTTCCACTGTGAACACTGACGTCCCATTGACAGAAGAGCTTTCTAAATCAAATTACAGTCTCACAGCAATCTGCATGACAAAGGTGGCTGTATTTGCAGCACATTTCCATGTTCTACATTGAGACAGCTGTTGCAAGTTCAATAGACAGCGCTGGAGTGAACACATTTAATTTACTTTACTTGAGTGACTTCACTGATGCAGCCGCGCGGGGTGGTGGGGGATGGGCAAAAGCATTAGGGTGCGCTGAGGGGTCGGCCATTCAATCAATATTCATATCTGCTTCATGTACATTTTAATTTTGTTTACTTTTAGAACAGTAATTTCGCCTACCACTTAGGCTGTGGCGGCGTAAAAACTTATTAGCGTAAAACTCCTACGAGGCGAGTCTTGGCACCGTTCCCTTTTAACTATACTATACTGCACCATTTCTGTTGGCGGCACACAGTCCCTGGCCAATAATAATTACCACAACTTTCCTCTTACCGGACATCCCTGATTTTTGTGGTGATAAAATGGGAGAATCGGATTTTCCAAGCAGATTACTTCTTGTTTTTCCCTGTATTTCATCCAAAGACTTTGCCTTGCTGCAGCAGGCGAACTCTCTGCGTAAAGCTGCAGAATTCACGCAAATTGTATAACTTCAATAAGGCCAGTAACCATCAGCGGTCCGTGCAGGTAAGCTGGGTTGAGCGGGACGGCTAGGATGTCGACAGACGATGGACTAGGATTTATTTATTTAATTAATTTTACCTATTCTGTCGTCTATCGACTCCCCCCACCCCCTGCCGCCTCACCCAGCTCCACCAACCAACCGTGCTTACCTGTACGGACCGCCGCCGCCAGTTACTCCTGTGACCACTCCATCCGGATTATGAAACTTCCGTTAATTAGGCCTATTTGCAGTCCCACATTCTCTGATGGCTAGATAGAAATGTCCTTTATTTACTTTGTTCTGGCCAATCCTTACAATATCATGGAAGGAGGGAACTGTGCCTGCAGAAAACGATGGAGATTATTTGTAAACTCATTGTGAATACCTGCATCTGTGCAAACTCAGTAACTCCATGGGTTTGTGCATCAGCTCTGCACATCACACCTTCGAAACACGCATTGGTAACCGTTTCGTACTGTCTGCTGCGCTAAGGTAGAGCATGATTTCTTCAAAAGGGCCGCCTTCTGCAGAGAGTGTTCAAATGGAGCTTGGAGTTGCAAGAACCCTACTTAAAGCTGGAAGTCTGGACCATCGAGGATTTCCAAAGAAGTTTCTTCATTCAGGAGAATTTCGTTTTTAGGTCTCGGCTAAAGCGAGCGAAGCTCGCTCTCGCCAGAGACCTTATTGTTAGCGGCTCAGCTTCCCAGGAGGACAGCACTGGCCGCGCGCGGCGATTTGTTAAGGCCACGCGCACGAGAACGCGCTCGCGGCCAGGTGCTGTCCTCCTCGAAAGCTGCCTCCTTTCCCCGTGCAGGTCGGGCCGCCGCACTGCCTGCGGCGACCCGGAAGCATTGCCGGCCAAACCGGAAGTAGGTGCTGTCCTGCAGAGCACCGCTTTTCAACTCTCTGCTCCTCATTGCCGGAGACGGCTTTTCTTCCGTAGCAGCGTGTTTAACTAAAAGAAAATCTTCCCCTTTGCCCTACCAGCCCAAATCATAAGTGCGGAGTTGTGTACCTGGTTGTTTGTACAAATGTGTGAGGCTGCACGCCTACTTTTTAGTATGTATCTTTGGGGGTTCTGTGAACCGGACATTATAATGGCATGTTTGTGGTTGAGCCCCAGATGTTTTCATTCATCCGTAAGACTGAATGCCTGCTTGTTTGTGTTTATGTAAGGTGCAGTTTACCTGACTTTGTCTGTAAATATTCGCTCCTGTAATTGGTTGTCTGGCTGTGTTTAGATCCCTGTGTATTTGGTTGTTCGTACATATACAAGAGGCTGTGTGCCTGCTCCTTTCGATTACCCCGTTCACCTGGATGTTTGTCCTCATGTGTGTTGGTTTGTGCACGTGCCTCGGCCTGGTAGAGGATTGTTTGCACGCACTCTCGATGCTGCCCAACTTCATCTTGCATGTGAGTACCGCACTGAGTATCACAGTGTGTGCACCTACGACTAGTGTCGCTGTTTAGATTATGGGCTGTCACTAGTAGTGTCTCTCGTGTGCGCTTGTGAACACTGACAGCCGCGGGCCAGGGCTCCGTCACTACTTTTGCCGCTCACTTCGGTTGCAGTGAGGTGTTACCCCTGGGCTCCGTGCTGTTCGTGGCTGCAGCTGGGACAGGCCTCCTTCCACCAGTGACCGCCCCCTGCTGCTGAATGCCCCCTCCATGGGCGCTATGTGTGCCGCGTCTCGGAGACGGGAGTGCAGTGGCAGGCACCCGGCAGGGACAGAACATCCAACCTGCGCGCATCCTGAGATGGATGCAGGGAGGCGATTGGGAGAGGAGAGTGGGAGCGAGAGCAGCCCAGGGGGACACACACGGGCTGCCGATGGGAAGCAGGTATGCACATGTCCAGCGATGTCTGCGCATCCCAGCCTTGACCTCTCCAAAGTTAATGAACAGAACGCCGCGTGGCAATGACCCCCTCCCCACTGGCGTTTAAGGGAAGTAATTCGAATCAGAGCTGGCGTGCTTGCTGCTACAGGGCATCTGTGTCTCCAGGCTTTGAGGTTTGCTGCGGAAGAGCAATGACAGCCGGATCCGAACATGTCCCGGGGATGCGAGGCAGATTAGGAGCCTACAGATCTGTCCCAAGAGGCGCATCCTATGGGAATCGGGCCTCGAGCGGGGGGAATAGCGGCTCGAAAGACAAGAAGAGGCAGGCCCTGGATGGGATTATTAGCTGCAGATATAGTGACTTCTATTAGAACTGAATTTGTGAGTGAGTAGTGAGTGCAGAGTAGTGAGTGCAGATTGCAGAGTAGTGAGTGCAGAGTAGTGAGTGCAGAGTAGTGAGTGCAGAGTAGTGAGTAGTGAGTGCAGAGTAGTGAGTGCAGAGTAGTGAGTGCAGAGTAGTGAGTAGTGAGTGCAGAGTAGTGAGTAGTGAGTGCAGAGTAGTGAGTAGCGAGTGCAGGGTAGTGAGTAGTGAGTGCAAAGTAGTGAGTGCAGAGTAGTGAGTAGTAAGTGCAGAGTAGTGAGTGCAGAGTAGTGAGTGCAGAGTGTGAGTGCAGAGTAGTGAGTAGTGAGTGCAGAGTAGTGAGTAGTGAGTGCAGAGTAGTGAGTGCAGAGTAGTGAGTGCAGAGTAGTGAGTAGTAAGTGCAGAGTAGTGAGTAGTGAGTGCAGAGTAGTGAGTGCAGAGTGTGAGTGCAGAGTAGTGAGTAGTGAGTGCAGAGTAGTGAGTAGTGAGTGCAGAGTTGTGAGTAGTGAGTGCAGAGTAGTGAGTAGTGAGTGCAGAGTGCAGAGTAGTGAGTGCAGAGTAGTGAGTGCAGAGTAGTGAGTAGTGAGTGCAGAGTAGTGAGTGCAGAGTAGTTAGTAGTGAGTGCAGAGTAGTTAGTAGTGAGTGCAGAGTAGTGAGTGCAGAGTAGTGAGTAGTGAGTGCAGAGTAGTGAGTAGTGAGTGCAGAGTAGTGAGTGCAGAGTAGTGAGTGCAGAGTAGTGAGTGCAGAGTGCAGAGTAGTGAGTGCAGAGTAGTGAGTGCAGAGTAGTGAGTGCAGAGTAGTGAGTGCGTAGAGTGGTGAGTGCGTAGAGTGGTGAGTGCGTAGCGTGGTGAGTGCGTAGAGTAGTGAGTGCGTAGAGTAGTGAGTGCGTAGAGTACTGAGTAGTGAGTGCGGAATGCAGAGTAGTGAGTGCAGAGTAGTGAGTGCAGAGTGAGTGTGCAGAGCAGTGAGTGCAGGTGCAGAGTGGTGTGTGCTGTTGAGTGCAGAGTGGTGTGTGCTGTTGAGTGCAGAGTAGTGTGTGCTGTTGAGTGCAGAGTGCTGTGTATTGGCAATGTAAATGACAATGCTATTTATTTATTATTTAAAGAAAAAAAAGAAATGTCATGAGCAATGCCAATAGCTCCACCTTTAATGATGCCGAGACCATTGCATTGTAAATGCTTGTTCTTTTAGGCGGGATTTATGGGCAAACACAAGGGCGCCTGGTGCCCTACAGACCATATCTAACTACTTGTTGCTACTTCAGGTTTTAAAATATACATAATCATATTCACAGGAGAAAATAATATGCCAGACCCTGCATCTATTAATGCTGGTCGGCTTTTGCTGATGTCAGCATTGTTCACCTTTGCTCCTAATGCAGAGAAGCCTATGCACATTATGCTAGATAGTCATCTTTTCTAGACAGCTGGTGTGCCTATGGTGACCCACATCTTCAGGCTAGTTAAGAAGGAATAGTTACTATATGTATATATTCCAACAGCAAGAAACGTATGCCGTGTCCAAGTCCCAGAGCTCCATCTCATTGGGTTTATTACACATACCATTGCTGATGCAGGCTCTTATGCAAGCAAGCAAAATGCTCTCGTTTCTCCTTTATTAGGTAGTAAAAGATAGTCATAGGTGGTTTGCATCAGCCCCCTCACACCTCCAAGTCATGGAACAACTGCAGCTGCTGGGCCAAGTCCAGCTTCACTCATGCCTCTTTATTATTCCATTACCGTGGTCCTACCTTTACCATCATTGGCATAAATACCCTGACTTCCTCTTCAGTAATCATGCGCTGCACAGCTGATGTGGCATACAATTAATTTGGGCACACGTTTATTTCAAATGTACATCTTTATTACCTAATGTTAGATCACATCTGTACAGTTCCTTCTGTGTTCCAATTTCACAGGATCAACAAATTCAATTGACAGGCTTGTGTCCAAAAATGCCTTATCAGAACATTATGTCCCATGACCTGGGCCCTCAGTTGCAAAGACATTATGAACAATGCAAAGTTAATGACTGTTTTCTAACTATTTCTTTCTGATTTTTGAAGATCTAAAGAAAGATAGAGGTGAAAGACTTAGTAGTCTGCGGGACTTGCAGGTCAAGCCATGCTTACCCATAAATCTCGTTCCTAAAAGAAAAAAAAGAGATTTTACTCCTTTAAATCGACTGCTGACCAACAATCAGGTAAGATTTAGGCATGTTTGTGGGGTCCTATTTGCTCTCCTCGGCATAAGGAAGCAGCTGCTGGTAGCAGCATCGTATGGTGGGAGTCTGGACACTAGAATCCCACTGCATCTCTCAGCTGCTGTTCATTCGCTCGAACTCCAGTTGTCCATCACCTGAATTGAGGAATCGTTGGTGGTCACTAGGTGGGCTTTCTATGGGGACATGTGGCACTGTTCTCTCAATCCCTGGTCTAAGGACTCATTCAACCACTGGCAGGAGCAGAAAATAAACAGGGCTCTAAGTGCTACATTTGTTTGTTTTCAGTATTTCCACTCCGGGCCCTTTCCTTAGCTCCACTACCAAAAAAAAGACACTGTTGAGATGTATGGGTGGCACAGGTAATGACCCATGTAAAACCACCTTACGCCGTACAGTAAAATGGTGTGGGATACCCTTGGCAATTTGATGAAAAGCTGTCGATGACCTAGTTAGTAGCTGGACTGAGGAAGCAGTGGTCAAGGCCATGTCCATAAAACCTGAGAAGTGTTGAGGGACTGATGCCTAGCTCTAAGGTAAAAAGAAGCAATTGGCAAGTCTTGAAGGACTTGAAGAGCTACAAGGTACTCCTCATTGTTGAAGACCCTTGTGTAACCTGATAAATGCCATTGCACTGGGCACAATCATTTGCTTATGAGCCCTGCCATTCTTTACAAAACTTATCATGCACATAAACTGTATACAGCTCTCCATCTGTTAGGGGCCAAAGGGTAGCAGATAGATCCATGAAAGGGCCCCAGACTAAGCCTGGGCACAATTTAAATTGTTACTTAAGAAAGAAGGGTCCCCTGCACACAAATAACTTGCCAAGGGCAGGTAAAAGCATCTATACATTTGAAAACATACTTGATCAAGGAATAGTTTACATAGATCTGCGGGCATACATTAATTCTAACCAACATATACTTTTACAATTTAATAAAAAGTAAACTCGTAGCCAAAACATTTTTTTGTCTTTTTTTCAAAATATATATTTTTTATTTTAATTGTTTGATTTTTTTGTATACAATGTTAGTAAAGAGTTTAAAAAGTGACGACGATATGTTAAACATCTGTATATAGATTGTCCTTGAAATTCATAAATTCATACGTCAAAACATGTATAACATTTGATAAGGCCATTTAGTATACAAGAAATATAAGAGACAGCATTTTCAGTCAGTGGTTATTTTGTAATGTCTAACTAACGACAGAGAACCATGTATAAACAATCTGTAATTAAACACAGTAATAAATCATATTGTGGATGGCTTAATGATATGGTAGCTACCAGTATAAAAACACAAGTAAACACAGACATAAATCATAGTGTTGCTGTCTTGCCGATATGACAGCTGACGGTGTAATAACACTATGTGCGTTTCAGCAAAGATGCCTTCATCAGGGAACTGTCTAAAGCCAGGTAGATGTGGTCACACCTACGAATAAGAACGATAAGAAATGATTATATTGATGGGCCCAAAAGACGAAGGAGGCCTATTATGGTCAGGAGCTCAGCCAGGTTACGCTGTTGGACACTGAGGTACTATGTACAACTACTGCAGAGGTAGCGAAGGCATTGAATTGAAAAGTGAATGCCGTACAATACTCGAAGGATGACATGATGCCGGTAGAAGATAGAGTGGAGTGTGACCACTGGGAACCCGGTTTAAAGTTATTGTATGTAGAGCAAATTGGTCAGGTGAAGATGGGGACAGTCCATGTGAGGCAGACCCAATGTTCAAAGGTCCAGGCAGAGTCTGATGCTTCTAAATCGGTGTAGTCACTGGCCGCACGAGCACCCCAAAATGTAATTTGTACCAGAGTAATTAGAGTAATTTAGATAACTTCATGTTACTCTTGTGCTAAGAAATTACAGAAAATTGCGTGATTACATCTGTTCACGTAATTTGGGGAAAATGCCAATTAAGTGCACAGAAACAGAGAGAGAGCCATTGTACTGTACCAATTTTCTTAGCGCAAAATGCATCCTCTAGGTCATTTTGGTTGAGAGGGTGCATTTTGTGCTACGCTAAGCGTTAAATACAGGGTTGTGCTCCTCATGTAATTCCACATAATATTGCATAATTTTCTGTAGTTTCAAGTAATTATGCTACAGCAAATTACACAAGTTACACCCATCTCTACACCAGACTCAATTATCTACATGCAGTCATCCCACAAAACTTTACACTCCTCCTTCACCATGCACCATGCTTCAACATCCTCTGCTAGACCTTCAAATGGATCCCACCCCCGGATCCAGAAGGATCATCACCCATGCATTCAAAACCAGTAGACTGGACTATAGGAATGCCCTCTATGAATGAATAAACAAATATCTACTCCTCAGACTCCAGACTATCCAGAACGCACCAGCCAGACTGGTCCTCTGCATCCCACGACGACACCACATCAACCAACACCTACGAAAACTCCACTGGCTCCCTGTCAAAAAGAGAGTGACCCTCAAGCTCCTCCCTCACACCTACAAATCCCTTCACAACATTGGACCCCAATACCTCAACAAAAGAATCTCCTTCTACGCACCCAAGATAAGTCTCCGATCCATAGATCTTGCCCTAGCCGAAGTCCCACGCACCCGCAGAGCCAGAGCGGGTGGGAGATCCTTCTCCGACATTTCAGCCAAGACCTGTAACAAACTCCCTCTCAGCATCTCTCTGAAAGCCTTCAGGAAGAGCTTCAAGACCTGGCTCTTCCAGTGAGACGAAGCTGCGCGAAACGCCTCCCTTCACCCCAGCGCCTTAAGACCCTCGCGGGTGAGTAGTGCACTTCACAAATTCCTGAATGAATGTATAGTTTCTGGATAATTCAAGGGAAAATACTGAAAAATGATAATGTTATAGGCTATAGACAAGTAGGTATAGACCTGTAGCAACATCAAAATCAAGATCAGCCAATTTCCTAAAATGCCATGTTTGTGATGAGAGGATGTAGTGCAGCACTCAACAATGGAATGTCCTGGTGGAGTCAATAAAGAGAAAGGAAACAAACTTCAAATTCCACAAGAGCTGAAAATCTGATCAGATATTTTCTGTCTACCAGAATGAGACTTTTTCCTCATCACACATTCTTTTAGTAGGATACCGGAAGGACCAAACAACAAAGTTAATTACCAAAGTATTTCCAAGAATATGAGCCATTTTATATTCAATTTTCTCATTTCCCAACCATAATTTACTTTAGGCATTGGTATGAGACAAAAAAAGATGGATGGACTGCTTCAGTTACTCTCAGCCACATGGTAGTCATGCTGGGCTGCATTGCAGTCCTTAATTTTTAGCTCATTGATTCCTATTGATAAGGAATACAAGCAACTGCAGACAGGTTTCAGTCTTGTAGGCCCCCTTCAGTAAGATTCAGCCGCCTTCCTATGGCAAAGTGAGTTTGAGACACGTCTGGGCATATGCCTCCCACTTAGGGAGACTCCCTTACACAGCACAAATAGTTATGGGTGGAATGATGGAGATAATGTCAGGTAATGGCACCCTGCACCAACTTCCAGTCCATTGCCTTTTAGCTAATCTGTGCCACTGCCGATAGAAAACAATCTCATTCAAATCAGTATGGGCCCTACTAGGATTGGTCCACCAAACTGCCCACTAGGTGCATTCTACACGGTAACAAAGAATTGCAAGTCAGTATCCACATCACTAGGCCTCGTCAATGATATGCAGCTTGGATCCAGTGAAACAGCAAGCTTAGGAACCAGGTCTGGGCATAACCATCTTACTCACTGAGACAGCAGAAAAAGCGATGTGAGAAAAGGATTGATTAATTTCAGCCACGGGTAATTACTCTGGGCAGCATCTAGAGGGGTCTACCATTTCTTAGCGTGATGGACTGGAATGTAGCCTAAAGTAGGTACTATTGGCTGTGATTAATTCAGTCATTTCACCCATCAATTATTTGTTTTTCTCAGTTAGAAACCCTGCATGTGAAGGGCAAGCCTGGAAGTGCGTTTGGTGCTCACTGTGCTGTGGGATGGAAGCTCACTGATGTCAGGGGCGGCCTTAGGCATGTGCAAGCTGTGCACCTGCGCAGGGCCACCAAACCCCAGGGGCCGCCATGCCAATATATATCCTTAATATATTAATCCTCTGAAGATGGTAACATATTTGCGTGGTGACCCCTGGCAGGGATTTGGCAGCCTCGGGCTCTGTTCCACTTCCAAACACCCTGACACCCTCCTCTTCAGTGGCCTACGCGCTCCGCCCCGCCCGGACCCCCTCTTCCAGGGCCCCCTACCTACGCTCCCTGCCCAGGGCCGCCATGAGCCTTGAGCCACCCCTGCTCATGTGGCCGACACCTGAAACCAGCCTGGGGCAGTGTTAGACTGGCGTATAGGACAACCAGGCAGTGCTTGATTAGCTTGTCCTACAGGTCAGAGTCTGGGCCACTTTTTGGCTGTTTATGGGCCTGTTTAATGGTCCGCTGGGCATGCTGATTTCCCTGGTATTGCCACAAAGATTTCGTGCAGCAAGCACAAATGCATGCACTCTCCACTAATTTGCAAGGCAGCCACACAGCATGCCTTTACAAGTGCAAAACTACCCTGATTTGCAAATCTGGGCTACATTTTTGTTGTTATAATTTGAATCATTAATAAGGGCCACTTTTATTTTGGTGCCCGGGCCTGTTTTCTGCTCTAGTCCGACCCTGGTCTGGGGTTGCCCTTCCTGCCACGTTCCCATTCGGAGTGGGCATTGTCTTCTACGCTGGACTGCACTGTCCCAATTAGATTAGGGCTGTGATTGATTTGCCAAAAGTTTGGCCCTGTCTGTAATAAAACACAGAGAACAAAAAATATTGGAATGAAACGAGACCCGTAGAAAGTTCCCAGTTTTTCTCCTGTATTTGAGACATGTCAACATTCATTCAGGCTCGTTGAGACTCAAATTCATGAAAAAAGAAAACATAGGCACGTATTTAAAGCCCCCTTGCCCTCTCTCCCATATTAAAAGTGACGCAGCGGCGGCGCAAGGGGCTTGTAAATAAGCTCCATAATGCCTATAGTGTCCTCAATGGCGCTCCAGCTCGGGGTTAGAAGAGTGATTGAGTCCGGATTACATAATTCTTTTTCATTAAGTGAGGGCTTCGCTTCGTCGGCTTCTGCGGAGTCGCCTTGAGAGCAGCAGCTGGTGACTTGGCAATCACACTCACAGAGGGCCCGCCATTTGCTGTGGGACACAGACCAGCTTTTCGTAGAGCATCTTCAACCCCAGCGCGGATAAAGCCCTCGTAAAGCATCCGAAAAGACTTCATGTGTTTGTAGAGTACCGAACACAGCGTAAACACTCAACAAATCACGAATATCCTGTGAACATTCGGAGGGATCTTGGCAACAGCGCACTTTCACCGCGAGTGGAGGGAACACAAAGTCACTCGAGTACAAACAGCGCGGCTCGTTTTCTGACGCAGATGTCTTAGAAAGATCATCCTTGGCGAAAAAGTGTTATGGAAAAATATAAACAAAACTCCTTAACATAAATGAACATATTTTTCAGAACCCAAACTGAAGAAAAAAAATGAAGACTGATTCACACTGAGTAAAATGCTCCCAAACATATAAAACACAATAAAATGAAAGTTCGCTAGCTGAGAGAAAATTAGCCTGCAACCATGAGCAGATTTCACATGACAGTTATGTACATCGGGACATTATTTCTTAAAGTATTTCTTTATAGATACTCTTACTTGTTGGATACAATTCCCCATACCCAACAGCGGTTCTAAAGCTAGTACTTAAAGTACCTGTTTCTCCTGTGATTATCCCTCTGTTTCTAGATGTCCAAAACTTGTACATGTGGTTGGCTATATATTGGGGCAGAAGGAACTTGCGAAATTTGCAGTAGCGTAATTATACGAAACAATAGCAAAATTAAGCGAGATTACTCGAAATTAAGCGAGGAACATGAGCCAGTATTTAGTGCTATTGCCTTAGAACAAAATCCACCCTTCGGTCCAAATCAGACACGAGGATGCATTTTAAGCTAAGAAAATATCACTCTCACTCCAAAAATTGTAATCCATCCATCACTAGCTCTGGAAACATCAGATCAGACTCCTTGTAAATTGTATGTCTATCCAAACTTTGTAAAGTGCTCTGATACCCCCGGATCAAGTCTGCACTATATAAAACTCAAAAATAAATACATAATGCAATTGAAAATGAATTACAGCACCCAGCAGCTGTTCATGCTCACTAAATTCGTTGTTCCTCCGCTCCTGCAGTATGAGTTATGTCCCGAATTACTCATAATTGGGCGAACAGGCATCGTTGTGTAATTTTAGGTAATTTCACAGCAAAAGAGTAACACAAAATTACCTAAACTACTCTAATTACTCCAGCGCAATGCCAAGCTGGCAAAACACAATTTTTCCAATGACGATTTTTTTTGTTTCTTTTTCTTCGAAATAATTGTTTTCACTTTTGTTATTGTAACTGGTTGAAGTTAAGGGATGCCTGTCCAAGAATGCATAGATTCTTTTAGTAAAATCCTAGGATTGGAAAAATGTGTTTCCACTGCTATGAAGTCCTCTGAAAGTTGAAAGCCGCATGACTCCTTCGCAAGGTACAAGGAGGCGCCGGATAGGCATTTGTCTGGTCATTTCTATTGACATGTTCCGCCTTTGGATGAAGGACACTCAGGTGGAAGGCTCATATTGCCAAAGTTGTAAACTTGGTATGTGTACTTGACCTCAAGAAGGAGCTGGTTGATACACCTGTGGTTGGGACATGTTTTACTCACTAAAAGTCCAACTACCATTAGGATCACGGATTTCCAATTGAATTTTGAATGGTTTCATTTGTTTACAATACTACAACTTTACAGCATCTGCTGCACTCAGTCTCTACCACTTTAAGCACCTAGCCCTATGGGCTACAATACTCACTTATCTAATCTATAAAAATGGGTCTTTTCGTAATGCATAATACTTTGATTTGACAATTTCCAGCAGAACAGAACACTCTTCTTAAACATGTGTTACTTCAAGGCTTTAAGCTGCATCAGCTGGACCACAATGCTGCACCTGAAGACAATATTTACAGCCACATATGTTGATTGTGTAGATGCACAAAGCAACCTAGATGTGGCATTTACATTGATTGCCACTCGTTCACTTCCTGCACCAAAAGCACTGTGGTCTTATTTAAAAGTTAGCTAAGCGAACTTGGTGCAGCCCATTTTTTTTCTTGGTTTGTTTTAGGGAAAGAGCTCACACACTGGGAAACCCAATTACGACATCATAGTGCCAAAATATCATCCAAAAACAATCTAAAAACAGGGTGGGCCCACTCAACATATAACCTCTCTCACAACATTTAGATAATGCCAAATAAGCAACAGGGGCAATGAAGTGCATTTTACCTAAAACACAGAAAATGACAGAAGGCCTGGTATACCCAGGGTAACATACACATGGCAAGGCAATTGCCAAATTAGAGAAAATGATACCAAATGGGAAAAATAATAGAGCATCTATCTAAGTTGGTGACAGGAGCTGAAGCCATGCAGCTTTTTAACAAGCAGGGTAATTCCTACTGCTGTACATTTACTTCTAATGAAGAAACAACCCATTAAATACCCAGAATCATCTGCTCTCCTATGCCAAAGGAGCCTACATTTTGCAAAGTGGTCTGTGCCTCTTGAAGCAGGGGTGGCTCTAGGCTTCTGGCGGCCCTGGGTAGGGAGCGTAGGTAGAGGCCCTCGGCGGGGTCCCCGCACCATTTCTTAAGAGCCTCAGGGGCCCCGCTGGGGCCCCGCACCATTTCATAAGAGCCTCGGTCACGCGCACCATTTATAAGTGGTGGTGGCCCCTGGGGTTTGGCGGCCCTGTGCAGATGCACAGCTTGCACATGCCTAAGGCCGCCCCTGCTTGAAGGCTCCTAAGGGTGGAAAAGTCCTAGTCACATCATACCTCAGACCATAGTCAAACTGGTTTGCTGCTCTGACAGAACAAGAGTGAATTGACCTTCCGTATATGCCCCTCCTGTCCGCCATAGGCAGCTGGCAAATTTTGAAAGTGGTGCGGCGACTAAAACTTAAATATGCTTATAACGGATGGTAAATGCTTTATGAATAGAATGTGCCCCGATCACGTTGGCAGTACGAATTTCATTTTGCAGCAAGAGGTGCAGAATGAAATTCGTCTTGCAGAGGTGAATGAGGCACATTCTATTTATAAAGTATTTACTGTCCGTTATAAGCATGGTGGCTGCCCCAAATAATCATAATTCTTACCTTGGTATCTGAATTCTCCCACGTCGCGCTGCTTGTCTGTGAATGAGCTATGTAAATCCCAGGCAAGATAAGTCCCAAGCATCCCAGCCAATCCAAGCACTGCTCGAATGCTGCTTATAATAGTAAACGCTAACAACAACACGATTGCCAGTACTGATGTTCACTATATTCATTCTTTAAACCAATCACTCGTGACACTCATAGTGACTGAAAAAAACAATTTTTTAATTTTTGTTTTCCAGAAAATGCAATTTCATCAAAACTTTATCAATTCAATTTGTGATTCAATAAGTAAATGAACTATTTCACATAGACCACATACAAAATTCAACACACATATGACATTGCTCTTGACTCACATCACATGTATAATACAACAATAAACATCACATGTCGCAAAGGGAAAAAAAAAATTCATGCATGTGCAAGCTCAGGTTCAGAATTTTTTAGTAGTACATAAAAATACAACACAAATGAAAGAAAGTTTTACAAAAAAGAAAAGCAACCCAGAAGAGGGGGTTGAAGAATTATTTTTAGAACCCAACTTTTTGAGCTTTCAGGAAAAGCACAGCCCTATACTGGGCACTGGCCAAACTGAACTATATTCCTTTAGCAGTTGTATGCCAGAATATACCTGCAAAAAATATGGTCTGACATAGATTTTGTTTCCTTAATATCGTTTACGAAAGTATTGTCTCGTGTGTAGATTTTCCTATTATTAACTCCTTTGGGGTGATATTTTTGACAGACAATATTTAGTTCACACAATTCTGGTTCTATAGCTAGTTATTTAGCATATAGTAGTCATCGCTAACTTGGTCAAGCTAAATGTACAGCACAGTGTGGTAAACATGGGGCCAATGTGGCATTTAGGAAAACGTTGTGAATGTTGATAACACTCAAAACGGTGAGCTCTTCTTTGCTTGATCTGTCATGCAAGTGTTGAAGAAATGTTAACTCACTTTTGGGGTGAAAGGTCACATCATAGAATGGAAGCCGACCAGTGGCTTAATATTAAAACCATTATTGTCAATAAACCAGATTCAATCATGACTGGTGTGTCAAACTATGATTGGGAAAATGCTACTCCTATACCATCTGCATAATTGCCTCCTCCTGACTCAGTTTTGATATGGCATACCTTTGCAAATAATGCATTTCTTTTATCAAACTAAATTACACTCATTCTATTGATATCGGAAGGACGAAGATCTGAATTTACCATGCTGTAATTTTAAAATGTAACTACAGGATTCAGACAAAGCTCAGCAACTAACACTTAACTTGCTGAACTATCTTACCAAATGAACTTGGAGAAAAGACTAATCTACAGGGAACCTTCCACTCGGCATGGCAAAGCAGTGTGTCAATACATGTTTCAGTTAATAACAGACAAAGAATGACACAGTCAAACATATAGCAATGCAATTGGTGGGAAGAGACTTCTGGCAATAAAGCGTTCAGTAGAGCTCAGTTAATGCTTTCTGTGTAATCTGGAGGTTTGGAGACTTTGCGGGCTTATTTACATATGTAAATGGTTTAGCGAGCCTCATCTTTTCATCATAAAGCCACTTCGTCTAACTCCAATGTCATGAGGTATCAATCGTGAGTCTGTCTGACAAGGAAGACTAGAATGAAAGTAGTAGACTAGAAGTTCTGAGGCATCATCCCTTCTGGCACCTCTTGTTGTAAGGTCTAGGTTTGTGTAGTGTGGCAGCAGACACCCCATTAAGTGCAAATGACTATGATTATCCTTGCAGGCCACATCATGGCGATGGAATAAAATACCTCTAAGTTCATTACCAAAGCTAGGAACTAGTAAAAGCAAGGATGGGAACAGCTGGTCTGGTTGCACCGGGTGCAAACACTGTTTGTCCATTTGCTCATTAACCCTTATCCTGGAAAGGGTCTCATGTGACTGTGTGGAAAATAAGTACAATCTTGGTGAACATTATCGGCGCCATCTTGCCCCTTTCCAAGCCCTTTCGTGCGCGTAAGCGGCAGCCATTTTGAGCACCATGGCCTCCCTGCCCCTCGCTGATAGCCAGCGCGTCTCTCTCTCTCTCTTAACCTCGCAAGCATTCCCCCGCACGCTGACAACCCCCGCTCTCTCATGCCTTGGGTCATAAACCCCTCCTCAGCGCAGCTTCACCACGGAATCCCATCCTGTTCCCAGCGCGACACCTCCCCTCATTCCTTTCATGGCCTCAAACCCTTCTGATGCAAACCCCCTTTTCCTGTGTCCCCGTTTGTCTTCCCTGTTCCCAGGCCGCCACCTGGCTCTGCGGATACTGTTTATTACCCCGTACAGTAGGAAGTTTCCCCTCCCCATCAAAAGACCCCCGAACCGATCAAAGCCCCCACCCCATGAGATCCGATCAACCCCATGCATTCCGTGAATCGGCGGAATGCCCTGCTGTGCGACAACCATCACCTGTTGTGACCGGGGTGGGGAATCCAACTGTAAATGTATGTGGGAACGGGTCTGAAGGGGAGATTCCGAGGATGTTCTTTCAAGTACTAAAGTATTGCGAGAATGTGTTATGTGCAATAAAGGTCATAAACCCTAGTATAAGAGGCCAGGCCTCAGAGATGTGGTTAGAGCACCTCGTGACGATACTTGCTGTCTGAATTGAAGTGTTCTCCTCCGGAGAGAATAAAATCCTCGTTTCCTGCCTTCCAGTCTCCAGCGCCTGCTTCTTCATTGATTAAAATTGGTGGGTCATAGAGGCGATACCGCCGGGCAACATAAAAGGGTCTTTGGTTACCGGTTGTCTTTGGAACCCTTTTTAACAATTGGCGTCCCAAACGTGGGGCCCATCAGCGACTCGTGGATCCAGTGGGAGAGGTCCCGACGACAGAGTGAACGACTGCAACGATCGGAAGGTACCCTGTCCGATAGACCCTCGTCTGACAGCCGATCATCCGAACTTCACTGGTTCCGAACAGACCTCTCTCGAGTGATCTGCGGTCCTGACTGGGAACCATCAGGAGTGCCACGAGAAGTACTAAGAGAAGAGGACGATCGGGCGCTGGATTCGGAAGACGAGAAACTGTCCATGCGGTCCGGGTAAGGTCGTGTAAACACGACGAATTGCGAAAGTGATAGATAGTTGAAAGTGATTGATAATTGTTGAGAAAATACTAGTATTACTTTGTGTTAATTTATTGGAGATTCACTGTCTATAAACGGAGAAACAACAGGCTCTCCCTTTATAAACAGCAAAGGATAGGTACGCACCCGTCGGACCTATCTTTCTCCCCCACTGAACAATTGCCCCTTCTCCCCATTGATTAACTGTTATAGATTGTTTTCTGGAGATTCTCTGTCTGCAAACAGGGAAAAATAGGTCCCCTCTTTGCAGATAGTGAAAGGGTAGGTGACGCGAACTTTTGCGAGCCTACTTATTCTCCCCATTGACCATATTGATTTTTTATTTTTGACCTAACATTGATTGCTCAGAATTGGTTCATGAGGTATTCACTACGTGCAAACAACGTAGAATAGAAATATTCTGTCTAGTCTTTGCGCGCAGTGATAAGATAGGTAGTGCTGACTATTATCCCATTGTGATCCGTCATGCCTGTGTTCTCCCCACTGGTTAGTAGCCTGTTTTACCCGGACCGCTTATTAGAGATGAACCATCCGGCTCCGCTGGAAGGCACCCCTAATAAGGACATGTTCATGAAGCATGGATTAATCGCTATAGCCTACAGTGAGCTATGGCATAAATATACGAAAAAGGATCGAGAAAGTCAGTGGCCACTGAGAGGATCCTTTGATCTTGACAAAATAGAAACGGTAGAAATAGCCCTTCGTAGGAACGAAACAACACCTATTATGCTCGATAGTCTCGGCATGTGGCGCAAAGAAGCCACACGACGAAGGGAAGGCGACGAATTTAGAAAAGATGAGGGGACACGACGGATAACCCTCCAAACGTCTAGTAGGCAAAGGGAAGGGCCAGCGATGGCACAGTCCCGAGGAGTAGACATAAAAAGCGAACGGTGTAAAGGGATGTGCCGACAAGCCAACCCCGGAACACAACGACCCGAAGGTAATCCCCCGACACTATGCACAGGACGAACAGATGTAAAACAAAACCAATGTGCTTTCTGTAAATGTCTTGGACACTGGAAAGCCCAATGCCCGACTCTGCAAAGCATAGGTAAGAACGGAGGGTCGACAGAAAGAACAGGCCGACAGAAAGGGAAAAGGCACGAGATAAAAACCAATCAGACTAGTGCAGACAGGACCACCCCGTTTGATTATGCTCGATGGCACAGATTTCGTCAGACCAATTTTAACGACATGTTAGAGTTCTGGGACTGATTGCTCTCTGTTGCTCCCCCACTCTGAAAAACAAACACAACTGCAGGTCAGTGTAAACAACCCCCCGTTAGAGAAAAGACTCAAGGAAGCCAAGCGTCTATTATATAACTTAGGATTTAATTACGGTAAAACACACAACCAACAGTAAATAGAATAACTAGTAGAACTCTCTAAAAAACAAACTTTACTAATAGAAAAAAATACAAAACATATTATGCTCACTCCGGAAGTCTTCCAATGTAACAGTTCGATGGTCCCGCCCATCCGAAACACATAGCACGTGTGGGGCGGGGCCTGCCAGCAACCATGGGCCAAAAAGAGATCGCTGGCGAGAAGGTACTGGAGACTCCACACAGCAGGCAATGAAATGGTCTTCTCATACTGCCCTTCCAGGGATGGCGTCCCCCGGACCGCGAGTAGGGAGGGGGCGGATGAAAATGACCCCCTCCCTTGTATCTCCTGGTCCGGCCATCACGAATTCCTCCATCGAACGGATGCAGGGTGGGCAGGGAGGAAGAGGCGACGCGGACAAGCCTCTTCCACCTCCACAGGTAGGAGGCTTCCCTGCCCTGGCCCGACGCCGATGTCCTCCAGCCGGGCGACGGCCATATTTCCGCAACACAGGACACACAATGCCCGACTGGTATATTTTCTCAGTACAGGACATACAAGACCCGGCTGGTATACTTGCGTAGTACAGGACATACAATGTCCGACGGGCATATTTACGGAGCACCGGATGTACAGTGGTCCCCCAAGAGTCGGAATCAGGGGCGTAGGGTGGTCATCATGTGCACCCCTGATTCAAAGGGACGGCGTAGGATGCGCCGGGAGAGGAAGGCGGCACGGACGAGCCTCCCTCACCTCCCCAGATGAAGGCTCCACTGCTGCACCCTGGCGCCCCGAACCAAAATGTCCTGCTCCAGCAGCATGATGCTCCGTCTTTCGCCATCACAAGAAGTTTCTTCCTCTCCTGATAGATACAACGAAGGGCGGTTGCTGCAGGGTCTCAAAATGGCGTCTGGGCCCTCGAAAGGCGGGTCTAGGCCGCTGGAGTAACTTTGTCCGAAATTGCAACTCGGGCACTTGCCCACCTGGGCGCAAGCCCCCACCATCGACAAACATCCCCTCGACTTTGAAGATTCTACCAAAGTCCCAAGAGCCCTCGGCCCCTTCAGGCTTCCGGTGAGGAACAGTTGCATTGATCTCAAATGAAATAACCACGGCACAGCAACAAGATGGCGGTGCTCTCGTGTCTGCATCAGCTTCCGTCTGAACCACCCAGGAACATTATGGGCTAACGAACTCGAGCAAGTTCCGGCTGAACATCAACATGACCCGGTAAGAGAGACTCTACCCCCTCCCTCTCTTGATTGACGGTCCACACCACCAGCCCCTCTGTTAGCACAGTTTTCTTTTGAACTGCCGAAAGGGACTCTGGTCCAACCGCCAATTGTCGGGGATATTTTGCCCCTGATGCTACTTCCGGACTAAACCGGCCTCGCCCAAAATGGCGCTGGTATCAATGGAAACTAACGGATGCCTCGTGGTGTTCCTTAGCTAATGAAACTTGATGTACTAAGATATATATATA
Organism: Lissotriton vulgaris; assembly: GCF_964263255.1. Taxonomy (NCBI): domain Eukaryota; kingdom Metazoa; phylum Chordata; class Amphibia; order Caudata; family Salamandridae; genus Lissotriton; species Lissotriton vulgaris. Next base: position 578,791,394 of record NC_141691.1, read on the forward strand.
TATACGAACCATTGCGCACTCGATGTTAAAGGGAGGAGGGTTCACTTGGCGAACATTTAAGAAGGGTTCCGTAAAATGTTGATTTCAATGAACAATTTATTTTTGATATTTGTTGTAACTGATACATAACGTCGCTCATGATGCACACCCGCGGCTTACATCTAGGAAATGTGATTACGATGAGCTTGACTGTGTTTCCATTTATGAACTGAAATGCCCCTGATTCCTTCGTCACGCAATGAAATGTTTTTGGTTACTTGCAAATAATTAATTAGACCTCTTTTACATGTTCTTGTGCTACAAAATAACCCCCTACTGTATGTGCTTCCATCGACAACATGTCAGACCAAAATATGAATTGCGCTCTCACATTTTACGTACTGAATAATTCTACAAATAAAGGTCTTAAAAAGCTATGAATAGGCATCGCATACTTTTGTAAATGCGGGTATCGGTGGGAGGGTTTTTCTGTGCGCAACTGTTCTGCTCTTTTTTTAAGGTTATCCGAGAAATGGTTGTTCGGCCCTGGGTTGATGGTCGAATCGAAGGTATGATACGCTGCCTCCAAGATATGCGACTAAGCTCAGGAACTGACGTATGAAGAAGGACCTCGACTTCTGAGAATGGGTAAAGTAAAACGGTGTGATTGATAAAATGTTATAAAGATATGGTGGTCGAAGGTACTAAGGTACAGGGTTGAACGAAGAACTAATATGCCTTAGAACATCACAGCTTCGGGAATGATTTAGGGATCCCGATGGCCGGATACATCTACAAAACCGGGTACCTCACGCTAGGCACCTCTGATTCCTCTTTTTAGCGTTTTCACTACACACGATCCTTAATGCCATCCTCGAACCTCCCCATGAACCACCTATCACATCGCCTACCCCCATGACTTTAGGAAACCAAAACCCTAAGGGATTATATCCCGAAGAGATAAGTACGAGTATGTGGTAAGTAAAGGACTTTCGTGCCCATACATTTGATGTGTTCGAATGTTGTCCCCCTACCTCCCCTTTTTCCCCCTTTTTTCCCTCTGCAGGTTACATTAGAATCCCGATTAGAGTATCATAAGGGATCTGGAACCACGTCACGCCCGATGCATGAAGACGGACTAGCGCTGCAAAACGGCACAACAAGGACGCTCTACCCAATGCACGACCTTTTTGTACTAGATCTAATGCTTTTCTGTCCCAGAACTGCATGCTTTTTACATCCTAACACAGACCCGAAACGTCTAACGTTGGGTAACGCACTGAATAGCCCAAACAATACACGGTCATTCTCTATGTCCCATGTGTACTGTTTTGTCTATTGTCTCTCTCTCTCTCTCTTTCTCTCTCTCTCTCTCTCTCTCTCTCTCACTCTTTCACCCCTCCACACTTTCCCTCTTCCTAGCAACTGGCACCTAATTGGCGAACCTGGTGCACCTCCTGATTGGCCCCAAATACCACAAGTATTTGCACAAATTTGTCCTAAATAAAATTGTATCGGTACCACGTTACTACCTCTCCTTTTCTACTAAAATATGGATGAAATTTAAATTGACCGAAAGGAAAGGGACAGGTAAGACGACTAAGGTTCCCTAAATTTGACCCACTCTCAGGGAACTATTTGTCAGTGGCTTCTATGATAAAATGTGTCTGTGGTAATGCGACCATCCCCATTGAAAATTGTCTCCGTACCCCAAGCTGTAAGAAATGATCGAGACACCCCCATCTACCCAAAATGCCCCCAGTTTGGTATCAGCTGCCCTGAACGAGAACTTGAAAAACGCCCCTTGCTCCGACTCGCTGTGCTCCTAATCGTTTTTCATAAGATCCCACCTTCCCCGAGGATAAGTTTAATAATTATCGCAAACCACCCCCCGAGTTTTTGTAGTAACCAGGTTGCGAGGATTTATATAGAAAGTTAGAAAGATGTATGCAAAGTTAAAAATTAGATCGAAAATCGAAAGACCTTGTTGCTGTAAGCCTTGCTGAAAATAAGATGTTTTGATGTAATGAAGACTTGTTTAGCCTATGTTCTTCCCTCAGAAGGATGCCTATCAGACTATGGTGAATAGCACGTTGCACTTTTTGTAAAATACAAGGCCCTGAAGACCAGCCTAGCCTTGCAAGACTCGTACTAGGGAAATGGGTCTCTGCCAGAAGAACTGACATCTACTATAATAGACATATGACAAATGAACGTAATAATCATCAAAGCGTCAAAGAATTAGCCAACAAAAGGAAGTTGTAAGGAATCCTGCAAATCCATCATCAATTGTTTATACGTTAGCCGCAAAAATCTCAAATGTAGCGAGTGCTTACCCCAGTTGCTTGGTGTTGGGAGAGAAAATAGATTTATGTAATTACCTTTTTCTGCAAAATCTCTAAAGACTGTCTTTTCAACACTCATTTAAGGGTATCACTGTCGGAGGGGAAAGAGACCGGATGTGGGAGCACGCGGCCTGACTGCGGATTGTGGAACATCAGCGACGGAGGCCGAGGCGAGACCACAGCAGTAAGGAGTCGCAGGACGGGGCACTGTTTCAAACAAAGCTAAGGAAAGGGCTGACCTAAAGCCCCTGCTCCATGATCAACGTGTGCCAAAAAGTCCCCGCTCTCTGAACATGGTTACGGACCCGCCTGTCGCAAACCCTCCGTCCCCCTGATCTGTTCCCGACTTGGCCTTGCTCCATCCCCTCCTCCTCCGACCTACCATAAGGACTGTTCACACCCGCACCTTCCCACCCGGACTCCCAAGTTCCTCCAAATCCTACTGAACTACCCAGAGAAGAGTACTCCCTGCGTCAGAAGGGAGGGAGCTCCGACTAAGTAGACCACGAACTATGTTAAATCCCAGAACGGTGACCTAGGACTCCACCAAGGGTCGCCTCCGAAGAAAAGATAAACAAAGTCTGTGGTTCTGCCCGCTACCAAGCACCCTGAAGATGATGGAAGCAACAGGAAATGCCCACCACAGAGACTCAAGAAACGAACAGATCTCACAATTCTGGAACAATTGCACTTTCCATTGCAAAATCTATGCTCTGCATTGCGGAAGAAGATGCACCTGCTCCAAAACCGTAACGCATTCCTCCTACGAGGTCTGACGAAAACCAAACAGAATGCACCCCTACCCGCAGACCCCCAACGACTCAATCCACATGAACATTTCTGTTGATAGGTAATCCAGGTGTTCAACAGTGCCGACAGAAGACGACAAAGGACAACGAGAACTCTGATATTTTTTTACTGTATCTCCTTTCTCTCCCAATCACCATTGGACTGACTATGCACCCGCCGTATACAAAAAGGACTTACTTATATGATAACTTACCAGTTCTTATTCTATGATCTGTACCCAACGCCCTCGCTACATAATTCTAGTCTGATATTGCATTACGATGACTTTTTCTGCAAACCAACTTAACGATGAACCCGCCTACTAAATGATGAGATTTTTCAATATGATGTTTATAATGTGATGTTTATGTACAGTTCTTTCGCCTAAGTCCCCTCTCCCTTACTTATGATCGCTGCATATAGGTGTAGATAGGAAATAGGCCAGCAAGATGTCTTGGAAATGTTAAAGGGAGGACTGTGGAAAATAAGTACAATCTTGGTGAACATTATCGGCGCCATCTTGCCCCTTTCCAAGCCCTTTCGTGCGCGTAAGCGGCAGCCATTTTGAGCACCATGGCCTCCCTGCCCCTCGCTGATAGCCAGCGCGTCTCTCTCTCTCTCTTAACCTCGCAAGCATTCCCCCGCACGCTGACAACCCCCGCTCTCTCATGCCTTGGGTCATAAACCCCTCCTCAGCGCAGCTTCACCACGGAATCCCATCCTGTTCCCAGCGCGACACCTCCCCTCATTCCTTTCATGGCCTCAAACCCTTCTGATGCAAACCCCCTTTTCCTGTGTCCCCGTTTGTCTTCCCTGTTCCCAGGCCGCCACCTGGCTCTGCGGATACTGTTTATTACCCCGTACAGTAGGAAGTTTCCCCTCCCCATCAAAAGACCCCCGAACCGATCAAAGCCCCCACCCCATGAGATCCGATCAACCCCATGCATTCCGTGAATCGGCGGAATGCCCTGCTGTGCGACAACCATCACCTGTTGTGACCGGGGTGGGGAATCCAACTGTAAATGTATGTGGGAACGGGTCTGAAGGGGAGATTCCGAGGATGTTCTTTCAAGTACTAAAGTATTGCGAGAATGTGTTATGTGCAATAAAGGTCATAAACCCTAGTATAAGAGGCCAGGCCTCAGAGATGTGGTTAGAGCACCTCGTGACGATACTTGCTGTCTGAATTGAAGTGTTCTCCTCCGGAGAGAATAAAATCCTCGTTTCCTGCCTTCCAGTCTCCAGCGCCTGCTTCTTCATTGATTAAAATTGGTGGGTCATAGAGGCGATACCGCCGGGCAACATAAAAGGGTCTTTGGTTACCGGTTGTCTTTGGAACCCTTTTTAACAACTGCAGATGTGATTTCCAGTACAGTGAATTCGACCAGAATGGAGAAATATTTCCAAAGTGAGCATGCCTACATGGGCTTACAAATCACAATAGCAATTCAGTGCGGACTGGCACCTCAATCAACAGAGTCAACGCGTCTCCCACATGGAAAGGGGACAGCCAATATATAGGGATAGATGAAGATGCATGTATTAATGGGAACCATGGGAGATTACTCTGTGCCCCATTTGGGCCCAGATTTAAGTGTCTGTGCCCATAGTGGGACTCATCGCGTCACCGACAAGGAAGGACAAGGCCAAAACGTGCTTAATGTTGCTTGTGTTGCCTTTCCGAAATGACTAACTTGAAGTACAGGACGCACTGTCCATAAGTAGGGAAGGGCCAAGGATGTTTTGCCTATGATTGTTCTCCTCCTGTAGTGGCACAGTAAGAAGTAAAGGTGGAACTGGAATTCGGGCCAGAGTATTTTCTGGTGGCATCAATTTATTTAAGAATTCCCTCTTTGTTTTTTCCCAATTATCTAAGAAGGCACGCATAAGGGCATACCTATGTACATGGTCTTTTTTTAAACAATTTTTATTAAATGAAACAAACACATTTATTCATTCATTATTTAAGAATTCCATTTATGACCTTTTTAGTTTTTCTTCTTGAATGACTTCGAACAACATTGAATGTTTCACAATGTTGTCTACTACTCTTGACTACACATTGACATGAGTGTGTCGTTTCTCTGTCGACCACTTGAAAGAGCGAACCCAAAATGCCAGGTAATCAGTCAAATAAAAAAGAAGAAAGCTTCCTCTGTTGATCGGTCTCTCAGATAAGTTAGACAACCAAACGGAAAGAGCAGTATTTATAGAAGCTGACTTGCTGCCAAACGTGGAAACCAAATAAAAGACAATTACAGAAAAAATAGGGTGTTAGGCTGAGGGTATTTGCGTATCTCATACGATTTTTATTACAAGAAAATGAATTATCAACTCAGTCTAGTTTTGTTTCTTGGACAAAATATCGCTCTAATTCGTTTCCCGCCCCGTTTTCTGAGCGCATTGCCTCATTTGCTAAGTGAGTTCCTGCCTTTCATCATATATTAGATGTGCCCGTTTTATTTTTTTCATGTTCGGCATGATAGACGAAAATCCGACTAGGCACTTTGGAACTATCGTGCTGGTGTTTTGTTAAAGTAGAGGGTGTAGCAGGGAGGGGAGGTTTTCAGTGGTCAGTCGTCACAGGAAACGGAATCGAGCTCCCACGGACTGCTCTTCAGAGACCCTCCCTAACTCCCTAAGGTCACACAAACATCCAATAAGTACACAAAATGAGACAATCTGTGAAGAACGATGAGAAGGAAGCATCTCAGGTGCGGAAGTGGCGGCCTCTACAATTTCCTGCAGTAAGGCCACAGCCCATTTGCTCTTCAGTCTGCAGTTTGCAACAGTGCGGTGGTGGTCTGAGCACATAGTCCCCTCATGGCAACAGGACCCCCCGCCCCACACATGGATACCCTACAAAACATGAATAATTCACAGGACACAATGTTTGTTTGGAAAGAAAAATGCTGCAGGATTTTATTACATACAACATATGTAATAGATGGGTTATCTTATGGGTAATCCAAGGGCAGGCCGCATTCTCGCCACCTGCCCGCCTGATGAGCCGGGCAGCACAGTGTGTGACCACCTGTGTGCTGCCCCATATTTTAATTAAGTAGACTCACGCCCGAGGGGCGGAGCGCAACTAGGCAACCCCCGGTTGTACAGGCCCACAACCGCCCGAAGGACTACTGAGGTGCCGACACGTGTTCCCGGACCTCCCATGAAGTCCAGGTGTTAGGCTCTGGCACCCCTATGTGCCTGCTGAGGTACACCGCTGCACCTCTCAGCTTCCGGATCACCCTGTAACTCCGCTGCAACGAAAAATGACAATATTATAAAGTTCACACCACCCCACCCACAGTTGGCGCACGGGTAAGAGGTAGGGAGGGGAAGTGCGTCCAAGTTGGTAGTCTGTACGTGGCGGCGAGGGGCGGCAAAGAGGCCTGAATCTGGCGAGGGTGACTTAAGTACCCCTCGCCCGGCCTGCCGCCTCCCGAAGCACGTCACTGGGCCCGCCCCGTTCCCTGCTGGACCCCTCCTGCCCGAGGGAGGAGGGAGTACCTGCATGCAAGGGGGCGGGGGGGAGCCCCCCGGCGACTAAGGTGCCGCCCTCTTGATGGCCACCGGGTGGCCTCGGGCAGCTGCATAGTCCCCTCATGGCAACAGGACCCCCCGCCCCACACATGGATACCCTACAAAACATGAATAATTCACAGGACACAATGTTTGTTTGGAAAGAAAAATGCTGCAGGATTTTATTACATACAACATATGTAATAGATGGGTTATCTTATGGGTAATCCAAGGGCAGGCTGCATTCTCGCCACCTGCCCGCCTGATGAGCCGGGCAGCACAGTGTGTGACCACCTGTGTGCTGCCCCATATTTTAATTAAGTAGACTCACGCCCGAGGGGCGGAGCGCAACTAGGCAACCCCCGGTTGTACAGGCCCCACAACCGCCCGAAGGACTACTGAGGTGCCGACACGTGTACCCGGACCTCCCATGAAGTCCAGGTGTTAGGCTCTGGCACCCCTATGTGCCTGCTGAGGTACACCGCTGCACCTCTCAGCTTCCGGATCACCCTGTAACTCCGCCACAGCCCGACCGGTGGCTACCGCCGCCGCCCGGGCCCCCCATCCCCTATGCTCCTTCCTACCTGCAGCCTCTCTCCTGCAAAGCATCGTACCAATCTAGGAGAAAAAGGTCCAAGCCCACTATATTGAGACCTTCCGATGGCTTCGCATGACTTTGCGCCTCGCCCGACTCTGCGTGGGAGCAATTCGGACCGCCAGACCTCACCGCTCCCCACCATTCTGCAACCTCCACCAGGTCCGCCTTCATCTTATGCAGCAACGCGGACCTTCCCATGTTGGTGATGTCGTTGCCCCCCAGGTGAATGACCAAGTGATGCGACGGAGCGCCCCTTGTCACCAGGGAGTGTCTGAGTCTGGACAAGAGGCCACTCCAGCGCATGCCCGGGAAACCTAACCAACACACTCCGTGTTGGAGAAACCCCGCATCCAGTTCCTGGTGGCTGCCCATCGACCTAACCTGGAGACTGTTGAATGGCCCAGAACCCAAAATCTCGAACCTGTCACAAAAGCTGCAATCCTTGCTCTGCAGAGCATCTAGTCCGTCAAACTGAACAAGACCAGGACGACGCAGAGCGGTGGACCCTTACCACCTCGCAGATACCTGATGCCGGCATGAACCTTACATGCCTAACGAGACACCCAGGCCTCCTGCCACTATCTGCGGATACCCCTAGGTCTTTTAGTCCTTACAACCTTAGTGTAGCCATCCCCGGATCGGGAGGACGTACTAACAGGAAATGACGAGAAGAGCGGGGGCCCCTGACTGCTGAAGGTGCTTCGTATCGCACCCTAGACGTAACAGCACATGCCCTGAACTCCAACGAACCCTTCCCAAAAAGCGCAGCAGGCAAACCCCGCTAGGTTACCACTACTGGTGAAATGCCATCCTCCTCCAAACATGGAGAAAGTGTGCTTACGATAAACGCCTGTGCTGCAATGCTCCAGAGCACCGGGACAATGAAGGGGTCAGTACCACTTATCCTATACAACTCGGGTGATGTCATACCTATGACAATACAGGATTGGCGTAACAGCTGGCAACACATGCCCACACGGGTTGTTGACAGAAGGCAACTTAGGCTATAGAACCATAGGCATTACCGCACATGCCCTGAAACTCAACCCCATCCTTCACCACAGGCCCCCTCCGGTATACCCAGCTAAGTTGCCACTACTGGTGAACCGCCGTTCATCGCCCAACATGGCGAAAGTGCGCTCACGAAGAACGCTAGAGCTGCTAAACTTCGAGAAAGCGCAGGGACAAGGGGGACAATACACATTATACTATAGCTTGGGTGATACCTACATATGTCAATACAGGATTGACAGGACTTAAAGGCGGGCCACACCTGCCCTCTTGAGATGAGGACTGGAGGCAGCTCGGACATCATACCCAGAGAAGAGGCTGTGGGATACAGCAACCTCCCCTGCTGCTAGCGCTCCTAACTATAGGATGGGAGAACCAGCGCAGCCACTGAAATCAGCCACCCACTTACACACAAAGCCTCAGCAGACTACACCCAGTCTAGTCAAACTCCTGCTGAAGCGCAGTTAACAACTTCAACTGTTAAATTGTGCTTATGTACCCTTGTGCAACTAGCCTTCGGCCAAGTACAGAGGGGTATTTCAGTGCGCAATGTATAATTAGTATCATTTGCCGGAGACATTCCGAGTTTCAAAGCAGCTGTACCTTCACTTCTGGAGCACTCTTTATTGAGAGTCTACTAGGGGCCCACGTCTATAGGTATTATTGGCAGTTCAGGCTCAGGCAGTGGATGCAAATATACTCCACTAAATGTGGAATGAGAAACGCTGCCGACTGCATACCGGACATACTACTACTACTGCAGGGGCCAAGAAAAGTTCCACACCGCCATATAGAGTCACAACGCGGCTCTGGGCCCCCCTAGCACACAAGGCCGAGACATTCTGTGGGATGCCTGTTCTAACTTGTTAGGACCGACCTCAAAGACGCCAAATGCGTAAAACGTGACTGAATATTAACACCTTTGGCACCTGATTGCACTGTTGTGTTCCCTTTACCTCTGTTCAAACAGTCGAACTAACCTGTTTTTGGGAATGATACCAATATCCCATTGCTGCTTTACCACTCACCTACTATGAAATAGTGGTGTCAGGTCTGATAATAGTTCTACTCATGGCACTCAAATGGATGGTATATCTGCCCCTTGGTGATTTAGATGAAATTCACTCAACTTTGCTTCTGCATATTCTTATGATTTGTCATTTGAATATTCCTTCATACCTAAATTGACTCTTAGAACCCTAGGCAAGCGATCAACCGGAATGGCACCAAATAAAACCTGGTAAACACATTCCATACAGAAATTGACTTGATCTCCATCGTGATTGCCAGGGCCAAGGTCCCAGCGCTCCACTTGCATCCCACGGTTTTGCTGCTTTATTTACACTTATGTTGTCGGAGAACTTTAGTACTCAAGCTCAAAGCAATCTTTACAAGATGACAATCTGTAACCGTCGGTAATCCGTCAGCCAGCCGACTCTCAGGCTTACACATGAATGGGGTGGCAACAGCGGTCTAGACTACAAAGCTGGGCCGAACAACACTAGCTTCGGGGGGGGGGGGGGGACCTAACCACCAGACATTGCATGAAATTACCTGTGCCCTGTCGAGGTCCCTATCGTGCGATTTGGATCTGTTATGTAACATGAGCCTAAGCAAAAGTAGGCTCCACGGTTGTGAGTACTTCTACTACTCACCACCTCGTGCTACTATACACCATCTAGGGACTTCAGGTTTACACAGAATTTAATGAAAACACTTTATGCCAGTGTTGCAGTTCTACTATGGCCCAACTTAGATCTCGTTGCGCTGAAGGCAGAAAGTAGAACTGTGTAGGCCCCATAGTGATGTAACTATTTCCTATGTAGGCACTACAGATGCTTAGGCCGCCTGCCTGCAGTACTTAGGCCACTAAGCTTTCAAGCCCAACCTATGGAGCAGACGTAGTCTTTGATGACAGTGAATTCCCCCGACTAGCTTTTAATTTTATCTGTTGTATACCTGGCACTTTCCCAGCGGTCGTACAATTTCTCCGTGGCCGGTATTAATATAGTCCCGATCGCGACAATCACCGCGCAAGAACGGGGCATGTGGCCACGGAGGCCGATGAACGTCAGGACAAAAGCCAGAGTGAACGCTCATTCCCTGACAAGCAAGAAGCTCAAGATAAGCGCCAAATCTTACTTATGCGGGTACAAGAAGATTTGGTGGCTTCCCGCTTAATTTAAGTAAAAGGGGGGGGCCACACTACCTTGCCTATTGCAGCGATAATGGAAAGGAGGGTGGCAACAAAGGCTTCTTAGTGAAGGTGACACCTCGCATAGGCACGCTGAAGAAACTTTTCCTTCCGGTATCAGGTAACACAGTCTAATTAATGCTGCGCATTCCTTTACTCGAATCTCGATGCCAGAACCCCCGGAACCTCGTAGGACCCAAAGAATAGACCCCACATGCAATAACAGTGGATGAAAGCGACTACTACAATTGAACCTGGTTCTAATATTGGGCGCTCTGCCCCTAAGCAATGATCGCGCCCGAGCATGGTACAATTGTGAACATGCGCATGCCACTCTTGTCTTAAAAAGGCAGCTTGTAAACTGTACACTTCAAAGATTTTCCTCCTGTGACATTACTCTTCATAATGGGACGCGCCCTGCCGTCTATTCGAACTTATTGAGGGTGCAGAAGCGCGCTGGAGTAGCTGCCAGTCCTCCCTCAAAGTATCAAATGCCTCCTACAGCGCAGAGATAATCGCATACTGCATTACTGTATTATTAACACATCTTGCCAGACATAGGGAGGGGGGGGGGTCCACGGGCAATGTCTCGCTTCCTGTGTACCCAAAGAACTGAACTAGGCAAAATCAGAAGTGCAGCAACTCGCATAACTGACTCCTTTCCCGCGACATGCAATGACGCAGATGACCCTATATACGGACGGAAACCAACGCAACCTAACGTTTATGAGTAGATCTAAAACTCCTTCTACAAAAGTACACCCTAGAGAGACCGGTCAAGAGATAGAATTTGGAATCGCAACATCTGTTAGTCCCTACGGGTCTGGGCCGCAAGCAAGCATCACTTACCAGTACACCCCTCCATTCACGTAAACGCATATCATTGTAAATGTAACCAAAAGGGGTTGCTCCTGTCTTGATACAAGACACAAATTCGCGCACGCAATAGACTTACCGATCTCGAAGCCATAAGCCATGGCACATGTTAAAATTCACAAGGCACTCGCCTGGGCCTAAAGATAGCTACGCCATCGCACTGAAAAGCAATACCCAGTGAGAAGTTGAACAAGTCACTCAATTGGGCCTCGAGGTAATATGGCCCAATGCAACTCTACCCTTAAGCATACGGGCTCAAGCAACAAATTCGCGCACACCATAGACTTACCGATCTCGAAGCAATAAGCCATGGCACATGTTAAATTCACAAGGCACTCGGCTGGGCCTAAAGATAGCCAAGTCATGACTGCACGCATATTCGGTATTTTTTGGCTCTATTGTTTTGGGAACCACGAATCATGCCTGTCAAAAGCATAGAGTGCTGACTTTCTTTCCGTCACTACACTGGAATGTAGTCAGTCATTCATTTTAGTGCTGGACATACATCCATTCTTTCGAGGTACTAGAGCATTTGTGGTTGATTCACGACCTGGAGTTACTACAGAAATTCAAATCTGACACAAAAACTTAGCATTAAGTTTAGGAAAGCATCAGTTTATGTCACTAGAGCCACAAATACGATGTTTAATTTGTTGCCCCCCCTCCCCTGGGGGGGGAGGGCAGGGAGCGGGGCGGGTCATCGGCCTACGTCGCGGGAGGCTATGACTTGGGAGGGGTCTGTCCAATGAATAACTAACACCGTGTCCGTAGCTGCCCCGAAATAGCCGCACCTTGAACAGACCCGCCCCACCCCACGAAACTGGCAAGTTGCGGTCGCTGTGGAAGGTATAAATGAACAACGTGGAAACTCCACATGAGCCGGACGGGCCCACACTGGAATCTAGTACCGGCATCTCCTCACTGGAGGTATACCAACCAAAGCATGGTGCACCGAATTGCCTAGTGGCAACGACTACCGGGTGCCGCCCAGAATTTTTGCAGGCCACCAAGACCGCTCCACCCCTGCGACACGGTCTGCCCCCACAGCCCCAGATACCCCCCCCCCCCCAATGACTTGCTGATGCAGCCAGGGGGGGTGGCGGACCACCGGAGCTAGCACGTCAGAAGGCCGAACGATCCTGAAATGGGGGAAGCTATGATTACATGAAACACACGACCACACACGCGCCAAAATTACCCAAGACGAAACTGCAAAATGCACGGTATAATATTGTTGGCACGGTCTTACCCCCACTGCCCCAGATACACCCCCCATGAATTGCTGATGCAGGGGTGGCGGACTCCCGGAGCGAGCACGCCACAAGGCCAAACAGTCCGGTGAAAGGAGGGGGGGGGGGGAGTGCTATGATTACACGGAGCACACGACCTCACATTACCACTCCCGTCAGCGCTGAGCTCATGCGAAAGCCGGCTAACGGATGGCCAACACACGCGCCAAGCTTGAAGACAGTGAAGAAACTGCACTACCGGCTAGGTAGGACGCTACAAATAACATGCGTGTATAGAAAGGACTCTTCACCCAGTGATCCCTAGGCACCGGATAACAGATGTTCATTGTGACCCAGCTCGATGGTACACATTTTATCGACCTCCGATGATGAAGGCTGATTGTACCCACCGGTATACTAGCGTGTGACCCAAGGAGGCGAACACTGGTCCCCGCAAAGGATGGCTGAGTACACTGTACAGAATGCACGGTATACTTTTGGTGTCAACCCAGGCCCCCCGGGGGGGGGGGGGGGGGGGGGGGGGTCCGCAGCCTGAACGAGCAAAGACAAGGCCCACGGCCGCCGTGCGAAAGGGACCCGGCAAGCGAGGAGAATAGGAAAGCAAGCATTCTCAAAGGGGGGCAAATTGTTAGGCAAACCTGAAACCTGATCACCACCCCCATCGTACCACCGACGCTGCACATGTTACTGGTCAGATGCCATTTTAATCGCACTTAATCACAGGAATGTAAACTGTTCAAAACGGCATGAGGGGAGGGGGAAGCAAGATCCTCTCGACCCGAGGTATTGAGACCCCTGATAATAGCCACGTTCTCCGTCACCCAATGTGCTCGGATTTGGCGGCAATAACGTCTTAAGCACCTCACTGCGGATTGCCGTAATGGGCCCAGACCCGGCGGTGACTAAACGTATCGAAAACCTACGACACCCCAACACAATACTCGGCTCGGCCGCGGCTTGCACTGTTAGAGAACCATGGCCCGGACACTGCCGGTGGCCTCCCCCTGGCTCAAGTGGATAGAGTGTGGGGGGGGGGGGGTAGCCGACCCCCAATACAGCAGACCGGCCACGTGCCGTGGAGAGCATGCCCCCGGAAGCGACCGCGGCACCCGCCCCGCGCAGAGAAATCGGAAAAGGGGCACTGGAGCAGAACCGGCGGTACTACACTAAATCGTGAAAGGGGGGGGGGGGCATGGGGCTACTGCGGTACCTCTCGAGCCGCGGCCCGAGTGGAGCGATAGGCTGACACCACGGGCCCCGAGCCCCACTAGACTCCCCAAAATACATTCCCTGGCGTGAAAAGAAGGGGGGGGGGGGCTGTGCGCAGGGACACTGGAGCAGGACCGGCAGTACTACACTCAAAGCTCGCCGTTCCCTGCGGCTGGCCCCACGCCCTACAGTGTAATGCAATTGCGTAGAGGGAATTCCTAATGCAGCCAACCCCGGACAGGAACACCCCTAGAAGACTTAAAACCCGCAGCACCCGCCAGCGCTAACCCTTCGTGGGTATGCTGACCCCGACACCCGGTGCTGCCCCAGCCTCCACAGCGGCCTGCTGTTGTGCAGGCCACCTGGCCCGGCTCAGACCTCCCAAGGGAGGGAGTGGACGGAGGGGGGATCGGACGGCCCTGTAGCCTGTGAGCCACCGGACACGCGGCCTGTGCCCCCGTCCGGGACCCAACGGTCCGGTCAGTCGTCGACCGTGAGACAGAGAGGGGCACCATGCCTGTTGCTCGCCCCATGCGAGGCCCGTGGAGGGAGGGAATATGGGGTGGTGTAGGAGAGCGGGTGTGGAGGGCCTCCACCCCGCCCTCCGCGTGGTGTGGGCCCACCTAGAGACGCGGGCCAAGCCACGTGGGCGACAGCTTGCAGGCGACCCACTGTCGGGTTTCCCCAAGCCCAAAGGTCCACCACATCGTGCCTGTGTCCGTCCCCGGTCAAGGCCTCTCCACGGGACCCACCATAACCCCCGACCACAACCCCCGTGCTAAACCCCCAGAGCTGTGCTCAGTAAGTGGCACCCCCCACACCTCAGCGGCCTGCCTCCTAAGCAGGCCGCCTGACCCCGATCGACCTCCGCTAGGAGGGAGTGGGCGGAGGAGGGGTACCGGCCAGCTAGGCCTGACTCACCGCCACACACGACGGTCCTGGCTAAGTACGTCCAACTTGATCGTCTGAAGTGCGTCCAAGTTGGTAGTCTGTACGTGGCGGCGAGGGGCGGCAAAGAGGCCTGAATCTGGCGAGGGGGACTTAAGTACCCCCTCGCCCGGCCTGCCGCCTCCCGAAGCACGTCACTGGGCCCGCCCCGTTCCCTGCTGGACCCCTCCTGCCCGAGGGAGGAGGGAGTACCTGCATGCAAGGGGGCGGGGGGGAGCCCCCCGGCGACTAAGGTGCCGCCCTCTTGATGGCCACCGGGTGGCCTCGGGCAGCTGCAGAGTCTCGCTTTTCATTCCCGCATAGGTTGCGTCCTCCCTTCATTATTCACCGCGGATGCTCATTTGATTTGAAAGTGTGTCCATTTACAGTAATTTCCTTCATTATGGCTATTTTTATAAAGACCTAATTCGTCAGGCATGCTTTGCCTGTCATTATCAATTGCTATAACATTATGCGTGTTTATAAACATTTGATTATGCAAAAAGCTGGTAGCCTCAGCGCATATCATTGAGCATTTATGCGCTGGTGCCTGGCGGACAGCAAGCAGCAAGGGAAAGCAGCTGTTACTCGTGGCTGGGCCTTGTCACTTCTGTCGCAGCGATGACTCACAGAGCAGAGTAATCATGTGCAGTGAGGGGGCACGAGGTCAAAAGAAAGGTGTGGCGGGTAACAAAAAGGCCACGGGCAGTTCTTAATTTGAGCCGGTGGGGGGAACATCGGCACTTATTTTAGGAGACCGGAACCTTTTTTTTGCTGTTTCACATAGCGCAAACTTCACCCAAAGGTATTGGAGTGCTTTACACGAGCACCTGATCCATAGCACAAGGGCTCACTCTTCTTTTAACTTTAGGCACCAGGAGATTAATGGGTTTGCCCAATATTAGAGGATGTTAAACCTACGCTGAGATTCGAACCTGGCTCCCCAATTCCAAAATAGGTAGCTCTGGCTGTTAAACCACATCCTCTCCCTAATTTTCCACATCAGATGTTTACCAAGGGCAAGACACGGAAAAAAACACAAATCTAAAGAGAAGGGCAGAAAAACTTTCACAAAGGGAGAAAGCAGAAACCTGCCAAAGCAGGGTGTCTCTGATAGTAGTGTAGAGAGGCATGAGGTGCATTTAAGACTACCAGCCATGGTATGCGTGCCGACGTTGAATTGTCCCGGCTGCGGGCTTCTGAGCAGAGCTTCGGACACTGGCACTCTTTCTTTTACAAACTAAGCCCTGGCCAGCGGTAATTATAATTGCATTTATATAGAGCTTTCTACCCCTGACAAGGCGTTGAAGCGCTGTTCGGTGAGTAGCACGCTATTCCAGAACCCAAAAAGGATTAGTGGTGAATTAGTACAGGGAAATATGAAATTAATTTGAGTAGTGGACTTGTGAGTCTGTTATTTGGTGAAAGTTAGGTAAAATACCATTTGACCTCAGTGGCATGACAGAGTTGGCCCTTTGTCCCATCCATCTTCTCTTATCAGATTCCCAGTTGCCTCTGAGATTCCAGGATAATGGCACCAATGCAAAGTACCGAAGACAAACTAGGCTGTTATAGCTCTACAATCAAGGTGGGCATCACACAGCCAGCAGCCAGCACCAGCTCTCCCTTTGCATTATGGTGGGTGCAGAGAGTGTTCTTGAATTACTCACAAACAGAAAAGTGTTCTGCACCAATGTTGGCACAACCACTGCTTGCATTTCTGTGCATGGGTTTCTCGGTTGTTCCCCATCTTCAGCATAGGGTAACAGCTTGGTTGGGGGTGCTTAATTTGCTGCTTGAAGCATATCAAGTGGAGTACTACTTTATGAAGGCGCGCACTGTAGTCGGTTTTCAACAGCGGCCCTCATCCTCCTAGACCTCTCCGCGGCGTTCGACACTGTCTGCCACCGCACCCTAGTGCAGCACCTCAGCAACATCGGAATCCAGGAGAAGGCACTGGAGTGGATCATCTCCTTCCTCGCTGGAAGGACACAGAGAGTCCGCCTACCACCGTTCAGATCTGCAGCCACGGAAGTCATCTGCGGCGTTCCTCAGGGCTCCTCGCTCAGCCCCACCCTCTTCAACGTCTACATGAGCCCTCTTGCGGCCATCGCACACCAGCACAACCTCAACATCATCTCCTACGCCGACGACACCCAGCTGATCCTCTCCCTGACCAACGACCCCGCCGCCGCCAGAACAAACCTCCACGATGGGATGAAAGACGTAGCCGAGTGGATGACGACCAGCCGCCTGAAACTGAACTCAGACAAGACGGAAGTCCTCATCCTTGGCTCCTCGCCCTCCACCTGGGACGACTCCTGGTGGCCCCCCGCCCTGGGCACCGCACCCAAACCGACAGACCACGCACGCAACCTGGGCTTCATCCTGGACTCCTCCCTCTCCATGACCAGACAAGTCAACGCCATCTCTGTGTCCTGTTTCAACATCCTACGCATGCTACGGAAGATCTTCCGATGGATCCCCATCGAGACCAGGAAGACGGTCACCCAGGCCCTCGTCACCAGCCGACTGGACTACGGCAACGCCCTCTACGCCGGAACCACCGCCAAGGTCCAGAAGAGACTCCAGCGGATCCAGAACGCCTCAGCCAGACTCATCCTCGACATCCCCCGACGCAGCCACATCTCCGGACACCTGAGAGACCTGCACTGGCTCCCCGTCAACAAGAGAATCACCTTCCGTCTCCTCACCCATATATATATATATATATATATCCACCACCAGCCCCGCCTCTTCCTAAAGAACGGGTCCGACACATGCATTGGGACCACACCAGGAGAGTTTTATTGCCACCATTCGAACATCACAGTTCCATAAAAACACCTGGCAGACGCGTTTCGGCGTTTGCCTTCCTCATTGCCAGCATTGTGTTCCTAGGTTCGATAGTTCTGTGTGGGGTGTGGGGTATATCCTGCTCATTATACTCCCATTGGAGGCAAGTGTGTCAAATCAGTAATGCCCCAACAGTTGTCAGCCGTGTGGGTTTGCCCACTTACTGCTGCGGGATCACATCCTGACGGCAATCGTCTCCCGGTGGTGTCCCAGTCAGCTGGAATCACGCTGCTCTCTCCCCGGTACCAAAACAAAGTGTAGGGCGGGGGGGCGCCACTGTGTGCATTCAGCACGCAACACCACACAGAGAAATGCCGGCTTCAGTGGAGCACCAGAACGAGAGGCGTGTCGGATTTGCAGCGCCGACCGCTGCATACACATCCACCACCAGCCCCGCCTCTTCCTAAAGAACGGGTCCGACGCATGCATTGGGACCACACCAGGAGAGTTTTATTGCCACCATTCGGACATCACAGTTCCATAAAAACACCTGGCAGACGCGTTTCGGCGTTTGCCTTCCTCATTGCCAGCATTTTGTTCCTAGGTTCGATAGTTCTGTGTGGGGTGTGGGGTATATCCTGCTCATTATACTCCCATTGGAGGCAAGTATGTCAAATCAGAGGCTCCGTTCTTCATACCTCTGCAGCATATATATATATATATATATATATATATATATATATATATATATATATATATATATATATTACCTACTGGCTATCGCCAGTAGGTATATATAGTTAGAATTTTTTCCCTATGGGACTTTTGAAAATTCTATGTCTAATAACTTTGGCGTTTGTGGACGGAATCGGCTGAAATTTTCAGGGAAATGGCACATTTTGTTTCTGAGCAGCCCCTAAAAATTTGGTGGGGTTTCGTCAAGGGGGGGCTGAGAAAAAAGGGGGGTCCCAAAACGCGTTTTTTGCATTGAGTTTTCCATAGGGCGGTTGGACTCACTTTTAGCTCGAACGGCTGAATGGATTTGCACGAAACTTGGCAAAATTGTAGGGACTGTTAGCCCGATGTGCCTTTGCTAGGTCTCAATATATGTGCTCCAGTAGTTTTTGAGAAATTAACGTTCAAACCAAGATATATATCTGTAACAGCGCTCTGGGCAGCGATCCGGTCC
Source organism: Lissotriton vulgaris (assembly GCF_964263255.1). Lineage (NCBI taxonomy): Eukaryota > Metazoa > Chordata > Amphibia > Caudata > Salamandridae > Lissotriton > Lissotriton vulgaris. The sequence continues at coordinate 578,810,079 of NC_141691.1, forward strand.
GCTTACTTTTCGCTTATCGGAACTTTGCGCGCAGAAAGCTGATTGGCTCTCCGGTGTCTGTCAACATTCTAAACAGTCCGGAGCGGACGCCATCTTGTCTCTCGGTAGGATCGAGAGAGAAGAAGAGGTGGAAAACAAAGGGGGAATTTAATGAAAGGGGGCAAGGTATCCCCCTCTTGACCCCCTAGGAATGTTGTTGGGGTTATTAAAGGGTCCCGTGGGGAAAATAAAAAAAAATGATTTTTCACGGTAGAAGCGCGGCCGCGAACTGGTAGCGAAACGGGAATTCGCCATTTTGTGCTTCGTAAATTAAATTACTAGTTATAAGTGGGTGCGGGAGACGTATCCTAATCCCCTATGTTTCCTGAGGGTGGGTGAGGAGGCTGATATATGTTGATACATCTCTTCCAGCGGCTGTGCGTGAGCTTTTTTTTTTTTTTTGCTGCGTGACAGTCCGGAGCGGCCGCCATCTTGTCTCTCGGTAGGATCGAGAGAGAAGAAAAGGTGAAAAACTAAGGGGGAATTTAATGAAAGGGGGCAAGGTATCCCCCTCTTGACCCCCTAGGAATGTTGTTGGGGTTATTAAAGGGTTCCGTGGGGAAAATAAAAAAAAAATGATTTTTCACGGTAGAAGCGCTTCACGGGCCGCGAACTGGGCCGCAAACTGGTAGCGAAACGGGAATTCGCCATTTTGTGCTTCGTTAATTAAAGTACTAGGTATAAGGGGGTGCGGGAGACATATCCTAATCCCCTATGTTTCCTGAGGGTGGCTGAGGAGGCTGATATATGTTGATATATCTCTTCCAGCGGCTGCGCCATCTTGCCTTTTTTCGAATGCCACAATTTTGTCGTGCACGGCAGCCATTTTAGATGCCAGGCTGGTTCCAGGCTATCACCTAACCCTGCGGATGTAGTTTATGGCCCCAGCTGTAGAGAATTCAGACATGCCAATCCTCCTGATTCAGGCGTGTGAGTACTGATTTCAGTGCTAGTCTCCCGCCTCCCGATTTCTGCAAGCAAAAACCCGGGGGCATATTACGAACAACTAGCGATAATTTTTGTCTCTAACTTGTTTAGAGACAAAAATTATCGCCGCACATCGGCGATTTTTATCGCAGATAAACCTTGCTATTATCGCAGAAAAGTCAGCGATATTCATGTATTATCGACCTAATGCTCTTAGCCATGTTATCCACCTCCCATTGAAAACATGGCTAAGAACTGCTCAGGGCAGGTGTTAGATTTTGGAGATATTCGCGCTTAGCGCGAATATCTCCAAAAGTTGGTAATAGAAGGTAGCGATGTTAGGGACTGTTTCCAGTCGCTAACATCTTGGCACGCCACTTTGCATGTCATTAGTGATAAGTATCACTGACATGCAAAGCGGGGCCCAAGATGGTCGCTATCTCCTTTTAGCTGTCACTAACTGGTGTTAGCGACAGCTTGATAATAGGGAAATAATTTTATCTCCGCTTTCATGGTTTTTAAAGCGAAAAAAGCGGAGATAAACCCCCTTGATAATATGCCCCACGATTCCTTGGGGGTTTCAGCTGACAGGGCTTGGTATTGTGTTACATGGTAATTTTTCCATGAAACGTAAGAGGGTCGATGCAGGGGTTCTAGAAGAGGTGATAAACCATTTAAGCCTCATGAACAAGCGCATGGTCTTTTAAAGATTTGTGAAGTACTCGGGGCGGCGGTGTGTGTGTGCCCTCTTTCAGGAGCGGGCGGGGGGGCACTGCCAGCAACTTGCCAGGTCAGGTAGTGTTCAACACGTGCATCACCCTTTCTCTGCCTGCTATTGCGCTCCATGCTTCGGAAAGGTAAGAAAAAGAACGTGCATTTGAGTTTGAAATGTCCGATCCTGCAGCAGCACACTTCCAAAGCCCACACATGACAATAACCCGATTCAAGGCCCCATTCACCCGTTTTTAAAAAAATAGATAACACTCCAACAAAGTAAGGTTATAAAACTTTATTAACTACTAACTTTAACAAACGGAACAAAAACTAAAAACATTTAAACATTTCTCAACACAAAAAGCAACAATGGTTAGAAGCTGTCTTTTGTGCGAATAGTCCCAAGGCAGCACAACGTGCAGAGTTCTGGACGGCACCCAGGTGATGTCGCCTGGGTGCCGCACTGGTTTAGGGATCCTACAATGCTGCTCCGAAAATTGGCGTGGGGCGTCCCGGGTGGGGCGGGGGGAGGCCTCGTCAGTAGCGGTCTGTTGTGCGAATAGTCCCAAGGCAGCACAACGTGCAGAGTTCTGGACGGCACCCAGGTGATGTCGCCTGGGTGCCGCACTGGTTTAGGGATCCTACAATGCAGCACAGAAAAACAGCGTGGGGCGTCCCGGGTGGTGCGGGGGGAGGCCTTGTCAGTAGCGGTCTGTGTCCAGTGTCACATGGCTGACACAACATGTACGACAGGCACCCAGGTGATGTCCAGTAAACTGCCGCACTGGTTTTGGTATCCTACAATGCTGCTCCGAAAATTGGCGTGCGGCGGCCCGGGGGGGGGCGTGGGGGAGCCGGCGTGAACGGGCCTCCCCAGGTGGCGGCCATCTAGCTGAGTTGCGCTCGCTCTTGCGGCCACAGCGTCTCGCTCACCATGTTGTTGAGTTGCTCCCACTCTTGCAGTGCAGCGATAGGCGGCTGCCACATGGCTCTTAAAATGGCGGACGGCTCCTCGGTTTTGGGCCTGGTCCACTGAAATGGCCCTGGGACACTTTGGAACTCGGACGCTTGCCTGCTAGGGCTTGGGCTCCATTCTCGAAAAGCGTCCCCTCAGCCGTGAAGATTGTATAAAAGTCTTGGGGGCCCCCGACTCCCGCAGGCTTCCGGTGGGGAGCGGCTGCCATGATTGCTCGCGGAATGACCACGACGGAGCCACGAGATGGTGGTGCTCTCATGCTGACGCCAGCTTCAGTCTGAATGATCCAGAAACAAGGTGGGGCTTTCATCGTTTGGGAAAAAAAAATGTTCTAAACCAATGAAAAGTGTTATTTTTAGGTCATATGACCAAGCCTTCCATCTTTAGGAAACCAAAAGTAAAATGAACCAATGAAAAGTTTTATAAACAAGTCACATGACCTGTTATGCGACATAGGGCTACAAAAAGCGTAGAAAATCCGTTGGCACGTGAGGCGGCGTCAGTAGCGGACCGATGTGCGAATAGGCCGAAGGCAGCACAACGCGCCGAGATCCGGATGGCACCGAGGTGGTGTCCAGCAAATTGCCGCACTGGTGTGGCCATCCTACAATGCTGCGCCGAAAGACGGCGTGTCCAGCTGAATTGCGGTCACTGTTGCGGTACAGTGACTCGAACGCGCCGAGATCCGGATGGCGCCGAGGTGGTGTCCAGCAAATTGCCGTACTGGTGTGGCCATCCTACAATGCTGCGCCGAAAGACGGCGTGTTCAGCTGAGTTCCGGTCACTCTTCCGGCACAGTGACTCGAACGCGCTGAGATCCGGATGGCACCGAGGTGGTGTCCAGCAAGTGTGGCTGCACTGGTGTGGCCATCCTACAATGCTGCGCCGAAAGTCGGCGTGGGGTGCCCCGTTGGCTTATGAGGTGATGTCAGTAGTGGACTGATGTGTGAATAGGTCGGAAGCAGCACAAGGCGCCAAGATCCGAATGGCAAGTCCTGGATGTTGAGTGCCTCAGTTGAGATTTCTGAGCAGTGCTTGTAGGACTGTCTGAAGCTTATTTGCACCTGCTGCAGCTTCACTAGGTCCGGCGGAACTTTTTGCCTTTTCCTTTCTGCTTCTTTTCCTACAATGCGTTTCATCTGAAGACACGACCAGGTCCCTGAATGTGTGCAGGGGGACGCTATTGATTGAATGAACGCGCCGAGATCTGGATGGCACCGAGGTGGTGTCCAGCAAATTGCCGCACTGGTGTGGCCATCCTACAATGCTGCGCCGAAAGTCGGCGTGGGGTGCCCCGTTGGTTTATGAGGTGATGTCAGTAGCGGACCGATGTGTGAATAGGTCGGAACCAGCACAAGGCGCCCTGCACTGTTGAGCCTTTTTCAATGTCTGTTTTTTGTTGTTTCCCCTCCATCAAAAACAAAACAAAAATACAAGGCGCCAAGATCCGAATGGCAAGTCCTGGATGTTGAGTGCCTCAGTTGAGAGTTCTGAGCAGTGCTTGTAAGACTGTCTGAAGCTTATTTGCACCTGCTGCAGCTTCACTAGGTCCGGCGGAACTTTTTCCTTTTCCTTTCTGCTTCTTTTCCTACAATGCGTTTCATCTGAAGACACGACCAGGTCCCTGAATGTGTGCAGGGGGACGCTATTGATTGAATGAAAATGGCGGCTTGACACAAAGCTGACTCAAGCGTTACTGTTGGTGCTATACAGACAAAAATTGGTTTTCAGTTTGTACATTCTTCAGGTTTTTTTTTTCCATCCAAGTCTGATTGAGAGTTTGTAGAAAAATGGCTTCAGATTTTCCACATACTACTCTTCAACATTCTTCCTAAATGTAACAATGTGAAACTCACTAGGAGAACGGCTGTTTCTGTTTCCTTTCAAAATGCTGCCACCAATATTTTCTGAATGGAAGACACCATCTTGTAGCATAAAGGGCCGAAAGGGGTTCTGGTCTGGCCGATGGTTGGTGGAGACATTTTGACTATATCTTGGACCTGCCCGGCCTCGCCCAAAATGGCGCCGGTATAAATGGGACTCGTAACTCTTTGCCCGCAAATGTATATCTAGAAAATGTTATTGTAAGTGGCCCTGTCGTATTTTAATTACAAAATGTACGTCCACCGATTCCGCAACTGTTAGACACCTTTGTTCTTGTCACCTAATGGCCCGCTCGTTACGTTCTTCTACAGTGTAAATGTCTCCTCATCATATACGATTTCAATTTGCTCCGTGGCCGGCCCACGTGGTTATAGGCCCGTATTTGTATACTGACATTTTCACAATAAAGGTTTTTAAAACAAAACACGGTAGTAGTATTTTCATTTGTAAAGTTTTTACTTTTAGTGACTGTTTTCGAATCAGTAAAAGGCAAGTGAAATAAAGCAGTCCAATTACATGACGGATAAAAGGTATAATATGTAGGAACGCAGTAAAGATAAATGGTCAAGGGCAGTTGTGTTTTTCATGTCTGCAACATAAAGTGATCGATAAGAATCTGATAATCAGGCGTATCGGCGACTAAGACAGCAGGCCGAATCTCTTTTACTAAACGGCTCCGTCATGGAAGGAAGAAACGCCCTTTTTCTCGAAAAAGGAATATATTTTACTTGCAAGACAGTTGTAAATTTTCCGGGAAAGTACATTAGCCTGGAATATTATAACATATGTTTGAAAAAAAAATATTGTTCGAAAATAATAAAAAGCGTAATTTTTAGGTCATATGACCAAGCTTTTCATCATTAAATTAACAAAAGTAAAATGAACCAATGAAAAGTTTTATTAACAAGTCACATGACCTGTTATGCTTACGTTACGCGCTGCGCGCCGCGCCTCGGATCACTTCCGGGTGCGCTAACGCGGCGTGTCATAAAACGCATTACGCGACAACGTAGGTCAAGAATATAGTCAAAATGTCTCCACCAACCAGCGTTCGGAACACAACCCCTTTCAGCAGTCCAAAAAGTTCTGTTAAATGACAACAGAGGGGACAGGCAACAAGAACCATCAGTCAAAGAGGGGAGGGCAAGTTCTTCTCTTCCGGGTCATGTTGGGGCGCTACCGGAACTGATCGAATTGGTAGTCTACAGTGTTATTGGATGTTTCAGACTAAAGCTGGCGTCAGCATGAGAGCACTACCATCTCGTAGCTCCGTCGTGGCCATTCCACGAGCAATCATGGCAGCCGCTCCCCACCAGAAGCCTGCGGGAGTCGGAGGCCCCCAAGACTTTTGTAGAATCTTCACGGCTGAGGGGACGCTTTTCGAGAATGGGACCCAAGCCCTAGCAGACAAGCGTCCGAGTTCCAAGGTGTCCCAGGGCCATTTTAGTGGACCAGGCCCAAAACCGAAGAGCCGGCCGCCATTTTGAGAGTCCTGTGGCAGCCGCCTATCGCTGCACCGCAAGAGCGGGCGCATCTCAACTACATGGTGAGCGAGACGCTGTAGTCGCAAGAGCGGGCGGAAAACAGCTGAATGGCGGAAGAGGCACAGTGTAGCAAAAGCGGGCGGAATGGCAACTAAAACGATAAAGGGGCGCCCCACTACAGCTTGTCTTCAGGTCAAACGGATTGTGGGACAAGGTCCAGAATTGAAGAGTCATCAAAAGGCAAAAAGTTCCGCCGGACCCCGGGAGCCGGCCGCCTATGTCGGGGGCGATCTCAGGCTACACCAGTGCTATAAGACTTGGGGAGGGTGTCGGAGCCAAGCGTCTTCTCCGAGTCCATGGCCATCACACCGCCCCTCAGGGGCCTCCGTCAAGCTGTTTAGGAAGGTAACATATCACATTGTTTTCTAATGCAGTCAGGTCCACAAACGACACTCACTTACTTTGAGAATAGTGAAGCTGCAGTAGGTGGAAATAAGCTTCAGACAGTGTTACAAGCGCTGCTCAGAACTCTTAACTATGGCACCCAACATCCAGAACTTATGCTATTTGAGAATGGTAGTGACATCGAAGCATCTCAGGGACCAAAACCATTAACGTACTTTCACGTATGAAAATCTTACTTGGGGAGGGGGCAGGAACGAAGCGTCCCCTCCCAGTCAGCGCCACCACACCGTATGTTGAAAATCTGAAGCCATCGTTCTACAAAGTCAACCAAACTTGGATTGAAAAATCTAGAAAAATGTACAAACTGAAAACCAGTTTTGGTCTGCATAGCATCAGTAACAACGCTTGAGTCAGCTTTGTGTCAAGCCGCCATTTTGATTCAACAAAGCACAGGCATTGAAAAAGGCTGAAATTCAGAACTCTAAACTATGGCACCCAACATCCAGGAGCTTGCTATCCGGATCTTGGAGCCTTGTGCTGTTTTCGATCTATTCACACATCGGTCCACTACTGACATCATCTTATAAACCAACGTTATGTAAATAGTTTTTTAATAAAATGTTTTACCCTGTTTCTTTGCTGGTGTGTTGTCTATATTTTTAATATTTGCATAGGGTTTGTCGTTATTTTGTGCGGGATGGGTGATGGAGCCGAGCTGTCTTGCAGCCCTCATGGTGTGGAGCTCAGTTCATCTCACTATTTTCGTATTTCGCAAGAAGGGTTGTTCCTAATATTTCTATTTTAGCGAGGTCAAAAAGAGATCCAATTAGTGGCCTACTGATTTTGCTCGATTACTTTTATTTTTTTACACGATTTTTCACTATCTGCAAAGACTAAACAGAGTATTGCGACTTTGTGCTTGTTTGTAAATAGAGAATGATCCAAAGAGAACCAATTCTAAAACAGTAAATGCTTGGACAACAATCAATCAAATGGAGAGACAAGGAGGCACGACGGATTACAACGGGGGTAAAGGCCTGCGTTAACTACCCTTCAGTATCTGCAAAGAGAGAGTACTACTAAGGCAAAAGAGGGGAGGGGGGGGGGGGCAGCGTTCAAAGCACATCAGCGTGCATAAATACGAAAATGTTTTTATCTATCACGTACTTGACATTTTAAAGCTTTTCATATTTGCTATTAAAAAACCAATGAAATTCACAGAAAAAACCATAGGTTATAGTGGATATATAGTTAGGAATTTGCATTTACAAAACCTTGAAAAATCAATGAAAAAACCATAGGTTATAGGCCATATATAGTTAGGAATTAGCATTTACAAAACCTTATTTTACTCGCATAAAACCATTGAAATTCCATATATAGTTAGCTAACTATAAGCGCTAACTATATATCGCGCACCCGCAATCCACTGCTGATGATGTCACATATTACATCATTCATGACATGGTCAGTGACATCACTGATGACATCACTGATGACATCTCAAATGACATCACTGATGACAACTCAAATGATATCAATGATGACATCTCAAATGACATCACTGATGACATCACTGATGACAACTCAAATGACATCACTGATGACATCTCATTTGTCATCACTGATCACATCACTCATGTGATAATACAATGAACCTCTTCAGACTCTAATATAACCTTACATACACTCAGTATAAACAGACACTCACAGACTGTCACTCATCCATGGAGTTACTCACACACCTAGTCAGTCATGCAAAGAATCAATCACACCTCCATTTCCTCAACTATACAGTTATACACACCTATCTTATTCAAACATATACTAACACACATTTACTCTCTTATACAATCCCTGATACAAGTTCACAATGATCCATACAGCCACTCACACATTCACTGGCTCTCATGCACAATTATTTATATATGTCAACTCTCACATGTACTGTGTTTTACATATGTACTTACTTTGACATGTAGCACTGAGATATCCATTCACTCACCAATACACTCATGCACACAGTCAACCGCCCATACAGCTGTTTCCACATGCACTTTTGAAACCATACATCTAGTGAATCAACTGCTCACACATCTATGCACAGAGTCATACACCTCCCAGCCACCCACACACACACTCAGTCTCCCATACAAATACCTGGGCTACCAATCAATAACCCATATAGTTACTCATATAGCTACTTATCAACACATGCAGCAGTTTACAGAACAACAGACATAATAATGCACAAATTAAGACAGTTTAGTCACTAACCCATGCACTCAGTGAGACATATTTAATCACTCACTCATACAGTCAGTCATGCACCTACTAAATCCTTCATCCAAACACTTATACATCCACTCATTCTTCAATATGTAAGACATATTTACACTTTACAGAAACATACAGTCACTGGATGTTGTCATCAGTGATGTCATCAGTGATGTCACTGACCATGTCATGAATGATGTAATATGTGACATCATCAGCAGTGGATTGCGGGTGCGCGATATATAGTTAGCGCTTATAGTTAGCTAACTATATATGGAATTTCAATGGTTTTATGCGAGTAAAATAAGGTTTTGTAAATGCTAATTCCTAACTATATATGGCCTATAACCTATGGTTTTTTCATTGAATATATATATATATATATATATATATATATATATATATATATATATATATATATATATATATATATATATATATATATATATATGAGAAAACCAGAGTTCCGGTAAATGACCAGTCACGCTCACGGGTGGGTCGGAGTAGGGCTCCCGGTCACCCACTATATCCACAAAAGTACTCCATTCATCCGAATAGACGTCTCCGACACTCAGAAATTGCTGTGCACGTAATTTTAATCAGCAGGAAAACAACGCGTAAACTTGATCAAGCTGCAAAGCGAAACGCGTTGTTTTCCTGCTGATTAAAATTAAGTGCACAGCAATTTCTGAGTGTCGGGGACGTCTATTCGGGTGAATGGAGTACTTTTGCAGTTATATAGATATGTATATATATATATATATATAACAATATATATATATATATATATATATATATATATATAGAGTTTCAATCTTCCTGATATTTCCTTCATTTTTCACACAACTGAAAATTTTAAAGAAAAGATTCTCAACAATATATATATATATATATATATATATATATATATACATATATATATATATATATATATATATATATATATATTGTTGAGAATCTTTTCTTTTAAATTTTCAGTTGTGTGAAAAATGAAGGAAATATCAGGAAGATTGAAACTCATGCACCGTGAAGGGTGAGTTCCGGCTTAAAATGTGACCTTGCATAAATGAAAGTGTGATGAAAGCGTTCAGCTTCTGGCCAGGGTAGAAGACGGCTTCAGGTGCTATCGCCTCCCCGTATTGGTCTTTGCTGTGACCTTATCATCCCTCTGATGTATGGATTTTCATTTGTTAAATTTCTCTTTTCCCACTATTGCTCTGATTGTTGATTGTCTGAGCTCTTTCCATCTTACGAACATAGAGGCCATTGAAAAAGACATTAGAAAGTAAAACACCAATTCCCCATTGTTAAGCTGTTCCATCAACTCTTCTGTATTTCTCATAGCGGCCTTGGCCTGAGTTAATGAGGCATGGCAGAGCTCTAAAGAAAAGCAGCAGGAGAGGTCTCATGAAAGTGTGCGCTCGCACAGGGCACAGCTGCGCAACTGTTTTGATGCAACTGCACTGTAAAGCACATACATATAACTCGGAATTTTGTCAGTGCGTGTGCTGCAAACAACACACCTCAGAAACCAAGGGAATAAAGCCACTGCTCACTGTTTCCGACCAGTGTGCTGCTTTCACTCACCTAGCCATCTTCAAACCAGGCAACAAAACATCTCAGTAAGGAGTTTTGGTGGGTGGCTGGCACCAAGCAGAGACAGATAGGCAGGCCTCCTTCACCTACTCTGGGGAGACGCTGCCTTGGTTGTGTTTGCCTGATCCCTGGAGCTGCTTTGTTGTCAGACCCAGAAACTAACACTTCAGCACCTGGGAGTGTGTGTACCTGAACCCGGCCCTTGAGAATCAGTTCTCCAAAACTGTTTATCAGAGCAAAACAGGCGACGTGCATGTCTCCTTTCTTCGTCTTAGTCAGGGGTGAAGCACACCTGAGCCCAGCCTCTGCCTTCTCTTTGTTCATGTAGTTCAGATCCCCTGGTCTATTTGTGTTTGTGCAACGGCCTGCTTCCTAAAGCGCGAATGCCAACACTGTTGCAGACTTTGTATCTGAAATGATGGCCATCCAGCCCAAAATATTTAACATAGATCATCTCTGTTGTTCTTTATGTGTGATCTGGTTCTTTGTTTTGAGGACATTTTGTGTTTGTTTTACTAACCTACTGACACCTAGGACACCATGCTCTATCTGGGCTTTCATTTCACAACCATTTCAAATTGTAGCTCTGTCACTTTAACTGAACAAATCAAGCTGATGGGCCCTATATAGTTGGTGGTGAGAGTAAACCTAAAGTCAGGAACAGGGTGTCTCCACTGACCTGGTGTCTTCAAGGAAGCCTAGTGTCTCACTGCTGCCAACTTGCCTCGAGTCATGAAGGTCAGAGTACGAGAAGCCTATCTTTTGCCAATAGCACTTTCAATGAACTCATTTCCTGCTTTCAAATTCCTAATCATATATTCAGACAACCAGTCATCAAGGAGGTCATTGAACCAAAAGAGGACTGGCTGAAGATGACCTTCAACATGACATGGGACGACCAGGCTCTAATGAGCATCTCTATAAACTAGACTCATGGGGACTTTCAGCCTTTCCTGGCTATTTAGTCAACAGAACTTCAAAATCTGAGACTTATTTTGCTTTCCTCTTTCTAATTGTGAGTCTACACAGCCCAGCATAGATAGGGCCAGATTTACAAACGGCTTCTGCACTCGTGGCGGAAACCCCGCTTTTTTTGGGGGGTGGGGGGGTGGTCTCCGCACTCGGGCAGAATGTCCTCAATGAGAATTCTCATTGGGAAAAATTCCGTCCTGAGTGCGGAGACTCCCCCACAACTGCGGGGCCTCCGCCACGAGTGCCGGGCCTCCTCCTCGACTGCGGGGCCTCCGCCACGAGTGCCGGGCCTCCTCCTCGACTGCGGGGCCTCCGCCACGAGTCTGGAGGCACTTTGTGAATCAGACTCACAGTGTTTTGGGGTTAAAAATAGGACTAACGTAATCCAATGTTCTACCGAGTTCCATGTTTTTTTAAAATACAAATTGAAACATGAATCTGTAATATCCTTTACTGTATCACCATTTCTCACAATAACAATATAATTGGAAGTGATTTCGTTTTTTTTTACATGCTTAACCCTTTGCACTCTTTTTGGCAAATTTAAATTTCTTATTTAGCAAAAAGAGCATACTACTCTAGTCCACATATAAATCATCTTAAGGGAGACAGAGTATTCTTACTTTCTCGACTGTTTTTCCAGTAAGGAACCTGTTAGATGTGGCGTTAAGATGATGAAGGCAAACCTCAGTGATAACAGGCAATGTGCCACTCGCTTAATATGCAATTTATCTCTTGTAATGAATGCTAATTGGTGCAGATGCTCCATGTTACCATGCTCATCAGCTGTAATAAAGACTGATGGAGCTGGATTCACTAATCCTTCAGAACTGCCCAAGCTCTCACAGGCCTGTGGGCTGTCGATCAGCCATGGTGCAGAGGCCACAGAACCGACGAAGATCCCGCCGGGACGGGGGATGGGACGCTACCGCGCATGACGCCACTCTTTGTTTATTTTTGGAGTAATGGCTCGTTCTTCATGCAGCGCTGAAACCTGTGTCGAACTGAGAATAATTCACTCAGGTTGTACACTCTAAACATCTGAAAAATGATGTGTTCTGGTGCTTTTAAATGTAATGCACAAAATGCTGTGGTGAAAATCCCATATCTCACGGGGATATGTTAAATATGGAAACTATTTCTCAGTTCTCTGGGATACATGGTTTTATCATCATAAATTCCTTGTGAAATGTGTTTAAGCGTCACAATGTTCTACTGCAAGGTGGACAAATTATGCAGAAAGATTATCTAAATTATGCGACACAAAGGGCAATTTATGACTGGCGGTATTATTTTCATCCATTTGAGCTAGAGTTTTATTTTTAAATCTGCAAATTATAGGGCAAAGTATATGATAAACACAGTAAATCCATAACTATGCAGTGAATTTTGCAGCCACAGATTTTCATTAATCCACAGGTCATCACCATTGTCCATTGTTTTATCAATAATGTATTCATGAAAAGTATACAAAACATGAGCATTTTAATTTCAATCGGTGTCCATTGTTATCTTCACTTTGACGGAAACCGCTTTTTTATATCTAATTTCCCCAAAATAAACGCAAATAAATAACAGGTAATGTGTAATATGGCCCATTATCGACATCTTGAAGTTCTTTTAGAGGTCATTCCGCCTTTGGCCCTGTGTTGTGTGATGCTACCAGAACACCTCAATGGCAATATTGTATCATATTAGATAGCGTAACCCATTATGTGTCCTCTCTCTCTATACATAAATGTATACATTAATATTTTCACTTAAAAAAAGCAAGCAGAGGAGTGCACAAATAAAGGAATGAGAAGCACCAGTAGTAGTGTTCAGCTGCAAGGCCCATGCATTTTTTTAAAAAGGAAAAGCAGGAAGTGAAAGGGCAACATCAACATATGAGCAGCCCAGCAGACGTCTGCAGCTGCAAACATCTGGCAAATAAAAACAAGCATTAGTAAATGATTTAGGGTACACCTACGTGAGTTATAATAAACCATTTTCTGTTGAAGGTTGCAACTTGGTGAATAGTTATGCAATATAAGTTACTGAAAGTATGTTCAAGTGTTATGACTTGTTTTTTAAGAAAGGCAATATATTGGGCTGTTACTGGTGTTATTTTAACGTGGAGAGATTGGATTAATGGGTTACTATTATGATTAAAAAAACATGTACCTGATAAGTAGGCTTGAAATTGGTTCAGTTATGGGAAGAACAGGCAAAGGGTAGATAAAAACTAAAACAAACAAGCATTGTGTAAGTGATCTTTTTGTAAAACGGAAAAAAATATATATTAAGAAAGGTATATGTAAAAGTGTTCTTTGGTTATTGTCCATTGATAGGATGAAAAAACGCAGAATAACAGTAACATTTTTGAATGAGCATTTGATCAGTTGTGCAATATAAGTGAAAGTACTTTTGATTAAAATATGTTAAAGCAATGGTCAAATTAAATGGCTGCCTAGAAGTTGTATTAGAAGGAGCTTTGCGATTAATAATAGGTTTTAAGTGTGATAAAAGAATGTTTGGAGTTTTCACTTTGAATGCTGTTTTAAAACTGGACAGGAAGTGTTTGAAGATTCCACCAAATGAAATAGGTATCAGGGAATTCTCAAAAGACGTGAGGTCTGAAAAAAACGATCCACATGGTAAATGTTTTTTGCAGAAACAGTTGTGCCCACCTCTACATTCAAGACCTCGCAGGCAAAGGTCGCCTGGTAATAAACACTTCAAACAACTGTCTCACCTGCTTGTTTGCTTTATCCTGGTTTGAGGACTGTAACTGTTTATTAATTTTCTTAGCCTTCCCTTAGACTAATTAGCTGTGTGCTCCTGTCAGAGCTTTTGAGGAGACCATTTCTCCTACCAGCTCAAGAAATGTCCTGGTGCGACTTCTGCAAAAAGGTAAACCCAATTCGACCAATGCTCATGAATTACAAATCAGGCTTGAGATTGGGAACTAGAAAGCTCGAAGCTCGTCAGGGCACTCTTGATGAGTTTAGAGCTGTCACTCAGTGAATCTGCATTAGTCAGGACATGAGAGATGTCAGTCTCACACAGCTTCAGCCTATGCTCTCCAAAATAAACAAGAAACAGAAAGAGGTAAACACATACTGAAGCAGCAGCACTTATCCCTTCAGCGCTGCACGAATTTTCACGCTGTGCGGGAGTTTTAATGAGTGGGCGGGGTTTGGACGGCCCCAGGCCGTCCTCCGCACACGCCCACTGTGACGTCGGACGGCCAGGGGCCGTCCGCCGCATGGAAGGGGTTAACAAACACAGTGCCTAGAGTCCAAGAACTGCTTACTATGTACAGTTATTAAAGTACTGATTACGTTAGTACATTTTCTGTTTAGCCGTCCGAATACATCCTTCTAAGAAGATACTGTATTTTCAAAACTTCCCTCGATGTCTGACGTGACTTTTTAATCGCTGGATGCACTCAGTTTGGAGAAGGGGCTGTTTTTCTCCCCAAGTCCTGAGCGCCTGCTACAGAATGCATTTATAGAAGAAACAAGAGTAATTAAAATAGAAGAAAAGGGGCAGGACAGAGCAGCTGCGGACCGTGGAGGAAGTGCCTTGGGGTGGTGGGGCAGGGTGGGGGGGGGGGGGTAGTAAACTCCAGCTCACGACCGAACGGAGTAATGTAACTAAAAACAATAAATAAAACAAATTTCATTGTGCACACTGAAACGCATTTGGCGTTTCAGCGCATGCAATGAAATTTATTTAATGTATTCATTTATTTACATTACTCCGGTCGGCCGTGAGCTGGAGTTTACTACCCCCCACCCTGCCCCTCCCCCGCCACACCGCCCCACGGCACTCCCTCCACGGGCTGCTACTAGGACAGAGATGTGGGTAACAGCCAGAACTGACGACCTTGGAGCAGGGTATCAGGGTTCAAGTCTCGGTGTTGGACCACAAGCACACTTCAAATGCGTGCTAACACAAAAAAATAAAAATCAAAAACATCGGAGAAAGCAGAAAAATACTGTCAGAAAGAAAGCTTTCAATGCATGCAGTCATCAGACAAAGCAAATAAAACTTTCCAAAAAGTTTCTCTAGTTTTTGCATGAACATTTTCAGGGTGACCTGTCAAGCGGAGGCTGAGAAAAAGAGGGGGGGTCTAAAAACACAAAATACCCATGCATTTCCCAAAGACTTTTCACGAAAAAGATACCACAAAAATCAAATTTGGCAGGAAGTTAGATCTTGGGCCTGAAAGCGTGCTTTTTGGGATTTGGTGTAAATCAGCTGCTTTTGAGAAATTAAGGATCAAAAATATTTGTGCATCTGGATGGTTCTGTTCGAGGGACTCTCGGGAGAGTCCTTTAAACCCAATTTTCATAAATAGAACGTTCTGATTGGCCTAGGGACCTGTTTTCCATGGGCCATCTCTCTCCAGGGGGATTAAGGCTCCTGCAGGAAGGGGCTCTCTGATTGGCTGACCGCATCATGAAGAAAAATGTTGAGGCAGCCATGACAGAACTCGGGACTTAGTGCCCCATCATGAGATTTTAGAAAAAAGATTTAAGGGGCAGGGTAAGGATACTCTGCCCCCTACCCCTTTTCGGGGGACTCCCCCTGGGACTAAATTTACAAAAAGTGTTTTTTAAAGCCTTGATTCAATGGGACTCCCACAGGATTGTGAAATATTTTTTTAAAACCCATGCTGGCAATTTATATTTATGTAAATTGACGCCCCCTGGGTTGGGTCAGGGTCTGGGTATCTTTATTTAAAATGTTTGGGAGGGGGTGTGAGTGGGGCCCCCTTCCCTGAACTACTCCTTACCAATGGGACCCCCATCCAGAGGGCCAAATGCATTTTAAAGGGGAGGGGGCATGGGGTTCCCTCCTCAGAACCTCTATTGGGACCTGGGGACGCCATCCCCCTTGGTCGATTTCTTTAAAAAAGGAGATGGGGTGTGAGTCCCCCCATTCCAGAGTCTCTAATGGGCCCCGGGGACCACATCCCCTCGGGGCAAATACAAAATATAGGGGAGGAAATCATGCTGCCCCCTCCCCGAGCCTGAGACTCTATCCCCTGGGGCCTATATGTAAAAAAAATGGGGAAGGGGATGCACAGGCCGCCTCGCAGAGTCACTTTAGAGCCCCGGGGTTCTATTCCCCACGGCCAAATATCTTCAAAAAGAGGTGGAGGTCACACACACCCTTCCCCATGCTAGCATCCACCCCTGGGACCCAAGTCCCCAGGGTTTGATACCTCACAGTGTCCCGCTTACCCCCGGGAAAATGTGGTTCACTGAATCCATAACCCTAGGAAAACGTACCATACTTATTGAAAGCACTCCTAGTTGAAGTTCTATGCTCTTCAGCTGGAGTGGTTATTTTTTTATGGCATTTTTTGAGCTGCAAAATGTTAAAAGAAAAACACAGAGACTTGTCGGTTTTATTTAAAAATATATGTCTCCGAGTCTTTCTTTTAACATTTTTCAGCCAACAAAATGCAATATTAAAAATTATGTTAAAAGAAAGACTCATAGTCATGTTTTTCTAATTAAAAGTTAATCACTATTATTAAACATGACATTGTGTGAATTATTGAGCTTTTCATTAAATTACAAATATTGGTGATGTTTGAAGAAATATGATTGATCTGCTTTAAATATATTGATATGATCACCCCTTGAAACTACCAAAAGGCTCATATTTTATATTGTGGTTCGTGACTCTTTGACAAAGTCAGTAACTGTGGCTAGTACCTGAAAGACCAAACGCACCCTGCACATGCCAGGTGGCCATGTGAAGCATGGGTATGGCTGTTAACAAGGGATTGGACACAGGTGCCTGGCCACAGTCTAGGCCTTGCGGCCAGACCAAGCCGCACACGGTTGTGAGTGGTGTGGAGTTGCAGTGGTTTGAATGCTGGGTCTGGTCGCAGGGGAGGTTGGCTTTATGTATTTTGATAAAATATTAGTTTACGTAAAAAAAACCTTTAAATTCTCTGAAAAAAACAAAGGTGAAAGTGACATTACTGTTAGGTGAAAGTTTCAATGACAACGTAATGTTTTAAACAATAAAAAAACACTGAAATTCACGTTATAGTTATCTCTAGCAACTATAACTCATGCACTAAAGTAATTATAGCTCGTGCCCTCGCCATGCACAGCTAATTACCACACTCGAGACATGTTCTGTTATATCACTGATAACATCACTGCAACATTAGAAGTTAAATAATTGATAACTAAACTGTACATGGCATGAGATATAGGGCTAGATGTACATAGACTTCCATTTGAAAATTCCTAATAGTAAATTTTTTTAATTCTCTATTAGGAAATCAGAAAAAGCTATATACAATAGTGTATTTTACACTGTTTGTGATTCCCAGTGGGTCGCTAGTGCCCTACCTCATTAATATTCAGGAGGTAGGTCGCAATTTGCGATCCATTGGGACTCACTAAAAGTACAGGGATGGTGGCCTACTGGGGAAAGCAGACCACTTTGTCTGTGTTTCCTTTTAATTAAAGAAATGTGGTTTTTTTCACATGCAGCCCATTTTCCTCAAAGGAAAATGGGATGTGTTTAAAAAAAAAAGGAAAGTTTTCTTTACAATTTTTAAGAGTGGGCAGTGGTCCGGGGGACCACTGACTGCTCTTAAAAAAGGTTTTCGCAAGCATTCACAAAGGGAAAGTGGTCGCTTGAGGACCCCTTCCTGTTTTCGAAAGGGTTACCACCTTCTTGAAGTAGGAGATAAAATATGAATGTTTTGCGACTGTATTTTGGTCAAAAAACATTCAAACATACCACTGAAATTCAGTATTTGCAAGGAACGCCCTTAACACACCTGTTCCTAATACCGAATCAGTTAACTATTTTGCGATTCAACATTAGGTTAAAGAATTGCAAACGAAGTTTGGTACATATGATAAGGCATTTTTCTGGTTCTAAACAGCCCAATTCTGGGAATGGAGCCATTTGCAACCTGGAAAACTCTATGTACATCTGGCCCAAAGTTACTTTAAGGCAACCCGAGTGCCATTGTAACTATGATGGAACTATTAAAGGGAGTTACCATAGTTTCCAGCCCCATAGGATTTACAAGATTTACAAGATCCATGAGAAAATTAAAGATTACTTAGTGTTCAAAAATCCACGGAGTGTAAAAATCCTCTGACCAGACTTGCTAAGTTGGTATTTCAGTTAAAAAACTCTGGGTGAAATCAAGGGAAAATTTTACAAAATTCAGACAGAGTAATAATCAAGCTCTTCAAAACAATTCTGACCACTACCCATGATGATGTCTGTAGCATGACTGCCATGTACCTATGTGGTGAGTGGCATGTCAAGTCATGCTGAAATTTGTGAAATTTGTAGTGGAAAAAGTGAAACTACAAATCTCATAATAGAAACTGCTGATCACCTACCCCAAGCTCTAGAATGTGAATAGTATTCCGTGGTCCCTCTCTGTGTCCAGTGCTCCCTTCCTATTGGTTTCCTACAGGCAAGCAGTGCACTTTTTGGTGTTATGCAGGTTCTGAGAGGAGCACTCTGCACATGGAGTTGCATAAGCATCTTTCTGCAGAGGGACATGTGACTACATACTGGCCTGAGAAGGCAACTGCACCTACAACACCACATCGTTTTTAGAGGTGTGACATCCTCAACATAACCTACGTCAGAAGTGCTTTGTGAGTGCAATAGATGGAGGGTGGATGTCCTTCCTACCTCATTGATATGCCTATGGTAGACTTTAATATATTTTTTCGCTGGAATTTGAATTTCTTCCAAAATGGAAATTGAAAATGTCTGGGAAAAAAGTGAAGGATATTCAGGGCGATACTGGAATATGTATGTATGAAACAGTGTATGTTTGAGGTTGAAAACATAATGTACTTGTAAGGAGCCTAAAAAAGATTTAAAAAAAGAGAGCTATAGAGTGCCCTATTGCAGGCCTGATTGGTTTTCTTTGCCAAAGCAATCCAAAAGTTTGTAGTTCCTTACGGCAGCTGCAGGGTATCTGTTCACCATTGGGGTTGGGCTGAACCCAGAGAGGGGTCACCAAGACGGATATGTGTAACTTTGGAGTGCACCTGGGGTCCGGGCTTGAACCTCAGCTCGAATGCTAATGCTGCATATCAAAAAGCAGGAGACAACTGAAAACATCTGCATGATTCTCGCTTTAGTTTGCTATTCACACGGGGTGGCTTACAGCCACAGGCAGAGGATTGTTAACGCTCAGGATCCTTTGCGCTGGGTTAAATCTCAGACTCATTATTCTATATTTCCAGGATGACTATTCGTCATATAATTCATATCCTAAATAAGCCAACTTGGCCACTCAATTCCTGATCAATAAGTCTCACTTCCATTTCTTATTGCCCTTGGTTGAGTATTTCCTTAACTCTACTCATTTTCTCCTTTTATCTAGAATTTACAAGAGCCTTATTATTTTGAGTACCACTCATGAAAGAGCAGGTTACTCAGTGCATTGAGGAACAGATGCTGCTTCTATTTACACTCGGAAGCATCTCACGTTGTGTTGCTACTTAATAGGAGACATAATGCACTGCGCTGCGATCACTCATGGCTACCCTATACTGTAGAAAAAAGTGTTTCTTCATAAGCACTCCTAATCTAATTTCAGTATTTTCCAGATCCCTTTTTAACATCTACCTCTACTGAGCCTATAAAATTAAGCCGTCGTGAATTCTTAATTCAATTCAATTAACGTGTTCCTTCAAAAAATGACCATCCGGTCACACGTTTCGTGTCCATATACCGCAATTTCATTGATCTAGCAGTAAAACAGTACAAAACGGTACCAGGGTGCTACGTGAACACATGTGAAATAACGGCATAGCTCTTCTGTGAATCAAACGAGTAAACTTAAGTAGTGGAATCACTTATCAAAAATAATATCGTTTTGGCTGAACTGTTCAAATGGGCACTAATCATTTTTTGCATTCAACCTCAAGTTTCTAGATTAGTGTCAGACTAGTTTCAGTCAAAAACGAATCAACTCTTCTTCAAAGACTTGCCTATCTTCAACAGGACACGGCCTATGACAGTGTTGTAAGCGTCAGACCTATAAATAGTCTAAATCTGACAAGACTAGGTGCAATTGATGGACGTTTTGGCAATTATCTTGAAGATGGCCTTCACACGCTAACACAATTAATTGCATCAAAAAGGAAGATGGCAATTGGACCATTTTTGTTCAGAAGACTGAGGTACAATGACGGATTTATACAAACGGTTCAATAATAGTAATAACAGCAGCAGAGTGGTGGCAAGGAAGCGCAAGGGACATGGAGAACCAAATAAGCAGATTATTTAAAATATCCAGGATGATAAGTCATATGGAAGGATATAAAAAAGATAGGACATTTGATTTATTAACTATCTATACAGAAACACACAGAACGTAGAATGATTTGATTTGATTTGATTTTTCAATTTGTATAGCGCGCGAATGCCAAAAGGCGTCTTGGCGCTGAGATTCCCACTGACTCCTAAGGTATGTAGTTAGGGCTGTTTAGCGAAAAGCAATGTTTAATGAAAAGCAATGAACCTGCACGTTCACATTATTCATCACAAATACAAGATAGGTGCATTCCGTCACCACTGTGTATCTGTTTAAATGGATAAGTAGGAAAACATTTTTAAAAGTAGGTGCCTGCGACTCCATTATGCAAAACAACATGCGTGCTAAAATGCAAATATGAATTCCCACTTTAACTTTAACAAGTACATTAAATGTGTAAATTGGTATTTTAGACACCTCAACATCTAACAGATTCCATTGTGAAGTAAAGGAAGAGGAACGAACACTGTTAAAGAAACGGTGCTGAAATGTTTGATGGCATGAACCTATTAATGTGTCCTTCATAAAAAAAACAACAATGACACATTTCCACAATAATATGGAGATCATTTCTACAACCCAAGAGAGTGTGAATAAATGTTATTATTGCTCTGCAAAGGAAGAGAGCCTTTATCATTGGAGGGTATCTTTGGTCCTTACCTTCCTACCTCTATTTTTGCTCCTGTATGCATAACGAGTTCCACTGGTCCCAGCCTATGTGCACCTCCAAGGCACGCGCTGCCTCCTGCGGCCATACCACTATACATAGTATACCTATGAGGTTTATTTTACAATACGTCATACCATAAAAATATTACAATACAATACAAGCGGAAATGTACCAGAATGTTTTTCTATTAAAATAGCAATTTAAATCTCAATCTCAGCTCTCCCCATGGCTCCTATTCTTTAGGTCTCGCCTATTATTTCCCGCAGGGAAAAATCAGCAAGATTTATAGTAAGCGGTTCAAAAAGTCTACCAAACTGCAGATCGCGTACAGTTCATGTGAGCTATGTGCGTGCACAGAGCCGGCCACGAGACACACCACCAATTGTCTGGGCCTCAGCATCAGACTTCAAAGGCTGCCGCTCCCCCGCCCCCCGCGTGCACATTGCACACCACCATTTGTCTGAGCCTTGGCATCAGACTTCAAAGGAATGCGCTACCGCTCCCCCGCCCCCCACCCGCCACAGCAATTCCGAGAGCTTGATTTTTTTTGCATCCATTTCGTGGGGAAGCCATTTTTTGTTTGGCGTTCTCTTCACCTTTCTCGTTTTTTGGGGGGGACGAAAGTGAAAGCCTACCGTGCTTGTTTACAGTAGCCTTGCTCCTCAAATGCTGTTACTGTGTTGCCATCTCTCTAGGGACACTCAGCTTGAAAATACTCGACTTGCTAGCTGCAATGCTACATCCGCTATGCTTTGCCTCTAGACACGTTGATCCCTCGCAGACTGTGCTGACTCTGCCCCTCCTGATTCTGAAACTGACCAATGCTGTCACCACGCAGTCTATTCTCTCTGTCTTATGATGTCTGCCCTGCCATCATTTACTTCGGACCCTCACACCTCCTCACCCTCACACACCCTCACACCCTCTCACCCTCACACACCCTCACACACCCTCACTCACCCTCACACCCTCACCCACCCTCACACACCCTCTCACCCTCACCCCCCTCTCACCCTCACCCCCCCAGACACCCTCACAACCCCACACCCCCTTACCCGCACACCCTCACCCTCACACACCCTCACTCTCACACCCCCTCGGCCTCACACCCCCTCACCCTCACACACCCTCACCCTCACACCACCTCACCCTCACACCCTCTCACCCTCACACACCCTCACTCACCCTCTCACCCTCACACACCCTCTCACCCTCACACACCCTCTCACGCTCACACACCCCCTCACCCTCACACCCCCTCACCCTCACACCCCCTCACCCTCACACCCTATCACCCTCACACACCTCCTCACACTCATGCCCCTCACACTCACCCCATCACACCCACACACACCCACACCCCCTTACCCTCACACCCTCACCCTCACACAACCTCACTCTCACACCCCCTCGGCCTCACACCCCCTCACCCTCACACCCCCTCACCCTCTCACCATCACACCACCTCACCCTCACACCCCCTCACCCTCACACACCCTCACTCACCCTCTCACCCTCACACACCCTCTCACCCTCACACACCCTCTCACCCTCACACCCCCTCACCCTCACACCCCCTCACCCTCACACCCCATCACCCTCACACCTTCTCTCCCTCACACCTCTCACGCCCTCACCCTCACCCACCCCCTCACACACCCTCACACCCTCACACACCCTCTCACCCTCACACTCTCTCACCCTCACACCCCCTCACCCTCACACTCTCTCACCCTCACACCCCCTCACCCTCACACCCCCTCACTCTCACACCCCCTCACTCTCACACCCCCTCACTCTCACACCCCCTCACCCTACCCCCTCACACACCCTCACCCTCACATCCCCTAACCCTCACACACCCTCACCCCATCACCCTCCCCCTCACCCACCCTCACACCCTCCCACCCTCACACCCTCACCCTCACACCCCCTTACCCTCACAACCCCACACCTTCACAACCTCACACCCTCCCCCTCACACACCCTCCGACCCCCTCACCCTCACAATTCCTCACCCTCACACCCACACACCCTCACACCCCTCACCCTCACACCCCCTCACCCGCACACCCCCTCACCCCCACACCCCCTCACCCTCACTCACCCTCACACCCCCTCACCCTCACACCCTCTCATCCTCACACACCCTCATCCTCACACTCCCTCACCCTCACCCTCACACCCCCTCACCCTCACACTCCCTCACCCTCACACACCCTCACACCCACACGCTCACACACCCTCACCCTCACACCCCCTCACCCTCACTCACACACCCTCACACCCTCTCACACCCTCACACCCTCACACACCCTCACCCTCACACCCCCTCACTCACCCTCACTCACCCTCACACACACTCACACACACTCACACACCCTCACCAGCATAGCATAACAAAACATAGCATAGCATTACAAAACAAAGCATAGGATAGCAAAACAAAACATAGCATAACAAAACAAAACCTAGCATAGCAAAACACAACAAAACATAGCATAGCATAACAAAACACAACCAAACATAGCATAGCATAACAAAACAAAGCATAGCATAACATAACATAACGAAGCATAGCAAAACAAAACATAGCATAGTAGAACCTAGCATAGCATAACAAAACACAACAAAACATAGCAGAACAAAACATAGCATAACATAACAAAACATAGCATAACATAACATAAAACAAAGCATAGCATAACAAAACATAGCAAAACACACCAAAACATAGCATAGCATAACAAAACACAACAAAACATAGCATACATAATTAAACATAGCATTGCAAAGCAAAGCAAAGCATAGCATAGCAAAACACAACAAAACATAGCATAACAAAACACAACATAGCATAGCATAACAAAACAAAGCTTAGCATAGCACAATGAAACATAGCATAACAAAGCATAGCATAGCATAACAAAACATAGCATAACAAAACATACCATAGCAAAACAAAGCATAGCATAATAAAACACAACAAAACATAGCATAAAAAAACATAGCATAGCATAACAAAGCATAGCATAGCAAAACATAGCATAGCAAACCACAACAAAACATAGCATAGCATAACAAAACAAAGCATAGGATAGCAAAACTAAACATAGCATAGCATAACAAAACAAAGCATAGGATAGCAAAACAAAACATAGCATAGTATAACAAAACATAGCATAACAAAACATAGCATAACAAAACACAACAACACATAGCATAACAAAACATAGCAAAACACAACAAAACATAGCATAGCTTAACACAACACAACAAAACATAGCATAGCAAAACAAAACATTATAACATAGCAAAACATAGCATACCAAACACAACAAAACATAGCATAGCATAGCATAACAAAATATAGCATAGCATAACAAAACATAGCATAGCAAAACCAAGCAAAGCATAATAAAACACAACAAAACATAGCATAGCATAACTAAATATAGCATAGCATAACAAAGCATAGCATGGCAAAACATAGCATAGCATAACAAAACATAGCATAGCATAACTAAACACAGCATAGCATAGCATAACAAATCAAAGCATAGGATAGCAAACCATAGCATAGCATAACAAAACAAAACATAGCATAGCATACAGCATCACTCGGCACCACTACAGCATCACTCAGGGGCACCACAACATCACTATGCGCTACCACAGCATCACTGAACGCCACAGCATCACTCGTTAGCCATCACATCACTCAGCGCCACCACAGCATCAATCTGTGCAACCATTCAACAACACTTGGTTCAAATATGTTCTCTCAATGTTTCAAGCTTTATTACAAATGTAATAAAAAGATGTTAATATTTCACTTCTGTTCTTGGATTTTCGTC
Source organism: Lissotriton vulgaris (assembly GCF_964263255.1). Lineage (NCBI taxonomy): Eukaryota > Metazoa > Chordata > Amphibia > Caudata > Salamandridae > Lissotriton > Lissotriton vulgaris. The sequence continues at coordinate 578,835,202 of NC_141691.1, forward strand.
ACAATAAAATACACTGAACATAATCTTCACCAAAGTTATTTACAAAACTTTAAGCTATTGCCATTATAAATGACAATAACTTTTATTTAAGTATTAATTATTGAAAAAAAATTAAAAGCCATTGTTATTTGTAATATCAATACATGTAAGTCACGTAAATACTACACATATTGCATTACAAATGCTATAGGTGTCACATTTGCGAAAGTTATAACTATTGGCATTGTAAATGACAAAGCTATTAATTTTGCTATTTTCAAAAACAAAACATAAATAAAAAATGTGTCATTTACAATACCAATAGCTCAAACCTTCCTAATGCGAGACCTATTGCATTGCAAATGCTTGTTTTATTATTATTATTATTATGAGTCATGACACTGTTATTGGATTTTCATTAATACTACTACTGCCAAAATTTAACAGGAGAAAAGTGTACAGTATTTGCCATAGCATACAGATTTTGACACGTTAAACACCAAAATCCCTAATAACTGTTATTTATCTCTAGGTTTGAAATGTACCTGAGGGTATCTTTATTTATGAGGTGCGATAAATAGCACCTTGGCTCGTAATCAGGGCTAATATTTTATAGAATGAAAAGTCTACAACAACAAACTACATAACAAATATGGAGTTTTCTACTATCATTTTAACATTAACTCATTCCCTTAAGTATATTATTAGTTCATGTTTACCCCAGTCCAACTGCTAATAATTTCTTAGCCTCATTTTCGAAACTTAATGCATCACTGTAATCATTACTAGGTTTAGGCAAACATTTTAATTACGCTTGCATAATTGACCTATTTTCAGGGATTTCCTGTTAGAATTTGATGAACTTGGCCCTTTCCACAAGATCACCTCATATTTTTGTCTTCATTTTGCTAAACCCATTTTGCCTCTTACTCTGCTCAAAAGCCTGCTAATTAGTGGTAAAGTGCTTATAATCTCCCTTCTAAACATGATAAAATTGTTATATACCTAACTGGCACTTTCAATTCACTAATAGGTCCCCAGTAAATGGAACTACATGCACCCAGGGCTTGTAACTTAAATTCTACAAGTGGGCTGCAACACTTTGACGTCGACCTGCTCTTCATGCAGACAATGATCTCCTCTTGTCTCTCACACACATGAAGCTCCATATGAGTCCGGTCATGTGGACTTGAACTATGTCAGCAAGTAAACTCTTGCCCCTGATGAACTGGTCCCTGTATGCCACCCACACAACATCACAGTTGGCATCATCATGAGACTTTGTCTCGTTCCAGAGCGAGCATGTAACCGCAAATGGCATTTTGTGCTCTGCACCTAGTCGCTTCACATGGGAGTAAAATGGGTTCTATGGTGCTTTTTTGTTTAGTCTGAGTTGTACTATACCTGGAAGCTGTTTACCACAAGGACTGCCTCCTGGACTGGCATCTCCTATAGAAGGAAGCATGAGGTGAGGCAATGCTTCAACAACAAGCTGCTATGCAGTTAATATTGCTGCAGGCTGATGTGGCGGCGATGAGCAGAGATGGGATGAGGATCAATTGCTCCTTTTTACTGAGCAAAACGCTGAACTATGGTTGGATGGTGGGGTGCTGGTGTTGCTGCTGCATTTCTATGGTGGCAAGCCACCACAGGCTGCGCCACTGGTCCCACCCTTGAGAGCAACCTCTACCTAAGGAGGGAGGCTGCATGTGTGTTCATCCCTTACTACTTTTTTTACCGTTTTTATCCTCGTGTCACATCAATGTGGAATTGTTAGCCATTGTTTTTTTTATCTAATTCACGTGGTAATTGTACCTCTATCTTGACATGTGACACGCTTGACAAGCTTCCCCGGTCCGCCACGGCATTCCTTGCCAATTAAACGGAGGGAAGAGGAGCCATTTCTTAATCTTATTTATTTGAAAAGTTTTATGTAGCACTGGCTAGACCCGGAGGTATCAGAGCATTTTACATGAGAATCATAGAGTTACAGGTTACATAGTTACTCCAATTAAAACATGAATTACGGGGGCAGGTAGAGGGAAGGAAACACACCGGGGAAACGAGGAAAACAGTGACAGATACCTGGCTGGGTAGGTGACGGCTGAGGGGGTGAAGCCAGGGCCAGACTCCTCTTTAGCTGCATATGATAGCTCCACCGGGCATCAGCCAAGGATTTCAATTTGGGAAGTAGCACTTCCGGGTGAGTTAGCAGCCTAGTGTCTCAAGAAACTCCCATGAATTAGCATACTGGGCCAGCCTGACAGTAGGCTGCGTGTGTTCATCCCTTACTACTTTTTTACAGTTTTTATCCTGGCGCCACATTAATGTGGAATTGTTCTTCATTGTATTCTTATCTGATTTGCATGGTAATTGTACCTCTATCTTGACACATGACACGCCGATTGAGCAGAGGGTAGTGGAGCCATTTAAATTTTGGAAGTAGCTTATCCGGCTGAATTAGCAGTGCAGTGACATAAATTAGCATGCCAAGCACAAACCTTCCTTTTTAAAACATATACCTCACCCCTGAGGTAGGCCCTGGACAGCCCAGAGGTCAGGGTGCAATGTAATTCAAAAGTAGTTTATGTATTTTTAAATTTTATATGGACTGGGAGTAAAAAACTTTATATTCATATTTCACTACTTCAAGGCCTACCTCTCCCATAGGATAGCATTGGTGTTCCCTTATTAGATTTTATAAGTGTAATTCATGAATGGGAAGAAATAACTAGTTCATGTTTGGTGTCTCCGGATTACATTTTAAAATCCTAACTTATGGTGAAGTCGGAAGCCATTCTGAAAATGCCACTTTTAGAAAGTTGCAAAAGAAGTGAGTGTAACTGCACACCTTACCTTTTCAATATAAACCTTACTGGTTACCAGTAATCCAATGTTTGTTCTGTGTGCGTGCTACCGATGTGTAGAGTGATTAGACCCCTATCACTCAAAGTGTGTGAATCATAAAGGAGGCTCTGGACTACCAAAGTCTAAACACGGTGCACAGCTTAACGGACAACAATCTGTCATCTCCACATTTATATATACTTAAGTTTTAAGACAGTAAACCAAATTAATTCAACTGTTGGTTCGTAACCATATTCTTTTTATATATGGACATTTCTAAAGAAAAAAACATGTACATTGTCATAAATGGTAAAGCAATTGAACACAAGTTATCTGATGTATTTCGTAAAGTTTCTGAATTCCGCTGCAAGCTGAAAAACTAAGGCAAATGCAAATTAAAATAAAAGAAAGTCCCAATGCATTTCGGGTTCCAACATATGAACCCTTCGTCAGGGGAAGCTAAATGATATTCAAAATCCAGCAAAATCATCCAATGTTATCTTCCACAGGAAACCTACAACACAAAAGGTTGCATCTGTCAGCTCTAAGCTCTATCTACTAAAAAACTGAAACCTTCACCTGTTACAGGATTTACAGTTAGAATTTGCACTCACCGAAATTTGAAACATACAGGACGAAATGAAGAAAAACACCGTTAAAGAATGTGTAGAGAAAGCCCAAAGGGTGAATAGTAATGGTGTATTCCATGCACAAAAAATGTGTTGTGCCAAATAATTGTGGGTGGTCATAGTGCATTATCACAGTACTTGTACCTCTGTGCGGTAATGTGCAATGTGGTTAATACCATGTCCCGATCGGGTTAACCAAGATATTCTCTTACCAGTCCTCCCACTGGAGAACTTTGAAAAGAAGAGGGGTCCCTCTGCCCTTAAGTCAAACGCTAGGTAGTGTGTGGTACATAAGAGTACGTCACTTTAGATTCGACATGTACTCTGCAATATCAAATAGAGAAACTATGTACAAACCTACTGTTGCTAGCGCTTAAGTGTATAGTAGAATACCAGTGTAAACCGCTTACCGGTGGTGAGTATCCGCAAAGTGAAACTCAATCTCCGTGGCACTGTGGTATGAATCCACTGGTGAACGCCAATATCAATGTCTTACTGCTTCAACATTCTTTTCCTACGTTAAAAGTGGAGATAAGAAGCTAGTATCAAAAAGAGAACGGAGGGAAAACGCTCCGGTACTTAAAAAAAATGGTTTCTAGAGTATTTAAAATGCTGTTACCTTCACGAATCAATTGTGTACTCGCTCGCCTCCTTCACTGCTGCGATTGAAAACGATATCCCAGCGTGCACTGCAAATTTAAAGGCATAGCGCCGTATTATGAACTATCTAGTGGGGTTCGAATCCCGTAGGTGCCAAACTCACATAAGCAGTATAAACAGAAGAATGAGTATTTGACTTATTCAAGGGGTATGTGCACGTAGTAAAAATAAGTGTCCGTCACTGGGAACCATGGTCTATCGACGTAGGTTCAAAAAGTCTGTCCGTGTTTGTTGAAAACTTTATTGTTCCCGCTTGTCATGGAAAGGAGAAAGAATGTGGAAAGAGTTGCGTGAAGTTTCTCTATACGTAGTCTCCTATCTGTGTGAGAGTCAATGGGGGATGAATGAATGGTGATGGAAAAGAAAAACGAAAAATTGCTGACTGACAGTGTATGAACTATACAACATGCGAAAGAATGAGACGTGGTCTATTGGGCACATATTGGTTACTATGAGAATGAGTGGCAAAAGAGAAGTAATGATAGTAAACTAATACCAACAGGTGTGGAAAAGAAAGTCAAAATATTGTTGAAAAGCGTGAGTGCAAAGTCTGTACATGAATGTCCGTTAATTGGAAATACAGGCAATAACATCACAGAAAACATAACATTTCATAATGGTCATCTAAACCCGCTGGCGCCACCGTGCCCAACAGTTTGATCCAGAATGTCTCTCTGCGTGCTAAGGCTGTGTGTATGTCTGTTCCTGGTTGTGCAGTAATGCGTTGTAACACAGTGAATCGAAGCTGTGGTATGGAATGTCCTACCTGTGTCCAACGGACTGCTAATGGTGAAGTAGTATTTTGATTTCGAATGCGGCTCTTGCCTTTAAATTCGCAGTGCACGCTGGGATATCGTTTTCAATTGTGGCAGTGAAGGAGACGAGCGCGAGCGAGTACACGATTGATTCGTGAAGGTAACAGCATTTTAAATACTCTAGAAAACATTTCTTTAAGTACCGGAGCGTTTTCCCTCCGTTCTCTTTTTGATACTAGCTTCTTATCTCCACTTTTAACGTAGGAAAAGAATGTTTAAGCAGTAAGACATTGATATTGGCGTTCACCAGTGGATTCATACCACAGTGCCACGGAGGCTGAGTTTCACTTTGCGGATACTCACCACCGGTAAGCGGTTTACACTGGTATTCTACTATACACTTAAGCGCTAGCAACAGTAGGTTTGTACATAGTTTCTCTATTTGATATTGCAGAGTACATGTCGAATCTAAAGTGACGTACTCTTATGTACCACACACTACCTAGCGTTTGACTTGAGGGCAGAGGGACCCCTCTTCTTTTCGAAGTTTTCCAGTGAGAGGACTGGTAAGAGAATATCTTGGTTAACCCGATCGTGACATGGTATTAACCACATTGCACATTACCACACAGAGGCACAAGTACTGTGATAATGCACTATGACCACCCACAATTATTTGGCACAACACATTTTTTGTGCATGGAATACACCATTACTATTCACCCTTTGGGCTTTCTCTACACATTCTTTAACCATTTTTTTCTTCATTTCGTCCTGTATGTTTCAAATTTCGGTGAGTGCAAATTCTAACTGTAAATCCTGTAACAGGTGAAGGTTTCAGTTTTTTAGTAGATAGAGCTTAGAGCTGACAGATGCAACTTTTGTGTTGTAGGTTTCCTGCGGAAGATAAAATTGGATGATTTTGCTGGATTTTGAATATCGTTTAGCTTCCCCTGACGAAGGGTTCATATGTTGGAACCTGAAATGCATTGGGACTTTCTTTTATTTTAATTTGCATTTGTCTTAGTTTCTCAGCTTGCAGCGGAATTCAGAAACTTTACGAAATACATCAGATAACTTGTGTTCAATTGCTTTACCATTTATGACAATGTACGTTTTTTTCTTTAGAAATGTCCATATATAAAAAGAATATGGTTACGAACCAACAGTTGAATTAATTTGGTTTACTGTCTTAAAACTTAAGTATATATAAATGTGGAGACGACAGATTGTTGTCCGTTAAGCTGTGCACCGTGTTTAGACTTTGGTAGTCCAGAGCCTCCTTTATGATTCACACTTTTAGAAAGTTGGCATTTTTGTCTGCCATAGCAATTTAGTGCATGTTGCCTGTTTCTGGTCACATGACTAGGTGTAGCTGACAGTTGGGCTTTGTGTATTCCTTCTAAATACCCACACACAATAGGAAGCTTCGGTGTACCTGGATGAGTCATCACTAGAAGGATGGGAGGGACGAGCTGTGTACAGCACCACTTACACCTACATAGGCTTTGTCCTGTCTCTAAACAAAGAGTTGTGCACCCTCTGTAGCCAGGACAGGGGATGCAGGATGCCTGGGTACTTCAAACAGAAACCTCTAGAAGCCTCTCCCCACTTCAAAGGCAAAACTGGGTATAAATACTGGACCTCAGGCAGCAACTTGTCAGTAAACTTCTGAACCTCTGGATACTCTGCCTGGAGGAAGAACTGCTGTGCTGTGCTGTTACAAGGAATGCCACTTTCTTGGGCTGCTTCTCTAAAGGAACTGCTGTCCTGCTGCCTGTTGCCCTCTTGCCTGGGTGAGAAGGACAGGCTTCCAACATCCTTGCATCTGCACCTGGACTATGTATTCTGTGAGTCTACCCTGCCAAGTGGTGCATTCTAGTCCTGTACCCTTGGAGGTGGGCATAAAATGCCCAGCCAGCCTCTGTGGATTCAGCGGAACTGGTGCATCTCCTCTGCTGCGCAGCACAAACCTGAGCAGAACCGATGCATTGTCGCGGGAATTGGGCCCCTCGCAAAGATCAACTTTGCATCGGAGCTCTTCAGAACTGCTGCATCGCCATGGCTGTGCATTGCATCCTCAATGCTGGCGCTTGCATCTCTTGCAAATAGTAGCATCGATGACGATGCCGGACTCTGCAACACAGCCTCACAGCTCTTCGAAACCAGCGCAGTGCCCCAACTGTATGCTGCATCTTCGATGCCGTACTTTGCATTTCAAGCCCCAGTGGCAGGATTCTCGACGATGACGCAGGCCCACACATCTCAGCCTTGCTGTGTCTCAGAACGAATGCATCGCTTCGACTGCGCAGCGCATCATCAACACGGATCCACACAATGCCCCGCAGACCAAATTGGGTCAATGCAGCCAGCCCACACTCCATCACAGTTGGCTTGAACTTGTGACTTTGTCCCAGTCTGGTGTGACCAGATATCCACAGTTGGTGCTTTGTGATTTTTAGTGCAATTTAAAAATCTCCAGTTCTACTATTTGTATTTTTACCATTTTGGTTTTGTTTGATTTATTAAGCTCTATTTTTCTAACTTGGCGCCGGATCCCTTTAGTGTGGTGTTTTCACTGTTTTACTGTTTGAAGTGTTGCACAAATACTTTACACGTTGCCTCGGAGTTAAGCCTGCCTGCTTTATTCCAACCTACGAAGGGGGTGAGCACAGGTTGAGTTGGGGTTTACGTTTGGCTTACCCTGACAAGGATTGTGGTTGCTGCTTGAGCAGGGCTCATACCCCAGTCAACCAATAACCCAATTTCTTACAATTATCCTATTATCATTGCATAAGAATCCAATTGGATTTGTTCCTGGATGTTCTTCTCAAAAACATAAGCACAGCCTTTTGCACTTACTAAACCGAGGCATGATGCAAATAAAAAATGTGGCTCTCTCCCTAAATGCTGAAAAAGCTTTTGATCAAGTAGAGTTGGGCTACCTATGTTATATTATTATCAAGATGAGCCTGGGACATAATTTTATTTGTATGACAGCACGATTATACTGTAGTCCAATGGCCATAGTCCATTGTAATAGTTTCTTGTCAGATAAGATTTTTATTAACAACGTTACTGGACAGGGATGCCCTGTGCCCCTCTAATTTTCCTTCTAGCACTGGGAGTGCTGGCAACTGCCATTTGTTGTTCACAGGGGTTTACAGGCATTGATAACCCAGCTGACAATCTTAAACTCATGTTGTATGCTGATACCCTTCTTTTGACATTGAAGTAAACATCCATTCCAGCTGTGATGGACTTAACTCAGACCTTCCCCTTGTTTTCTGAATATAAGGTCAAATGCCAATGATGCTCGGTACAACAGAATTATTTTGTTATTTTCAAAAGTTTAAATAGTGGCTGAACAGAATGAAGTACCTAGGACTACTGGTGAGTGTTAACATTCATAGGATAGTCAGGGACAACATGGATATTGGAAAGTCAACCGGTAGATAGTTCAGTAAATAGCTTGGTAAGTATGCTTTGGATTATTGATTTTGTATGTGTATGTATCCAGTATACTTCAATGTTTGTTAGGATAGCAGTCACTGAAGTCCAGTTTTACTTGTACATCAATTGTGACTCATGCCACTGAAGAGGGTGGTTGCATACACACATGTGCATGACTTTCCTTTTGGGAACTGTTACAACCAAATGAAAAGTTTAGTTTGGTGGGTTTATTTTCTGGCAATGTGGTGCTTGTTTGTGTTAGTGTTTGTCTGCCATGACTGGTTTGTCCGAGCCTGTTGTATATTACTTGTGACAAAGTGACAAGTAAACTTGTTGTTTAGTTTCCCAGTGTTTACCTGAGTCCAACAGCAAATCATGCACGTTGCATGTGGTTGATGAGGTGTATTCAACTGAGTCTCTTGTGTGTGTTGCCAATTCCTGTAATTGTGATTTAGAGATGATTCAGTCTTTGGTGCGTTGTCTTCGATTTTAGTTGTAAAGCTGCTTGCTGAAGACTGTTCTTTGTGCATATGTGGTGCTAGCTGACAGATCGAGCTCCTTTCCGAATTGACGGAACGATTCTTCTCATACGAGTCGCGGTTTAATTAATTAAATAACCGCCTGCCGGCTCGAATTTGGTTCTGCGATAAGGCTCCTCTACCGGCCAGCTGGTAATACAGCTTGTAACCCACGCGCTGCAAAATGTGAGCTCTCTTCAATCCTGATTGTGCACCGCTTGGCGGGCATTACATCTTCGGTTTACCCCAGTGTGAACTCCAGAATCTACTGTCCATTGAGATTTACCGACACCACGGCAATTCCTATGCCCTCGTGCAGACTTACTGTTCCCAGTCCCTGTCCTGAAGAGAACCTATAACATCCAGGTTCGAAACGCGTCGACACTTCCACCCTGTGGCAATCTCAAAGGGTGCCTCTAGGATAGAATTCATCTCATTACTTTGGATCCTAGTTGTGCAACCCGATACAAATATTCAACCACGGGTTTTGGTAGACAGGCAGGCACTTTATTCCACCTACTCCGCCTGTCCCTTGGTTTCATAGTCCTATGGACTGGTCGCACATTTGCTCCATGCACTAATTTTGCACTGTAGATAATTGCAATTTATTTTGTTCACTGAATTCTTTTCATTGTTTTTGGTGTGTCATGCTTACTTGTTTTGCTTGATTCATTGTTGTAAGTAGTGTACATTTGTAAACTTGTATATTTGTAGATATTGTACACATGAATCCACTGTCGTAATAGTTTTTTGCTCGTGCTTGTGTGTTTGAAACTTTGATAATCTCAGTCATAAAGAAAATAAATTTATTTTGGGATTCAAACCCTGTGGTCACGTGGTACATTTTGACTGCGTGTCTGGAAATTGTTCTGGTAATTTTCCTGTCCAGCCACCTTGTTCTGTTTTCCCAGCTTGTTTAGTATGGCACACTGCAGTCAGTTCCACCAAGACAGAAGAGGGATGTACTCAGGTTCCCCAGTGGAGTACAGCCAACCATATTTAGTGATCTCCTCAAGGCAGGTGGCAAACTCTGTGCCTTCAACACAGCTGCAGAGGCAGCTTAGTTAAAGGCGCTAAAGCTTTGCTTTGTGGGCACCATGATCAAAGACCTTGCACAGCAAAGTTTTGATTTTCAATAACATACTCTGTCTGAAAAACAAACAAAAAGTGGCCCAACACGCTGAGAGTTTTCTTCCAGTGCATGGGGGAAATTAATTTGTTTAACTGTTTAAGACTGTCGAACAGTCATGAACAGGGAAAGATTATGTCAAACGTCCACCCTATACAGTCTGAAGTATTTTTTCTGATGTTCCAATGTCAGTCTGGCCAACAGTCAAAGGTTCCTGTCCGCAGAGCCAGTGTAGACTCTGGTATCAGAAACATGGCGGTCCCTCCAGCTCTAAATAGAGTTTGATGGCCATGAGATTTGAATAGTTTCCTGTTCACCAAAGTTTAAATACGGGCCAGATGTGCTCAATTATGGTTGCAAAAAATTGGTTACAATTTGCGACCAGTATTCAATTTAATGAAGTAACCAATATACTTGCAGATCTGTTCACAAAATTCTGAATTGGAGTGGCACGTAATCTGACATGCCTCATGAATATTACAGAGGAGGTTTCAAATTTCAACTCACTAGGGGGGGTCATTAGGATGGCCATCCTATCGTGAAATGGGACCGCCCGCCATAGGGGCGGGGGTCCCATGGGGGCCATTAGAATGCGCCCGCCACAGCCGCGGGCGCATCCTGCAATTCTGCATTCCTGACATTGTGGCGGATGGTGAACTTAGCATCGCCAGCCACAATGCCAGGAAGGCATGTCGGGCACTTCCATGCACAACATGGCAGGCACCGCGCAGTGCCTGCCATGTTGTGCATGGAACTGCAGGGGAGTACATTGGTACCCCTCATGTACACACCCCACCCCCCAGCAACGGGCCCCCGCATGCAATTCCCGCATACTTTTCCATGGCGGCAATGCCCCCAGGGAAAGGCATGTTTCCGCCCCCATAGTAATATGGCTGGCGGGGGCTAACAGACACCGCCACCATATTAAACTCTTTTCCGCCCGGTCGACTTGTCGACCGGGCAGAAAAGCGGCGGACGGTCTTTCAGTCCGCCGCAGTCCCCAGCGCCATAGTAATATGGCAGGGGGGGGAATGGGTGGCAGAAGGGGTCAGATCTCGGGCGGATTGCCCGAGATCCTAATGGGCCCCTCAGATTGGTGGACATCATAGAGATTGGTGGACATCATAGAGATTGTGGCCTGCTAGGACCACAACCACAAAGTCTGTGGTCATCTACAAATAGAGTGAACTTTTTTTTCCAAGTGCACTCCGTTTTCCTTAAAGGATTCAGGGCTGTGTTCAAAAAGAAGAGTTGAATTTTTTCAATGCTTAAGATTTGCTACTTGTCTCTTAGACCACGGCCTACTCTCCAATAAACATTTCTTTACATTCACAGAGGGGTAGGAGCTTCTAGGGAACCGCTACCTTTTTGCAAATGTCTTACAACCCCGATTCAGTCATCAGAAATGTTTTGATATTTTGCGACCGGATTTCGGATACCTACATGTCCCTTTCAAATACCAAATTGGGATCCATTTGCAATACCATTTTATGAGTAAGTAAAACTTTACCAATACAAAACTTGGATTTTTTCATTGAAAAATAGTTTTTTTGCGGTTGCAAGCTCTGATTCAGAGCGTTTGCAGCCACAAAAAACATGGGACTTAGACTTTTGTTTGCTCTCTAAAAAAGGAATTCTAAGTTGTCATAAGTCTGTGTTGGTGTCGTTCTGCACTTGGTGTGGAATAGTTATATATGTGCAGCCTAGATTCGTGTAACTCTAAAAAACTGTATTTGATGGTAACCTGTGCCCCAGTCACCAGTGTTGGCTTTCAGTTTCGATGTAGTGCAGGGCCTTTTCACCAGGCACTAACACTTTGTACAAACAGAATGCCTCAATTATAAAACGCTCTCTCTCTCTCTGTCGATGACTTTCCGATGTGTCTGTGGGAGTCTGGTATTCTGTAATGCTACAAATATGTCCTTTCAGAAATAAGGTCATGGAGGGTCCTTGAATCCCCCAGGCCAAATTTCCGAACGCAGAACATCGCATAAAATGAGATTCTCTTTTCCCTGTCACGCCCTGACAATTAAGAGCTGTGTCCTCTTTGTAAGCTCCCATAGGAACAGCAGGCTTCCCTTCGCATCTCGGTTTGTACAGCTGCCAGCCTTTATTTCTTGATGAGCTGAGAGGGTCATTTTTGGGTATTCAAATAACCCTTTTTAGAACACAATAAGCATCTAACCAATGCAACAGCCCCACCCCACTCGTTGACACGTTAAGGTACTTGCTTTTTTGTAGGAAACAAAAGTGATCTGAAATGATTGTGCCATTTTACTGAGAAAGTTAGAGCTAAAACATGCTGCTAAATGTATGTGAATGGTTTGCCCATGAATTCACAAGGCTAAACCTCACATCGAAGTCAGTTACAGCATAAAGATATCTTGCCATCAGCCAGACCACAAGACACTGGCTTGGAGTATTGTTGTGTTAATTTAATATCTGTCAATAATGGGATTTGTGTGCCTTATCAATGACAGATGCACGGTGCGAGGCCTGTACAACAATGATCAATCCGCTGACGCGTAGCACATAACATCCTAGTTGTCCAGAGTGAGCCGCAATTTGTACTGGAGTGATTTATAGAACAACGCAAGATCAAGGCCCTGTGGCCGCTTATTGCAGACTAATCAGGAAGACATTCCATGAGGGGATTCCCTACTGTGAGTTAAAAGCCCTCAGAATGGGTAATAACTAGGCCTGGGTGGTAAATTCCGTTCCGCTCGCAGAATTTGCGGAATTTAGGTAATTTCGCGTTCCGCGTAGAACACGAAATTGCCCAAAATTCTGCGTTGGAACTGAAACAATACGACCGGGTGCCATTTACTAGACCACTGATAAGGGAGCCATTACACTCAATCAGCCTGGCTATTTCTATAAAATCAAACACTAAGTCCTAACTCTGCAGCACGTGTCATGGACAGCGACCTCATTATGGAAGAATAACAGCCATCTCTGTGACCTTTCCTAGTGACCTGCTTTCATTAGAACTACCCTATTGACATCAATAACCTGCTTTGTTAGAAGCCCTCCGCTTCACCTCGAGGCTCAGGGCCCTCGAACTGTCCAATGGGCACTCAGGGTGATTAAGAGGTGTTCTGAAAAGGGCCAATCAATGGAATCTTCCGAGGGAAGTTCGTTAGTCATGGCACATAGATTACCTTAAAGTAACACCGAGACTAGCACGTTAAAATAATGTTGTGCTTCTATTGTTTGGTCTAGGGTTGGTGTCACTCGCCCCTTTTACACAAATGTACATGTTTCAGTATCTAGAACACCAATATCGTGTATCCAGGTATCTGAAGGAAGCTTTCTTCTGTTTCTACATCCCAGCAGTTTGCCATATTTTTTACATGAATATATCTGGAGAACGAAGGTGGTTAATTGGTGGAGATATGATTATATTAGATCTATCTCATACTGACCACGTGCTTTTGTACAGATTTATTAAAACACACATTTGATACAAAACGTTTCATTAACATAGCAGATTGGGAAATGAAATATGTTTAATCCACACCCCATTGCGATATACTGCACGGGCGTTTCAAGATTAAGCTACAAATTAAAAAATGTAAACTACAACATGATTGTCAGTAAGATAAATTAAACTATCTCCGAAGGACTTCAACAAGTTGTCCTGCTTATCTGCCCAACTACTTAGATTTCCAAGAAAATGCTTGAATTTCGAATGGTATTTGTGAACGCCGTGTGCCCTCTGGTGGAATACGGGCTACATAGCATCCAAAGTACTAGGTTGTTTTTCAAAATCAAATACATTCAACCCACCCGCTATTTACTAATGCAGTAGACACAATACTTAACAAAGTCAGTAACAAGCATATATGTTATAAAATAAAGATGGTGACTCAGGTAAAAGGAATACAGGTATAAGGAGTGCATCATCGAATATAAATCTAATTAACAACATTACTGTGTACAAACAGCACTTTAAAAAACACTTTCTCACAGTTGTCACGACAGAACAAGTGAATTGTGTAAATACCCTGTATGCCAGTGTTGCACAGGGACCGTGTTATCTGTATTTACTTAATTAAAAAAATACCGAACGTGACTTCATGATTATTTGTAAATACAAAAACAATATTTGTTCCCTGTGCCATACAGCAGACTTCAATTCGATCGCACTATTAAGAGAAAGAGTCACGGTTGCACTTGCAGCAGGCAATGTTCTTTTGTACTCCCTCCCACACACACTCCTGCTAACTTTCGTGTCTCTATTTTACCTCCCCCACAGACGCATTATTATTAATTCACTCGTTTACAATTTTACCTATTCACTCATTAAAATGTGCATGTGCCCCCTCCAGCCAGAATGCCTGCACTGTCCTCTCTCGCAGACCGACAAGACTGCACTGCCCCACCCGCCTGCACCTCCCTTCCACCCAAAGGTAGATAACATAGCACCATTCTCCTGTAGCACCCCAAGACCCAGAAATCCTAGTGCCAAAGCAGCCAGGTTCTATGTCCTGCCACCTTCCTCCTCCATAGACAGACTACACTGCAACCACTCTGCCCTGAACAGACTCTTTCATTTATTGTAACACAGCAGAAGATCATTCTGCCCAGGAGACCCTGCAATACTAGCATCTAATGGACAGGGGTCTTTTCCAGGGCCACTGGAAATAAGCGATTGTGCAGCAGCGGCGACTTTCACTTAATTGTAGATTTGCCACATAATCCATCGTCTGCTGCATAATCTGTAGATTTTAACACCAAATAATAGTTTCTAACTCGAACGGTTACAAAATTGGTTAAAATGCAATGATACGTGTTTCCACGCAGTGGAAGGACCTTTGCAAAGGTTGATGGGTCACCTTTCTGTAGTTTATTTCTAGATTTGGGTGCTAAACCGGTAATAATGAGGTACAACGAGTGCCCAGACCGTGTTAACAAGTTTAAAAATGACCAAATAATGAAGTAGTACTATCACAAAATGTGCCGCATAATGCAGCATCATTTTGCCACATGATTTATTTAGCCCTGCCACATAATTTGATCCTACCCTGCCGCATAATTCCAGTGGCCCTAGTCTTTGGTGTGCATTCTTCTTCTGCAACCGACACATTACACTGCACTGTGCTACGCTATACTGTACTTGCTCTCTCACCCAATGTAATGTAACAGAAGATCATTCTCTCCTAGCAGGCTAAGGCCCTTGCACTCCCACAGCCAAAAGGGAGTCTGCCCACTACATTCCTCTGCGCATCTCAAATGCACCAAGCATGAACCCAAGTCCTGGCTGATCTGGTAACATAGAGGTTCCACAACAACAGCCTCCTGAACTACTTAGGGTGAGGCCCTACAACGTAGAAGCCTGTACCAGACCATATTAAGCTTGGTGAGGCCCAAAGAAAGGCCTTCATCATCCTGAGTAGGACCAACCTTTCAACCCTGATGCTCCTCCACTATCAGAAATTAGAGTACTGATTGAGAAAGTGGGTGGCCTGAGGGGGAGGGAGGGGGGGAGGGGGATGTATCATTAACTTTAAGTCTAACTCCAATCAACTCTGTTCTCAAGAAGTGATCCCAACAGGTAAATGTATCAATTGGGAAAGGCAGCTGGATGAAGTAAGAGTGCAGTAATCACCAGGAGTGGAGGAGGACCTGGGGCATATTTACAAGGAGTTAACAAAACCAGAACATCACTTTTCGCAACATTCTCGTGGCTCTAAGTCCTTCGCCTTATTTGCAAGGTGGCACTAAGCCACTTACTGCGGCTTAACATTCTGCAGCACACATGGATAGAGCAAATTGCCTTTTAAGATGGTCTATGTGCAAGAAGGTGCCCTTCCTGCACATAAACAATCACCCCTGCAGAACAGGCACCCTAGCAAAATGACTCTAGGGGGCCTACACTGGGACTAGGCAGCTTCTTGGGCACCAGCGCTAGGTGAAATGTAGGGGTGCGCCGCATTTTTGTAAATACGGTGCATCCCTGCGTTTTGAAACTGATGGAGCGCGGTGTTACCAATTGTAGCATAACACCACGCTCAGCCAGTTTCTTGTATATATGCCCCTTTATCTCGTATGCCTCTTATTCCACTGGGACTCTCATGGGTATATTAGCCCTTTAATGGACTATATTTCGTTTTAACCCTCAGACCTCGGGGTTCTGAGTGGCATCGGACAACTTGACCTTTATTCTCGTCTATCAATTGTAACGCAGAAGCCCTCACTGAAAACCGTCTGCTATTCTGTTACCCATCTACAAATCTACATATCATCGACTCTTTTCAGTGCTGCTCTTAGAACAGAGGCCTTAAAACTGGGGAGGGGGGGGCTAGGGGGCGCATGGAGTCTTCTGAAGGAATGACGCCAGTCCACGTCCTCCCTGGGGCATGCACAAGCCGTAGAACACACTCACTCGTGCTTTTTATTAGTGCGTTTTGTAGCCTGTTCCATCACGATGCGTTTTTGGCCTTATTTTGGTGGACTTGCGCTGAAAATGGTTTGGTCTCGAATAAGGAAGAGCTGGAACAGCCCTGGAAACTCGATAAGTTAGGGTGGGCAGGGAGACTAAGCAGTGTGCACTCTTTGCAATCCTTCACTTGTCTGCCGTCTTTTCAGTCTGCTTTGCAGTAAAATCACATTCCATTTTGGCATTTAATACCAGTATTCTATATTTGCTAATAGTCTCCAGCTTCTGTGATGCATTGGTTTTGAAATCCTACTTAATACTGCTGCAGACCCCTCACGGTTGCGAGCATAATTGCTCAATAGGCTCACAGTTCTGAAGCAAACCAAAGATCGGTATTTCTTTTGATTTCTATGTAGTCCCCTTAATAAAACTGCTCTAGTGCTTGTCAGTCTCAAATATCAAATATCAAACTTAGAAAGGTAAATACAATGTCTTGTCTTAAATTTTGTATGTTCCAGGATTTGTATTACGCTTTTTAGCAGTTTGGTGTCAAAAGTGGCCATTTTGACATGCCTACCTCCCTGCTGCTCCTCAATACTCATTCTCGCGTCAGCCAACGTAGCTCTTGGTAAACCCATCCGAGCAGCATCGCTATATTGAGTACAAGTTCGGTACTATTGGCTCTTTCGGTGAGGTGCAGCAATCGTGCTTCTAGCTAGGAGCACAACCTCTTTGTCCAGCTGGGGCTTTTCACAAAGAATATGGAGGAGCATTTATATAGAATGCTAACATTGGACTTTGGAAATGGTGTATTGTGGGCAGGGCCACTGGAATTAAGTGGCAAAGGAGGACCAATTTATGCTCTGGGGTTAACTAAATTATGCGGCAATAAAAAACAAATTATGAAGCTCAATGTATTCTATGATTATTTTGCCATTTTTACATGTTACCATATGGCTGGGCAAAGATTTCACCTCACTAGTTCCAATTTAACATCCAAATACAGCAATAAGTAAATGAAAAGTGACCAGTCAATCATTGCAAAAAAGCCTTCTACTGCGTGGCAAAAAAATTTTGCTGCGTTTTTAGTAACGTTTGATCCATTTCAGCTATAAAACCTTTTTTGTTAAAATCTGCAGATTATACATCAAATGATGGATTATGGGCTGTTGTGGGAAATCCATAATTATGTGGAAAACACAGCAGCCACAGAATCACACGATTTCAATGACCCTGATGCTGAGAAACATGAAAGGTTGTGACGATGTAGCTTCCTGCAGTGGCTTTGCATAGGAGTCTGGATGGGACTCTGAACGTGGGGGCTGGTTGTGGTTATAAAGAAGATACCACAATGGTAGTTTGCGGAAGTGTTTTGGATGGACCTCTGAAGAGAAGTTTTAGATTGAGTTTTAGCAGGGATGACTGTGCTCTGAAAAAGGGCCATGAATGGGGTATAATGAAGGTCCTAAAAACTGCTGTACAGAGTGGGGTCAGGATGTGGCTTTGCAAAGAATGTCTGAATTGTGCTTTGTAGAGTGGGGCATCAGTACTGCTTTTGTAGGTGCTTTTCAGAGAAAGTCGATTTAGGGCTTCGCAGATGAGGTCGAAAGTGGGCTTTGTAGAGGATATCTGATTGAGAGCTCTGGAGAATTAGCCTGGGTTCAAATTTTCAGGGCTTTTAGCATAGGACGTTGTAAGTAGATGTCAGGATGGTGGTTTGCAGAGGAGGCCGGGATGGAGCTTTAGTAAGAAGACCTGGAAGGGGCTTGACCCAGCGCAATTCCCAATGAGCTGATGAGCTAGTTAGCCTTCTTGCTCTGGTCTCGATCTGCCCTTTTGAATGTTTTAAGGGGGCCTGACCCCCAAACATTTTGCTCAAGAGGTGGGCTTGGCATAACCAAGTTTGAAGACCACTAACTTGGAAACATACGTTTAATTTGTACCTGCAAGTACAGTGTATGGAGCATAGGCCAGGTGACAGGTTTGCAACAAAAGTCCAAATTATAAGGGTTTTATAACATGACATACAAGTGAGAAACGTGATTCTACTGACCAGCAACTCTGAATGAACAAGAAATACTGCGCATAGTTCAAAATGGACTGTTGACTATCCCAGTATACTTACACTGCATACACAATCATAGCTGGGCTTGTGACCTTCAATACACCACCGAAATATGTGAAATGAAGGCCTCAGGTAGTGTAAATGCAACAGGCAGCCATAGACATCTGAGAGAGCCTGATGATAAATTGCATTTGACCAAACAAGAGAAGAAGTGTAAAACAGTGCGGTTTACAAATGTTCTCAGACTTGCCATGGCTCTACAAACCATAGTGGAGTAGAATAGTTGCATAGTACTTTCACAGTAAACACGACCCAAAGCACATTACTGTTCCTCTAGTTAAACTTCTGAAATAATATTTAATGACACTGATACTGAACAGCACTTAACATGGATGTTTTCTGTGATAATTACAGGTGGCCTAGGACACCAAAGGTTGATCTAAGAAGTATGATTTTATAATGAAAGGCAATTACTTACAACATGATTATGAGTAGGGCTCCCGGTTTTATGGTATTTATTTTTTGGCCATTTACGTCTGTATTTATCCATATTTATTTTTGGGCCATTTGATCTTTATTTTTCAATATTTATTTTGTATTTGCGTATAAATTAAGTTGTAAAACTGTTCAATTCCATATCTATTTACCTGCTAGACGAGCACTCATACTTTGATGTCTGTCGTGTTTTAGCTATTTAAGCTGCCAAATATAATACACAACAATACATCCACTGGAAAATACTAGCATTATACCATAAATGTATGTTGACATATGCCATTATTTAAAGAAATCTTATAAAAAACAGAGTTCCTTCTCCTGAGTTCAATGAGTCATTGATGGTATTAGGATCCCAAAATCACTTCCAAACAACCGGGCTAGGAGGAGGACGCCGTGCAGTTCAGCTACCAGCAACAAAGCGAACAGCCAAAAAAGTTTTAAATAAACTACAACAAAGGGAACCCTTGACCGTATGAAGATAAAAACAAAGTAAATTTCCTCTCACCACAAAGATACAATGATGAATGGAACAGCGTAAGGTAGCTCCCAGAGGCGTCCTCTTAACTACGAAGTAAATAAGAAGATAGGACCGGATTGAAGTTGGTCCATTTTCTTCCAAAACCGAGTGAAGTTTGGATAAAATCTACATATAAGAACAAAAGTCTGAAAGAAATATGAGCGGATGTAATACGTGCTCAAAAATATCTAAACAAACAGGACCAGGAAAGAACTAACCTGGATATTATTAAGCTGTGAACGAGTCCTTGAAGAAGGTGCAGGATATAAAAGAGGCACCGAAACGCCGCGTCGACAATTACGTTCCCATTTTTATTCATTTAACAATTATATTTGTGTAATGTCTGTATGAACTATTGCTAGGTTAGCAATTTTTTAAAAACTGTGTGTTTTTGGAAATTCTGAAATTTATTAATAACTTGTGTATATGATTTTACTTGCAAAAATATGTTATAATCTAACTTTAAATAAATAGAAAAGCTTTCTTAACGATTGTTTCATGTCTTTTTAAATTATTGTTTTTTTAAAAAATTACTGTTCTATGTTCTTCATGGTACTGTTAGGCCTTACATATACTCATTTGTAAATTTGGTAACCTTTGCAACATAAAAATCCCCAACATTGATGTATATGTCCCCTTTGGGATCCTAATACCATCAATGACTCATTGAACTCAGGAGAAGGAACTCTGTTTTTTATAAGATTGTTGACCCAATCCTTTTCCTGCCAGAAAGGGTAACTCCAGATATTTTTTGGATTATTTAAAGAAATTGCATCCTATTCTTACATTTCCTATGCTGTCCATCTGCTCTGCTGCTAGCCTATAATTCATTGCAAAAAACACAGTTGATGGACAGAATGTAAAACAATGTCATACATTCACCCCAGTACAAGGATCTGGGCCTAAATCCATCGTTTTTTTGCACTCCACACCACCCTGGGTTAGACACTGGCTATATGCAAATCAGCTCTGACCCTGTGCCCCATGGGAACAGTACAGTCCGAACTACCAAGCCATGTCTTTCCCACACCGGAATCAAGCATCCAAGGACCGGTTTCTGGCTATCAGCCTTCATTCAGCCTGGATAGCTTGACTCCAGTTGTGTGGAGAGCCTGGGACTCACGTCTGAGTATACCCAGCACACTCAGGGAGAAAATTGCAAAAAACACAGTTGATGGACAGAATGTAGAACAATTTCATACATTCACCCCAGTACAAGGATCTGGGCCTAAATCCATTGTTTTTTTGCACTCCACACCACCCTGGGTTAGACACTGGCTATATGCAAATCAGCTCTGACCCTGTGCCCCATGGGAACAGTCCAGTCCGAACTACCAAGCCATGTCTTTCCCAGACCGGAATCAAGCATCCAAGGACCGGTTTCTGGCTATCAGCCTTCATTCAGCCTGGATAGCTTGACTCCAGTGGTGTGGAGAGCCTGGGACTCACGTCTGAGTATACCCAGCACACTCAGGGTGAAAATTGCAAAAAACAGTTGATGGACAGAATGTAGAACAATGTCATACATTCACCCCAGTACAAGGATCTGGGCCTAAATCCATCGTTTTTTTGCACTCCACACCACCCTGGGTTAGACACTGGCTATATGCAAATCAGCTCTGACCCTGTGCCCCATGGGAACAGTCCAGTCCGAACTACCAAGCCATGTCTTTCCCAGACCGTAATCAAGCATCCAAGGACCGGTTTCTGGCTATCAGCCTTCATTCAGCCTGGATAGCTTGACTCCAGTGGTGTGGAGAGCCTGGGACTCACGTCTGAGTATACCCAGCACACTCAGGGTGAAAATTGCAAAAAACACAGTTGATGGACAGAATGTAGAACAATGTCATACATTCACCCCAGTACAAGGATCTGGGCCTAAATCCATCGTTTTTTTGCACTCCACACCACCCTGGGTTAGACACTGGCTATATGCAAATCAGCTCTGACCCTGTGCCCCATGGGAACAGTCCAGTCCGAACTACCAAGCCATGTCTTTCCCAGACCGGAATCAAGCATCCAAGGACCAGTTTCCTGCTATCAGCCTGGATAGCTTGACTCCAGTGGTGTGGAGAGCCTGGGACTCACGTCTGAGTATACCCAGCACACTCAGGGTGAAAATTGCAAAAAACACAGTTGATGGACAGAATGTAGAACAATGTCATACATTCACCCCAGTACAAGGATCTGGGCCTAAATCCATCGTTTTTTTGCACTCCACACCACCCTGGGTTAGACACTGGCTATATGCAAATCAGCTCTGACCCTGTGCCCCATGGGAACAGTCCAGTCCGAACTACCAAGCCATGTCTTTCCCAGACCAGAATCAAGCATCCAAGGACCGGTTTCTGGCTATCAGCCTCATTCAGCCTGGATAGCTTGACTCCAGTGGTGTGGAGAGCCTGGGACTCACGTCTGAGTATACCCAGCACACTCAGGGTGAAAATTGCAAAAAACACAGTTGATGGACAGAATGTAGAACAATGTCATACATTCACCCCAGTACAAGGATCTGGGCCTAAATCCATCGTTTTTTTGCACTCCACACCACCCTGGGTTACAGGGGCGTAACACAAGCCCACGCAGGCCCCGCATTGCGGGGGGGCCCGAGCTCCTGGGGGCCCCGGCCCGGCCCCTCCTCACGTCAGTAATACAATGCTGCTGTGGCTCTTAAATGGTGCGCAGCGCTTGCCCCGGCCGGCAGGGGCCCCTGCAAGTATTTGAAATGGTGTGGGGCCCCGGCCGGGGCCCCTGGGAGAGGATTCTTCGAAATGGTGCGGCCCGGCTGGGGCCCCTGGGAGTCTTCTAAATGGTGCGTGCGGGGCCCCGGCTGGGGCCCGAGTCTTCGATGGTGCGGGGGGGGCGGGGCCCGAGAGCAAGTCCGAAATGGGAGGGGGGCCTGGCCTGGCCTGTGAGTGTCGGACTCGGACTGTGAGGCACTTTTATGTTATTATTACACTGAGTGAGCACTGAGCCCGCCCGATTCCAATCTATGAAATTGCGGCGGGAGGGTGGATGCGCGGCGCGCGCACACCTTCACTTTCACTCCGAGTCCGAGTTGAGTAGTCCTGCCTGACTGACTTATTCTTTCACTTTCCGTTCCGCCTACCGCCGCGTATGCGCGTGCCGCATGGGGGGCGTGGGCAGCAGGGCCAGGGCTGGCTGCTGCTGAGTGGTGAGCAATGCCAGGCAGCCCCAGGGCACACACGCACAACACTCATGCGCAATCGCCGGCGGGCCAATCAACAGTAAGCACTCAGTTCAGTAAGGTGCGTGTGGCATCAGGGGTGCGGCGGCGCGCACTGCGCATAGCCATAGGCAAGAAGACAACAGAGAAGAACAACGAACTTCGATTCCAGCAACAGACAAAGCAGCCAGGCCCGCCCACGCTCAGGACTTCACTGTGACTGTCTGTGTTGACTCTGATTCCGAATCCGAACACTCCGAAGTAAGTGCCTGCCTCCACAGTCCAACTTTGCCATCAATTACAAATTACAATTGCACTGTACAAGAAATTGAGATTCATACTTCGTCAGTTATGATGAGGCATATTAGACGTTTGCACTTCTGTGTATAGCTTGAGCTTGTATTGAACTATTAGAGTGGAACATCCTTATCCTACGTTTTAACCGAAGTGCTGGTTTTAATTTCAACCAACAACACCCCACCGGCCTCTAATCCACCGCACACACAAGAGAGAAATTGATGGCAGTTTCTGGCAGGTCAATGAAATAAGTGCCAGGTTACATTGGCCAATGTTAATCAGACACAAATAAATGTCTCCGTGATTCGCTGTAGCTAAACGCGGTATAGAAGGCCACGCTAGTATAAAGCATTGTTCATCTGTCTGTCCGTCTGTCGGCCTTCAGTGTGCAATCCGATGGGAGAATTGGGAAGTCGCGCGGGACTTGGCAGCAGTGGGTGACGGGGCGGGGAGAGGCTGGGAAGGGTGCGAGGCCCAGCTCAGGAGAACAAGTGTACCGACTGAGGTTTTTCCATCAAGGAATTCCAGAGGGCTGTGATGCCTTCTGCAAGCATGGGGAAGAGGGAGACCCCAGTTTCGGAACCGGTTCTGTCAGCGGATTCCAGCAGGGTGATAGCCATGGGCGAGGCTGCCCTCTCCTTGGGAGGCCAGCACGGCGCCTCGACAGGAGGGAGAGGCTATCTGTGTGTAGGCGCTGTCAGGGGCCTTATTGAGAGAGGGGGAGAGGCATGGAGGTGGGGACAGGCGTTGGCAGTGTTTGTGCAGATGTAACTCATTCCAAAAATCATTACCGAGTGACATGGAGGGAGGAGGCAGGTGGAGAGAAGGGGATATGAGGTGGGGGGGACGGGGGCCATTCCCTTTATTACCTCACTGCAGAGATGTGTGACAAAGACCCAGTACATTTCCTTAGAACATCGCACACTACTTGCCTGAGCGCTCAACCCGCAGCACTGTGTACCCGGACGTTCTTTCTTGAGAGAGTGAAATCATACACCCATCCCGTTCTGTCCCAGAAACATTTCCTTCATTGCACGCACACTGTACGTCTGTTCCTTTAAATACGAGGTTCTCAAGAGGGGAGCAGGCCTAGGGAGGGGGGAGAATTGTGAAAACATATTGTCACATGGGGGCAGGAGGACAACTACAAGAGCACTGCTTTAAACTCATACCAATGTTGCTTTACATGCAGACCTGTGTATCTGAGGAACGAATACGTGCCCTAATATATCATTTTGCTCACATGCACCAGCAGTTTCCGAACCAAGCCTGTCGGAATGTCCGCGAGCATGTGAGGTAACACGAGCGGCGCCACGTTGGCGAATGCTGAGTGAGCGCGCGAGCAGGGCACGGCCTGTTGTTGGTCCTCAGTGTGGGTCTTTAGTTAGGCAGGGGGCAGAGTGCATTGAATGGATGGACTCTAACTCCTATTTATAAACACCGCCCGTGCCCCCCGAACTGCCCCCAATGCAGTGGTTTTGTGGGGGGTCCTTCCTTAGAGAGGAACCCTGGTCTGCGGCCCCCTCCCAGATAAATAATACCACTTGGAGCTCGAGACCTGGAACGAGACTTCTGGAGGACTTTGAGCATGTTGTTGGTGTTGCCATGGCAACCGCGCCTGCAAACATTATGCGCACGCGATGAGTGGCATTTTAACCTCACAGGGGAACTAGGAGGTGTAATGTGCGTTATCTGAGAAGTAGATATTGTCACTTAAACATGTCTTTAAAATTCGAATTCTACATATTGTACGAATGTTACCATGGATTAAAACACAAAGGATGCTCCCAAAAGCATAAGTAAGCCATGCTTTCCAAAATATCCGGTAATAGCTGATTATTGGTCGTTGCGAGATTAAACGACGACACGCATCACTCCGTTTTCAAAAAGACCATAAACATACATGTAAATACCACTTTTAGTCGGAGATTCACCACAATAAACACGCGAGCCAGAGTTTTAATTACTACCTTGTCAGAAACCCAGAGCATGATGGATTTCTACGTCGATTTCTGAAGTATTTATGTATGTATATATATGTATTTCTTTGTTTGCGTATATATTTAAGGATTTTTATAGCGCAAAGTCCACCCAAGCCCTTTTCAGAGCGCTGTATAATCAGCATAGAGATCTTTAGTGGCAGTGGGTGTCTGCATCTATGCAGCAGGCTGGGTAATGAGAGCATTGAAGGCAAGTAGCCTAAAGGGATAGAGCCATTACAAATTAAGTGCAAAAACTGGTACAGTATTGAGAATACAAGATCAACAACGAGCATAGGTGTAGGTTGAACAATGTCAGCTGCGAGTGCATTATGGTGACGAGAGACAGAGAGTCAGGCAGGTTGCGAGCATACCGGTTGTCATTCTGACATGTTAGTCAACACTAAATGTCACAGAAAGAGAGGAAAAACAGGAAACAATAGAGCTGTGGAGACAGGAGGGGAAGGAAAGGATGTAGAGGCAGGAGGCAAGGCAGCCAAGGGAGGGATAGGACGCTTAGAGGCAGTGATTCAAACGAAGCACGAGGAGCTTGCAGGGGAGGAGACAGGAAACAATAGGAAGACAGGCGTACCAAGACGAAGGTGTGGGGTGTGGATGGAAATCCAGAAGAGATGTATACTGCAGGGGGTGAAGGGTGGGTCACCGATCTCAGGAGATGGCTCAGTGGCTCACATGAAGGCATCAATGGGGGAAGGAGAGTTTGACTTTGGCAATTTTGGGGGTCCAAGGGTGTGATATTGTATGTGCTGACATTTTGTGATGCAGAAGGTGCCTGCGTGAAGATGCCCTGTGTCACTCATAAGAGGCTTAAAATGTTATTATTATAATTATAATTAGCAGAAATGGGATAAAGTACGTGTCATACATTATGAGGATATATATTATAAGTCTCTGAGGAGTATATAATGCCATGACTAAGCTAAATTCAAACATCCCTTTAATATATGGAAATCCCTGCACTGCTGTCAGACTCTTAAAAGTAAATCACCCCAATAACTTACATCATAGTGCTCCAAGCTTTCACCAAAAAGACGACCTCCTAGCCACATGTCGTACCGTGGTAAGCAACTTTTGTCCACAGAGCCTGGCACTGCCTTTTCATTTAAAGCAGTGAGGAGGTAGATACACCGTGATGTGATATACAACCACCTCATTCATTCATAAATATTTTCTAAACAATGGTCCCTTTAGACAAGTCCAAAAATGCATATAACCGGGAGCCAAAAGTACAGAAAGACAATGACCTACACTTAAACCTAGCTGGTTCACCGAAAAATGTTAATGCGCTGGTAGAAAGCCATGTTCATGAGTCAAAAGCACTCTGGTCATTGCCCTTCCCGCAATATGGATATCTGGCCAATTAATGCATGCCTATTTACTGAAAAAGCTGACTACAAGTGATATGTTAAAATAAGGGAAATAAAGAATTATCAGGGGTCAGCTGCAGGTGCCAGGAGTGTGTATCCTGGGAGAGATGCGAGCCACGCACTAATTGAATCTTCAGCTACTTTGGCGTGCATTTCTAGGGCCTGGAACTGCAATGTAAATGACATCAGGCTACTGAGCACTAATCGCAGAGCGTGAGGGACCAGCCTTCTATTACTCATAGGAACCCCGCAAGAGAGGAAGGGGTGCAGTCACATAACACAGCAACAAGGTGTAAAAATAGGACAGCCGACTCTGTAAGGTTGGCATATTTGGCCAAGTTGGAAGGCTTGGGCAAAGGGCGCTGAGGAATAGGATGCCAAGCAGCAGGGGTGGTGCTGACAGCAAGGAGGCATTTCATTTAAATGTTGGAGGTTTCAAAGCAAAATATGCTACATTTCTGGGTGGTAGGGCAAAGTGGTACATGGTGGGCCGCGCCGCCAGGGAGGCATGGTGGGCCGCACCGCGGGGGGGGAGGGCCTCCATGTGCTTTGCAGGGGGGCCCCCTCAAGTTTCGTTACGCCACTGCTGGGTTAGACACTGGCTATATGCAAATCAGCTCTGACCCTGTGCCCCATGGGAACAGTCCAGTCCGAACTACCAAGCCATGTCTTTCCCAGACCGGAATCAAGCATCCAAGGACCGGTTTCTGGCTATCAGCCTTCATTCAGCCTGGATAGCTTGACTCCAGTGGTGTGGAGAGCCTGGGACTCACGTCTGAGTATACCCAGCACACTCAGGGTGAAAATTGCAAAAAACACAGTTGATGGATAGAATGTAGAACAATGTCATACATTCACCCCAGTACAAGGATTCGGGCCTAAATCCATCGTTTTTTTGCATTCCACACCACCCTGGGTTAGACACTGGCTATATGCAAATCAGCTCTGACCCTGTGCCCCATGGGAACAGTCCAGTCCGAACTACCAAGCCATGTCTTTCCCAGACCAGAATCAAGCATCCAAGGACCGGTTTCTGGCTATCAGCCTTCATTCAGCCTGGATAGCTTGACTCCAGTGGTGTGGACGCCTGGGACTCACGTCTGAGTATACCCAGCACACTCAGGGTGAAAATTGCAAAAAACACAGTTGATGGACAGAATGTAGAACAATGTCATACATTCACCCCAGTACAAGGATCTGGGCCTAAATCCATCGTTTTTTTGCACTCCACACCACCCTGGGTTAGACACTGGCTATATGCATGCATGCCTATAATTCATGACAGACAGCACAGAGAGTAAAAGAATCACAATTTTCTGTATTTATCCACTTTTAAAAATTAAATGCTGCCAGAAAACACATTGTTTTCTGTCTGTATTTATCTGTATAAATCCGTAAAAACTGAAAACAGGGAACCTTAATTATGAGAAATATCAAGACATCAGGCCCTCCTGGAGTTTAATTAATCAAGGTACTAAGAACAGGAACAATGAAATGGAAAATGCTGCTCTGAAAATCCCAGATTTCAAGAGATATTCTATGCTATGAAAGATTTTTTTTTCACAAAGTGCCTGATCATTACCTCTGTCACATTGTTTGAATGACCCACGAGTCACTCATTTTCACTCACTAGCAATTTGTTGAAAATTCCCAAGAACTGAAAATAATGTATTACAGCTTAGTTAGCTTAAATATATTGTGACACTTCAGTAGTGCTGCTATTTCTTTTAAATATCTCTTTCTGTTTCTTTTTATTTTACACGCTCTTTTTCCTGATGATGCCCTCAGAAGCCACCTAGAATGTTGAAACGCCACCGATACTGTTCTAGTTTGACTTGAGATTTACCTTTTGGTTCATTAATTTAGTTGGGAGCCTCGGTGGCTTAATCTGAACTGTATTCATTCATTAGTGCTTTTCTATGAAAATGAGGACACCCCCATAGTCAGTCAGTCAGTCAGTCAAATTCACTTTATTCGGTTAATTAAAACCATAAAAGCATACTAAAAATATATAAGTACACAATAAAAAGTATTCCCTTGATGTTACAGTGTCAAATACATCACAGAATATTGAATACAGAATCTAATTCATCAAATTGCACATGATGAGAACATAAAAATTAAAATGTCAAGCAAAATCTAACAGGGATACTAATTTTCCTTTTCTCCTTAGTCTAACAGCTGTGGTTAAAAAACTAGCTCCCCCATAGAAAACCAAACCTGACCTGTTTTGATGCGTATTGTTACCATATCACCAGCAAAGTAAATTATGGCAGCCTCCTGTCTGGGCTATCGAGTTTCTGGGTTCAAACACGGTAGGAGGGATCTGTAGCAGGAGTCCTGCTGCACAGTTCTGCTCTGTAGACTATGTAATCTGTTGGGTTTATGCAAAAGCCCTCTGCTCTTTGAACTTCTCTATAGGGGATTAGTTCTCAGCCTTCGGGCTTGTGTAAATGAGAAGTGGGGGCATCTGAAAGATGTTCTCCACATCGTTTAATGTTCTCCACATTGTTTATTTTTCTCCAGTGTCTTCATTGGATTTCAGGATTTATGAGAATGCAGTGCCCTTTGTAGAGAAACAATCTGGTTTACCAGCATAAATTAACATGCGTATCCATGCACGTACCATCCCCCCTCTGAGGTTGCTAAGCGTACTCACACATTTTTAGGGAGCCGGGTGGTCATCTGGGATGCAATGTCCAAATTCACATTTTTAAGGAAACAGCTGGAATGCCATTTAAAAACTATGAAGTTCCAAATTCAGGGAAAGATTTACATTAGTACTGGATTCATCAGAGCATCACGTGAAGAAGAAAGATGGAATTGGTATGCACAAAATAGGCACAAAAAGCACCTGTGATAATGAAATGTATGTGATGGAACAATGGGAAATATGTGAATTAAGTATATGTTAATTCAAAATAAAATTATAGATTGACTACTTCATACCCAAAATAACACACCAACTAAAATCATTCTAAAGTCCTACTTTGATCATAAGGCTAAAGCATACTTCTATTTCTTGTGAACTTTTACAACAATCACATTTATTAATTATTCATCATCACAATGGGTTATGAAACTCATTGAAGATCTCCGGAGTCTAACAAATTACAATACAGTTGCTAGATTCTAATTAAATAATCAGTTAAGCTTTTTGCATCCAGAGTAAATACAAAGTAAAGAAAGATAAACATAGTTTTAAAACCGAATATTGTGGTTTTCGAAACTTCAAAGGAGTCTCAAAGGTTGTGTCCAACTAAAGAATTGACATACATGGGCACCATAACAGGTGAATTTCCTGGCTTTGAGGTTTTGGTTTGGGACCATAACTTTATTTCAACTATGAACATACATGTGTGCATTTTCCACCGAGGCTCCATTCAACATTGAGTGGACTTCTCCACTATGGAGAACCCCCCATGTAAGGACTAGGAGCCTGCTGGGAGAGTCAACTGACATTCCCACTAGTAGGCCTGGAAACCGGCGCCTGGTACAGCTTTGCCTGAGCACCACTGGGAATAAAGGCGAATAGCAACAAGTAATAAATATACACCCACACATAGATGTAAATCCAGGGGTGCAGTGTAGCTACTTTTTCATAAATCTGGCCCTACATCTGAAATAGGAAAAAAGAATGCAGTAAATAAAGATTATGCTTGAGAATGCTTATTGTTAATCACAGTAAATTCCAGTTCCACATGCTCTGTGTTTGTAGGAAGCACTGAATGCTGAGGAACAAACCAGTACGTTTATGTCATCAGACAGCTACTGAGGAGGTAGTATAAGTAGGTAACAAGAGTATGACATTGACTAAGGGCCTAATTAAGATGTAGGGCGGACTGCCGCAGACAGGTGGTGGTGGGGGTCTGCCCGACTGTCAGCCCTTTGGTCCAACCACCGCATTATGGTGCAGGCGGTCAGATCCTACGGGGGCGGTCAGAATCGCATTCCCTAATGACGGTGGTGCAGAGGCAGGCACCGCCATTGGGATTACAATGTCTCTTTCTAACAGCATTTTTAAGATGGTTCCAACACCATGAAAAGGATGTCAGAAAGAGACTTTGGGGGCCCTACATAGGGTCCCAGTCCTTCGTGGGCCACTGCAAAGGGGCCCAGCGGGAACATGTAGTGCCCCCACGCACAGCCATGTACCATTTGCCATGCACCACATGGTGCATGGCACACGGTGCATAGATGTGTTCAAAGTGCTCTTTTGCACTTTGGCTTGTGCTGCAGCCCTTTTCCAGAGCCGAAGCATAATCCGCCATGTTAAACAGCACTTTTCCGACTGCCAGCCTGACGGTCGCATCATAAATGGGCGGTCGGACCGCCACCTACTTGTCGGTTGGTCTCCTGACCAACGTGATAGCGGGTGGCATTTCCACCCCCGCTGTCGTAATAAGGCCCTAAATTTACCGAAATAATCATGGTGATTTATGAGACTATCTCAACTGATTATTTACCCAGAGTCAATAGAAAGAAATGTAGAAGAAAAAGCGGCAATTTCAAGGGAAAAATTCTATTAAATTCAAAAAGCAAATAAGCGAAATCAGATACATTTCAGAGAATATTCTGTCAAGTAGAGTAGAAACGTTTTTTAAACAGCATACTATCGTTAAAGGGGACTAGTTTCTTAGTACTATATAAATCGTTGCTAGCTTTCTAAAACTAAAGACAAAATTATATGAATAATTATGCGGTCCAGAAAGTTATCAAAAACATGTATGAGCTCGCTAAATAAATGCTATCGTCTCAGCAATACTGCATGTTGCCTTTTAAAAGAAAACAAAACTGTGCAGTTTAACACTCTAATAAAACGTTGAGGTATCATGCATACAAGAAACATAAGCATTAAGGAATCACTGCCTGTATCATAGACAGTGGGGGAAGTTTACTAAAAAGTGACGTGACACAGAACAGCAACCAAAGTTGATGCGCTGCCATTTATCAAAGGAAGAGAGCTGAGCAGCGCATTGCTCTTAACCTTAGCGCTAGTGCACAATTGGCTACCTTGTGCCAACGTACACACTCTTGTACTGAAGTGCAAGGGAGTTTGCATGATGTTAAGCAGAGGTTTTGTACTACACCCTCCCAAAAGAACAACCTATGTTTTGGATTAGTTAAAAAGTTGTAGGTGTGCTGTACATTACAGCCCACATGCAAACATTGAAAGGTTATGAGAAAAGAAAATGTTGTTACATGTTATGCCTGCCTTGAAGAGGTATCATTTTTCAGACACAAATCCCTGCTAACTTTTTCAGTTGATAGGGATTTGTGTCAAAACCCACTGGTGGCTGCATGGAAATGCCCATCTACCATCCATTGCATACTGCCTGCATGCAAATTGATAAAAGGTAGCGCATAGTTCTACTTTATGCTATGTCAGCGTGCTTTCCAACACGAATCAGGATTTGCATAGCAAAGTAAATCCTAACATAACATTTTGTGCAGGGTTTGTGTCACTTTTGTGATACAAACTGGTGCAAAGTTTTAGCAAATGTCCTCGAGTGTTTCTCGAAACACCTATTTTATAGTCTGAATCAGGAATAAAGCTTGCACATCTGTGCACATAATATTTAGACTCTTCTGCAAAGTAGCTAATCAGAAAAACAAACACCACAGTTGAAGTGATTCGGAATGAATACACAGATTTAAAAAAGCAGAGAAAGCGCAGTGTGATATACTCGAATGTTAGTTCGAGGCCAGCTGAGTATTGCTCTAGTGTTTTGTTATTTAAAACACATTTGTATTGAGAAAATCTTGGCTTAGCTCTTAGTAGCAATGACACAGAACAGCAGGATTTTCCCTAGGGAAATAAGGCTTAAGCATTTAAGCAGTGCCAAAATAAAATTAAAGTAAAAAAACCTATAAATACAATTCTCAAGCCAGTTTTCAAAAAACCTATAAACAAAAAGACACCAAAATGGTCAAGATTGGGGCTGTTGCAGAGTACTAAAAACATCAAATGTGAAATATATACCTGATGTGCGGGGCGGGAGTCCCTTGGAGGCTTTAGGTTGCAAATCAGCTCATGTGTATTACGTTAGGATGTGGTAGCTTGCGTTTCTTAAGTCTTGCAGTCACAAAGTATTGTCACAAAAGATAGAACTATTGTTGAATGCTGAATGCAAGCATATGATGAAGGGTAGTGGGCTACTGAAATGTTGTTAAACTTGAAAAGGAAAAATAAAGTTTAAAAAAATGGTCAAGATTAGAATAAGGCCAATTTAAAATTTTAAAAATGTCAAGAAAACATCAAGTACCAATATAAGTCATCGGGAGCAGGCAATGGATTCCAATAGACATTTTCAGGCCAACTGCAATCAATAATCAAATATTGGTCAGAAGCCATCCACTGGTACACCCAGTTCAAAAATGTTACCTTCTGAAGTAGGAGACGTGGAATTCCAGATAGCCCTGTGGGACAAGGTGAGACTCGATTCCTGGGAAGCATCAGTTGAAGTTATGTTAACTGAATGATAGGTTATATAGAGGCCTTCAGTTTATGTATCAAAAGATTAGTGGGACAAATTTGCAAAACATAGCCACAGAAAGCGTTCTGACACTGAGAGGACTTTGCTGGCATTTACAGCTTTCATATTTTACCATCAAACTTAGAAATAATTTAGAAACAATTCTGGATCTTTAAATCCTCCAATGGGACGACGATAAGAGTCACCAGTCAGGAACGACTCCATGAGGTTGGATACTATAACTTCAAGGTCCACTACAACTTCTTTCACTACAGTAAAAAGTTCTGAGTAGGACCAACAAGGAAATCATGCAAGCCAAGCTTGTACATTTCTTGTGTGATCTTAGGACCTTCTCCTTCTCCTCGATAGGTCAAAATGTTCTTGAATGCTGAGCTTCTTTCTCCTGGTCACTGCCCAAGTTTTCAATCCTAACAGGCAGCAACCACAGCAGGTACAATAGTGGGAGACAAGCTCAACCACTCTTTTCAGCCTGGGCTCCAGTACATTTCCCAGTACCAGCTGGTCTAAGGTTCTGCTCATATAACATTCCCTTCTTTCCCTTCATGTCTTGGGACCCCAGGAGGCCAGCTGATCTTACCCTAAAGAAGCCCTTCTACTCCTTGAGTACAAAGGGAGGACAGGTTCAGACCTCTTTCCTCTTCTAGGCAGAAATAGTAAAATGATTTTCCTCTTTGGGTCTTCCCAAGTCAACTTGTATTAGGAGTGTTCATGGTGGGGGATGTTGGTGGTGGGAAAACTTTCTCATAGTGATTATTCACTCCTAACCCAATCACAAAAATAGCCTAAAGTCAGATGAATATTCTTTTATAGAAGTTTCTATTGCCCTTACTGGAAACAACCACAAAAATCCCTGCTCTGGTAGTCATTTAAAGTGTCAGGACTCCAGAATCAGTGTGTGGAACTCGGAACTCCCAGCAAGGGCTTGTTCAATAAAAGTGAAAGAACAGTTGTAGAAACCAGCCTTGGCTTGTTTTAAGGGCTGGTACCCACATGTTATTAGTAGAGGCAGTTTAACGAGAAATAGGCTATCACCAAAGACCTTCCTGATAATAAAGATCTCTCACATAAATATGCCAGCTAACTGGCCCAGTCTGTAGCAAATGCCCACTTGCTGTTCCTGTACACTCCCCTCTTGTATATTCCAAGATCGTTTGGGTTGGATGGCATGTGATTAATTACTTTCTGAATTCCAACAGGATGCTTGCTGCCAACTGAAGAAGGAACTGAATGTATTACCAGTGTAGCTTTCAGCTAGATAAAAACAGGTCTTTATAAAATAATATTTTAATTATATTAATAATTTTGATAAATATTACGATTGTGTCTAGTTGATTTATTTAGCTATTTCCTATGCTACCTTATGAAATGTATGACTTGTATTCACCAGTAGGATTTTATCTTAAAGAAAAAGCTACCACAGCATGTCCAATGAATTCATATCTTTAATCCTGTCACAGCGCAAACATGCCAATCGCAATATTTGGCATGTCTCCTCTTCAACTTTGTTCACCAAGACCTCCAATTCACCACTTATGGGTGACTTAGTTGATGTCGTAAACAGTTTCTTTCAGCATGTGCTGGTTGTGTACTGGGTGCACTTCCGGCTACCATCACTCAGGCCTTCAATGGCTCTATCTTTTTAAAGTCACGTGTGGGTGACATAAAAGCAGACAGCAGTCCACATGTAGCATCTAACTATCATTCCACTACTGTATTTTGTGCACTATTTTATTGCAGCCTTACTAAATGGTCAGACATTCCAATTGAAATGTAACTATTTGTTACAATGCTTTAGAGTTTGGAGAACATGCCCTGGTTGCTCTTTAATAGCCTTCCTGTGCACAGAGTAAAAATTTCAGTACATCGGGTGAAAACAAAATGCATCGGTCAGGACCACTCAAAAATATGCACTTTTCTTCTCACAACACTTATGTTGCTGCAAAGGCAATCTACCAACAAATCATTTCTGGTCACAAGCATTTCTTCAAGTGTGGGATAGTAGACATGTTTCTCCTATTTGCTGATCCAAGCAATAACCAGCAATCTGCATTATATGCTGAAGCCTAATAACCAGCCACTATAAATAGTTGCATCCTCGCCTAAATGGTAGAACATAGGTGATTACAGATGGCTCACATGAAACAAAGGAGATACAAAGACAACCTTGACACAGCTCTTAGAGCCCATTCATCTGCACAAGAAGTAAACAAGAGTTGGTACATTAGTGTGATAATCAGCCATTCATAAATAAAGACACAATGGGCATGACACTGGTGAAATCATTTCAGTTTCTACGAAGGGCGATGTGTTGTAATTGTTAGGTGAACATAACCGGTATAACAGACCAAGGCAAATCACTCAAGATATTCTTTGCAACAAAAAGGAACCTTAATATGTTTCTATATTACATTAAGTAAATAGGTGCAAAATGGTTTTGCAGTTGAATTTATAAGTGTAATAATCACATTGAATAATAGAGTCTGAACTGGCACATATCCTACATTTCCTCATTGCAGAGTGCTGACTCTATAAATTCAATCAAGACCTGCACATCAGGCTAACCATAGCCTTTTCACCAGTAAATAGTATTTTATACACGTGGCAACTTGGGCATTATCTTCAGGTACAATCTTCTCTCCCTACTTAGCACAATTAATAATTCTGACACAAACAGCCTTTGTCATTCTTTAACCACAATATATGAGTACATCTGAAAGTGTAATGCAAGAGCAACCACTGGTTGGATCCAAACCCATGTAGTCCTTACGGACCTTGTAATAGTCCATCAGCTACACAGCCTAAAAGAAGTCCATCCATTGGCCAGTTTTATTTTGGAGATTGCAGGGCTGACTCCATTGGTCCCAGAATCTTTGGTGGTGGTGTGCAGGATTTTGTCACCAATTTTCATTAGGCATGGCAGATGCCAATTAGATAATGCCCGTGTTGAGGTGGTACTGGTTTTGTAGTGCTACAGTTGTCGTGTTCACCCTAATATTATTGCCATCGCACATTTTCAGAGAAACGGAAAGAACTGTCAGGTGCCTCTCACTCCTACCCTACTGAGTTATGCTCTATCAGACGCGTAGTGTTAAGAGTCAGACAAGCCTGTCAGAGAATCCCTAATCTGCAGTGGATGATGAGTTGGAGTCCTTCCCTTGTACCCCAAATCAGTGTGCACTCACAATGGTTGTTAATTTACTATTGTGTGATTATTTATTTTGCAGTGTTTGTCTACAAATCATGTGTACCAGATCAATCATAATTATAATAAATAACTCAGCAGATAACATGCAAATTAGGGTGAATGTTAGTTGGACCCAAATTATATTTAATCGCACATCCTTAACCTTTTAATTTATTCCCTACCCAGAGAACCCATAATGTCTTCAGCTATATAGCTATATGGCTGTATATGTTCACAAACCCTAAATGAGGCCAAGTGATGCATAGCTGCCCGCATATCTTATGCTGTGTTGTGGTCAGGTGTCAGAACGTGGTCATTCAGCACCTCTCTTTGAAGAATGTTCTGATGCAGAGGTATGCCATAATTAATGCTACGTTTTCCTTCTTCCATCTGTAGCATCCTGCTACAAATAATCACAGACTCTGATTGCAGTATACTGGAGCTTTATTTAATACATCTTACTCATGCCCTGTCCCTACTCTAACTAACCACTTCCTGTGCCCACTCCTCCTCTTCCTCTAGCCCCCTAGCTCCGCCCACACCCAGCTACTAGACTGCACTCCAACATTACATCTCCCCCCTTGTTAACGAAATGAACTTAACGTCTAACGTATTTAGAGTTTCTAGGTCAGCCATACAAGTCCGCGGGCTGTTCGCTTGAGATATATGGACGTATCTCAGTTTGCGTTGTGTGGCCTTCTGCATCCTCGATGAGAGAATCTTTTATTACGAGAGTACATCTTTGCACTTGCGCGACTTCTCGTGTGATGTGCATATGTTCAGATTCATGACGTTTGTTTCTCAACTTCTGAGTGATCCACTCACCTTCAGTGTCTGAGGTGCCTATGGAGAGCTCAGTTTGATCTTGGCAATCTGTCCTCCTTTGTGACTCTTGCTCACGTGACGCTCGGCCTCTTTTCCAAGGAGATGTTATTCTAGTTCCCTTCCGAGTGTCTGCATGTATTTTTCTTTCCGTTTGCCTTGTCAGGTCAAGAACAACACTGTCTTCCTGTTTCGAGTCTGGGATGCCAGCCGGTGGGATATGAACTGTGGAGATCATCTTGGTATGGCTTGAAGATTGATTTGATGTCTCGGGTTGTCTCTCCCACTCCTGCTCGCGCCTAGAACAGGCAAACCCTGGAACCGGCTGGGCATTTGTGTGTTTCGTTCTCATCCGATGAGGACTTGGCTCTCCTGACACGTCCGGCTTCCTTTGCAGATCGACTGGTTGGTCCGTTTTTATTTGGGTGCTAATGGCCACGATGTCCGTTTCCATTTTATAGGACCAGGACCAGGACCTTCGAGTCAACCTTGCTGCCCCTATCCGGGGTGACGGTGTAGTATTTGTGTCGCGATGCACTTGTGATCGATATGACAGGTTGTCTGGTGGAGTGATCGAGTGTGCATTGACGTTGGTGTGAGACGTGTCGCTCTTGACGGGAAGAGTGTCCCTTGGTTCTCTGATGTGTTCGGGTGCTTGGCGCCATGGCCGTTGTCGGGACCACGACTCCGTCGACTCAAAGGATCGGACCGAAATGCTATCTGAATCAGAGGGGTTCTCTGTCACTTCCCTCTGAGAATGTTCCTTTGAGAATGTTGCGCGTGGCCGTTGTCGGGACCACGACTCTGCCGACTCAAAGGATCGGACCGACGTGCTTTCTGAATCAGAGGGGTTCTCCATCAGTTCCCTCTGTGAGTGTTCCTTTAAAAATGTCTTACCAGGTGGTCTTCGGAACCGGGTAGTCTGTGACGAGCTGCTTTTCACCTCGGAATTGTCTTTGCAATGCTTCTCCATGTGTCTTTGTTGGAACATCTTCAATGTTGTCTCATTTGGGAGGTTGTTTGATGATTCCGTGCTTGTTCCTTGTGCTTGATCCCAAGCTTTTGCCTCTTCGTCCTTCTCGCCTGAGGTTAACCATCTCTGCTCTGTTTCTTCGTTGTCGCGGGGCCCATGGATGCATGGATCTTTTCTTGCTTGTTGTTGTTGTGAGGGACCAGTCCGTCTTGTGCGATCTGGTTCTCCTTCCCGATTGTTTGGCGCTCTAATATCTCTGATCTGTTGGTGGTGTGTTCTCCTGCCAGCTGTTTCCTCTGACTCATCTTCACTCCTTGGCGATTGATGTTCCGGCGTCGATTTTCGGTGTTGACCATTGCGGCCCCTTCTTCTATGGTTTGTCTTTCTCTCCCACTTGTTGTGCAGAATGCCATCTTGTCCAGGAGTGCAATCTGTCCCACTGGACGGTCCCTCCTCGTCAGAGTAGCGTGTGTCATACTTTGAATGACTCCTGGGAGTTGTTATTTGGATGGTTGACTCTGAGTAATCTTTGGTTGATTCTGAGTGGTCGGACGTTGAGTAATCTGACTCTGAGTACTCCTTGTCACTTTCCTTGTCACAGTGTCTCCCCCGTTGTCTTTTCGCTGGTCTGCCTTCTCTCTCTCTCCTTTTGTGTTTGTTGGATTTCTGGGTTCTCTCTTCCCAGGTATCTCGAAGTTTTGTACTCAGATGCACATCCATCAATTTGTCTCTTGCTTGGACTTGCATTCCAATTTCGGCTTTCTTGATAATTTCCTTTAGCGACCAATGCCCTTTCAGTATTTTGTGCTTTGTTTCGGGGTTTTCACAGCCTTCAATTATTCGGAGCCGAACAGCATCCTCATTTGTAAACGTGTTGAAATGGCAGCCTTGTACCAGACTTTGCAACCGAGTGATGAAATGCGGCAATGGTTCGCCTGGTTCCTGCCGTGCTGTGTTGAAGACCATGCGATTATGATCCACCTCTGCCTGTGCATTGAGATGGGCACAGAGCTCCTCTTGGAGTCTATCATAGATGTCCGCTTCTTCTTTGGAAAATGTTCTAATTGGGCATCGGCCCCCGGGACCCACCAGATGGAGGAGTAGCACCAGACATTTTCTTTCTCTTTGCTCACCGTTGGCTTTCAAGAAATTGTCCAATGCTTCCAGCCACCAGTGCCGTTTGAGGCCCTGGATCCAATCGTCAATCCGCGCCGCTGGGGGCGATACTTAAAGGTGTGGATTGAAACATTGAGCTACGTCTCCTCCCGCCATGAGAGAAGAAGGTTCTGATCTGTCGTAGACGCGGGGCATTGTGCTGTACACTTTTCTTCTGGTTTCAGTTGCTTCTGCTTGTGTTTTAGTTTGAGCTTGATTGTCAGTTTTTCCTTCAGTGCACTCGTGTTTGGTCAACATTGCACCCTTGAATTTATCCATGGTTAGTGACAATGTTGGATTTCACTTGCTTGTTGTGTGTGTTCATCGGCTACTCCACACTTGCATTGGCTTGTGCTCGTTGCTGGTTCCGTTGTAATTATTTATGCGTTGTCTTTGTTTATGTTTGCTTGTCGCTTCTTTTATTTTATGGACA
The DNA here is from genome assembly GCF_964263255.1 of Lissotriton vulgaris. Classification (NCBI taxonomy): domain Eukaryota; kingdom Metazoa; phylum Chordata; class Amphibia; order Caudata; family Salamandridae; genus Lissotriton; species Lissotriton vulgaris. The sequence goes on from NC_141691.1 coordinate 578,874,549, forward strand.
TGCGTTACTTCATTACATTCGCCACTGCGCATTCGCTTGCGTTTCTCACTGTTCGCGTTTCCACCCGTGCTGACCTTTGTTTTGTCAATGCTTGTTTGTTAAGTCACTCTTGTGGCTGCTCTTGCTTGTTAGTTGATTCACTCTCGTGTTAGCATGTGCTTATTCTGTTTGGTTGCCAAGACTTGTTCATTGTTGTCCACGCGCCGTTATCCACGCTTATTTTATTTGCCTTACCAACGCTTACTTCTTTGCATTTACCAGTGCTTGTTTATTTGTACATACCAAGGCTCGTTGACTTGCACGTACCAACGCTTGTTTATTTGCATGCACCAATGCCTGTTTACTTGTCTTTGCCAGTGTTTGTTTGGTCATTACCAATGCTTGTTTATTTCTGTATACCAATGTTTGTTTATTTGCTCCTATCAATGCTCATTGGTTCTTCGCCAATGCATTCAGAAAGCAACTTAAAACTTGGATATTCGACAAGTAATTCCCCCACCCTTCTTCAAGCGCCTTGAGACCCTCTGGGTATGTAGTGCGCTATATAAATCATTTGACTTGACTTGACTTGTTTGGCCTTCGCCAATACTTGTTCGGCCTTCGCCACTGCTTGTTTGGTCTTCGCCAACGCTTGTTTGGTCTTCGCCAACGCTTGTTTGGTCTTCGCCAACGCTTGTTTGGTCTTCGCCAACGCTTGTTTGGTCTTCGCCAACGCTTGTTTGGTCTTCACCAATGCTTGTTTGGTCTTCTCCAATGCTTGTTTGGTCTTTGCCAACGCTTGTTTGGTCTTCGCCAATGCTTGTTTGGTCTTCGCCAATGCTTGTTTGGTCTTCGCCAATGCTTGTTTCTATTATGTTCGCCAATGCTTGTTGCTAAACTCAGCTCGCCTGACCTCAAAATGGCCGCCTGCAGTTTGCACAGGGAAGGTGTCCCAGAAGTTGCCTGACTCAAAGATGGCCGCCGCGGTTATCTGCAGGCACTACTTTCTTTCTCTTCATTCGACCCAATTCTTCACACAGGACTCACCGGCAATTGCTCCCGGGGTCAGCATACTCCGGATTTGGCTCCCTCTGGTCAAGGCCACAGTCAGGTGAGGTTGGGGTGGGCTCCCGCCTTACTTTGCAGAGTCCTTCGGCAGTGGCGTGCCAAAACCCACGCATCCGGCGTGAGGTTTTCCGATGCCGGGCTACAATTTTTTTACCGCGCTCAGCAGCGCTTGGCAGTGGACCTTCGCGGGGGCAGTCCACACCAGGATGCACTCTCTTTCGGCCACAGCAGGCCACAGCAGTCATCAGGTGAGCTTGGGGTGGGCTCCCAGCTCACTGTCACATTTCCTGCTCTCTCTTACGCCGACAGCATGCCAAACCTCACGCATCGGGCGTGAGGTTTTACTTTCACCGGTATTCAAGCTCCGGTTTTGGCGCGTTCAATCGCGCTTGGCAGTAGGCTCTCGGGGACAGCGTCCTCCTCACTCGGGCACCCTCTACTCACTTTGGGGTGTTGGGCAGGGTCGGAGTGGGCTCCCGACTCCTGTTTCTTTGCGGATGCCAGGCACCACGCATCCAGCGGGGGCTCGCGTTTTCGGCGTGAGACGATCTCTGTTGTGGAGCGTTTCAGCGCTCAGTGTTTCGGCTCCCTCTTGAGTCCCTCTCGACTGCGGGGGGAAGACAGGGTCACCTACTGCTGGCTTCTCTGCTCGGGCAGCAGCTTATTACATTCGGCAGCGTTCTTCTGGACGTTGCCTGGGACAGGGTGTCTTCTCTTGGTTCTACATGCAGTGGGCTGGCTCATCCCACCCTCGTCGCCAGTTGTAGCATCCTGCTACAAATAATCACAGACTCTGATTGCAGTATACTGGAGCTTTATTTAATACATCTTACTCATGCCCTGTCCCTACTCTAACTAACCACTTCCTGTGCCCACTCCTCCTCTTCCTCTAGCCCCCTAGCTCCGCCCACACCCAGCTACTAGACTGCACTCCAACATTACACCATCTAAGATTTATCTTTACGAGATTATCTGGTGCAACTGCAATTGCAATGTGTGCATCAGAGAAGTGGAAGGTTATCCTTCTCTGTCCTCTTAGTATGAACAGTATCAGAAGACGCGGAGATTCTAAACAAAGCATGGTGATAGAGCGCGTTTGTTAGCAATGGCATTCGTGCAGTTAGTTTGTTTTTCTAGGCCATATTCTTTTTGCATAGATCCTCTGATATTAAACGCAGTTATTTTTACAGGCAACCAGACCTGTCTTGCATGTAACATGCATTATTATCATACAAAAGCCCAGCCACATATGACAGAAGTGCTTTAAGAAGCTGATCTTGATATTTGAGGAACCATTCCTTAATGGAAGAACAGACACTTCCCCCCATACCATAGCACTCTATGTGGCAGTACCATCCAGTGCATTATGCGTTTTCACAAGGTTTTGTAAATAGACTCCATATTGGTGATTCCTATGGGTATTTTCACCTTCACAAAGAAGAACATGAGTTGAACCAGACTACAACATCTACAAGCAAACATTCTGAACTGTATGAATATTCTCTATTGAGACATGAAAAACAAGTCACCTGTACCAAGTATGGCTTTTGGCTTAAAGAGGAATATAAAATAAAATGCAATCGAACTGTTTTCCAAAGTCCTTTGGGAATTAAATGCATCCCCGAGTCTAGCCTAAAATAGGAACTAGAAATAGACAGAATTTGTCGTTATTAGTCAATGTCAAAAATGGTGTGCTTTTTTGCCTTGATAGCTATACTAGACTCAATGTAAACATAAAAACGCCCTTAACTTCCATATCTCAGGTATATAAACTGTCATGGCAACTTTTGTAACAGTTATACTTAAATAGCATATACTTAATTCGCACATAGAAGGCGTTCCCTTCTAAACAGGTAATGTCATCAAAGTTTGGCACATGAGTTTTCTTTTTAGCTCTAACAGCAGGAGAGTGTACCCACTCAGCGAAGTGAAAGGCCACATCATTCTGCACTCTCTTTTACCAACACATCAGTGAGAAAGATTCATATTCTGAGACAGTGTTGTATTGAAAATGAAAAGTTAAAGGAATACACGAAATAAGCACATGGAAGGCTTTCCCTTGACATCAGATAACGCTTGCATGAGTTTCATTTTCAACTCCAAGCACCCCAATATTGTGCACTCTCTCTTGCCAACACATCAGCAAAAACACAGACTCATGCTGTAAGAAACTAGAGTATTAAAAAGAATTACACACAACTGAAGAATGATAACATTGTGTATAGCAATTATGTTCACTTCACAATAAAGTTAATATTTATATAACTTTAATCCCGAATATCACCCGTTTAATGGATGTATTGCACGCACATATATGATTGATTCAATATAGATAGATAGATAGATAGATAGATAGATAGATAGATAGATAGATAGATAGATAGATAGATAGATAGATAGATAGATAGATAGATAGATAGATAGATAGACAGACAGACAAACAGATAGATGGTGGGTGGGTAGGTAGGTAGATTGATGGATACATGGGTGGATGGGTAGGAAGAAGACAGACAGACAGACAGACAGATAGATAGATAGATAGATAGATAGATAGATAGATAGATAGATAGATAGATAGATAGATAGATAGATAGATAGATAGCTAGATAGATAGATAGATAGATAGATAGATATCGGCCGCACACCCTATCATTAACTCATGACTTTGTCAGTAGATATGTTTGTGAATAAACGCAGAGGTGAATAATTTGTACATTACATAGAACTGTTAAAAAGCGTGTCAGCAAAGAAACCAAACAAATCAAAAAAAATCACAACAAAATGTCAGTGACTTAGCGGTGCTGCAAACCTATTGTTACTATTTTGAGACTGCAACAGAAAAGGAGTTTTTAGAGAAATAGGTGTGGAGCACATAAAGACTCTTTAAATATCAGACTACACAATATTGTTCACATCTATATGCAATACTACGTGGAAGTGCAAAACTATTCAAATACTCTTTTTCTGCCGTATATAAAACAAACAGTATACAAAAGCAGGAGCCACATTGCAGATGCCAGCAAATCAGGACAATTGACACAAACAAGCTACTCACATGTATGTTTACACGAGAAGTAGAGGCGACAAATTAGACAACCATGGTAGTATAAGGATGGACTCCACCAGCTAAATTGTAACGATGAATGCAACCAACAAATGCCTTAGCACAAAACAGACATGGGGGCAACCATTAGGTCTCAAAAGACAGAAGAGTACCTTGTGAAATGCCAGAAGGAAAAATGCGTTCACAATGAGTTGAAAAGTAACCTAGACAACACAGTAAGTGTGAATATTCAAAACCGTATGTCAAAACTGCGAAGTGACAGTATAAGTAATGATTACAAAAAACATGACCGCTACCGAGCGGGAATCGTTGGCACCTGATGTGGACGTCAACGAATCAAAAGTACACAAACAACCACTAGATATCGGGAATGGAAAACACATAAACCTAGTATGCTAAGGTGCAAAGAACTGTAGTACAACGCAAACATGAAAAGTAATAATTGAACTGTACGTCACCAGTACCATACTGGTGAAACTGTAAGGACCATTGCGTTCGCATGTGTCTTTCACACCATATCCCATTGATAATCATTAATGTCAGTGTCCAGAGACTGGTCACAAGGCGGACTACCTAAACAAATGTATCCCTAATCAAGGGTTACTCCATGAAATGAGCCTGTGACAATTCTTTTTTCTGTTATTGTCAGTCTCCCTCAGAGACTAACTACCCAATCATGTTGCTTTTGGTCAGGCACGTGTTAGGAGCCCCAGGTGGGCCTGGGCCCTCGGTGAGTTAGAGGTACGCCCTTCTGGGACATGAGGACCATGTATGTCATGCACTCTCACGCCTGTAGCATTCCCATAGTTTGTCAAACTGGTGGTCAATGCTTGCTTTTTGCTATGGAGGGACTACCAGGGTCGCTGGTCTGGCCTTAAGCTGACCCAAATCACTATGAGTTTACCGGAATTGCATGGCCAACCCTCACCTGGATGTGGTTCTGTGCCTCTCGACGAGGGTTTGAGACGTATGCATTATAGACCCATTTCCAATTGGAAAATTCCACTCTTTGCAAGTGTTTGGGTGGCCACAACTGCAAAAAGAATTGTAGCAGAAGTTTACTATCTGCAACAGGTCAAACTCTTGGTATACATGCTTTAGCGACATTCTTAAGTGCATCACGCTCAAAGAGAGCTGCACCAGGCAATGACGGCAGCAAGTACTCATGAAGTCCTTCCAGGTCAGCATCTCAAGGGCTGCTAGTAATTGGTGGATTTTGCATGTTTTAGTTCAACCTTGCGCAGTGTGGCAGTATCGTCTGAAGAAGCTCTGCATGCTGGGTGAAGGGAGCTCTACATCTTCTACTTCTTCCTTTTCTTGATCCTCTCCACACTACAAACTCTGTTTTTCTTCTGGAGCTGCAAGGATGCAGTCAACAGCACTTTTTTTTACAACCTATGTCAAGCCCTATCTTGTATGCTCATTATTTGATAATTTCACAGATTAGTGGTGGCTAGATTATTGGTGGTATGACTGGAAGACTGTCTGTAGCTCACAGAGATATTCGTAAGCACGACCATGAAAAATTAATTTCTGTACAATTTGGTGTTGATCCTCCCCCTCCTACTCCTGAGGGGGAGTTTGGTCCTGCTTCACAACCAGATATGTGTTGAACGAATTTGTGTCAGGAGGTGGGGATGGATGTCTTGGTGCTTTTGCTTCTGTGGATCCTCCAGTACCTTTAATACTTTTTTAAAAAAAACAGAATCAACACAGGACAGACTGTGCAGAATTTAAATGGGCTTTCTTGTCAGATTATTTTGAGTTCAAAATAGTTGTCAAACGTTCTGCACCCAATGCGGATACATCGCCAGCACAGCCAATTCTGTGGATTGGGGAGCTAGGACTGGCCTAGCAGAATCCTACTCATGGTTTACCCCTGCTCCATGTACAAGCATGTATGCCACATGGGCTGCAAAGATGCTGGTACCCTGTGCTAGGGTCTGCAGGAAGACATGCATGGTTTTATGCTGATGAACCTCATGCAGTGATAAGTCTCTCAAGTGTGGTCTTTAGTAGCAGGAGGAATCAGGATCAGTCTCAGGGTCAGTCTCAGGGTGTAGACCTACCTCTCATTGTAAGGAGTGTGATGCTGAGGAGCAATGGTCGGAGGAATAAAGATTATCAGCAATCAATTAGTGCGAAACAGGCAGATCTTCAATCCACAAGCAGACAAGTTTGACATCGTCATGTATGACACCTCTAAGATCTATCCTCACTGCAAACAAGACACTGAGCTGACAGAATTCTCACTGTTTATAACATGATTGGCAGTCATTATAAAGAGCGTATGTGCTATTTATTACACATTTGCGAGAATGGCTGGTACCACTTAATTGAATAGGATCTGTTGACTCTTAATAACTGTACCGGTCTCCAAAACATTAATGTGGCACATTCATTTAATACAAGAATCCTGCACAGTATTTTTCTAGCTCACACAATACAAACAAAATGGCTCCAGTAAAGTTACCCCCGGGTAAAACTTACTGGGCAACCTAGCTTTAGCAGAAGCCTATGCAAATAAACATATGGGTGCAAAGCCACCAAACCTGATGGATGTTTTCGCTAATGCATCAGGACTGTCCACTTGCGGCAATTCATCAGCCAAAATTTCTTCTGGACTTCTGGTGTCATTGACCATTACAGGTTTCGGTTTCTCTTTCAAGTTTAGTCCTCCCATGATGGTGTTCCATAGACAGTTCTGTGACTTGGAGCCTAAAAAACGAACAACCAACAATATTAATTTGTTAACAGTATAATTTTCAGGTTTGATATGGACGTTTTTTGTGATAAGATTATCAGTGGCCTCAGTATATTCTGTATCAGGAGTGTTTTAAAAGAAATATTTATACAAAACATGAATGAAATACGAGCATTTCTGACTAAGAAAAAAGAATGATTTAATAATATACGGGTGGATAATTCTAAAACCGATTTTCCTTAAAAAGTGACGTGATATTCCATTTGATATGAAAGCATATTGTGATAAGGCCATGATAGATCTCTGGATAAATGACTGCTTCATTTTAAGAGCTTAGGCAACTCACCCACACTTAATTTGTCTGACTGGTTGCAGGTGGTGGGAACCTGCACTTATTTATTGGGGCCTTAGACTTATTTTTTCATCTATTGCAAAAAGAGAAAGCAGGAAATGGAGAATGGAAGTGTAGAAACATAGGTAAATAGTTATAGAGGGAGAAAGCAGGGATGAAATACCCGACATGCACGAGATAAAGAGACAGCAAATGCAGGATGGCAAAAAAAAGATACACGAGGCGAAATCAAAACTAGGCAATGACAGCATTTGACTCCTAAGACTCTGGACCCCTGCACTTACTTTCTGTTTTTAATAAACCACCACATTCGGCGAGGAGTTCAAAATGACTACTGTGTGGCTTTCACAATTAAATATGCTATATTACACTGTCTATCTCATTGTTTGAAAAGATCTGCCGAAATGAGGGCCATTTCATTTGCAAAACCGGATACCCTCACATTGTTGAACAAACTTTGGGAATACCAAAAGGTCTCACTATGGCAATGCTTTGAGGATGATGCTACTGGCCTTGTTAACTCCGAGAACCTTTAAAATGTACCAATATTGGCAAAACTAATCACAGCAAATGGACGTGGCAAAAATAGAAAAATATGTAGTCTATACTTTAAAAATGGCCACCATATTGCAAGATGCAAAATGCATGGTGTTGTTTTTTATTGCGTCACGCGAGACAGGGGCCATCTTGCTGTGCACAAACACTGCTTGCACTGATGTAGTTGCATGTATATCTCAGCAGGAATGCTGCGCCTCTAATGTGGCTGGACTGCTTCTGCAGCCTGGCATTCTTTCTAGAACAGTTTCTTGACATATACACAGGAATTTACCCTGTGCTGCTGGCCATGGGCGTAGGAAGCGTGGGGGACGCGGGGGATATATCCCCCCCAGATTTTGGAGTGGGGGGGACACGGGGGACAAGGGTGGGGGGGACGAGGGGACAAAAGACTTTCCCCTCTGCCTTCTGTTATTCACAGGGCCATTAGCACGCGAAAGTGCTACCTAATGGCCCTGCACTTGACCTGCCTGGAGGCAAAGAGGCCACCCGCCCTCTGCCCTTTGTTATGCTGCAGGAAGGCTCTGCGGTCTGGGAAGGGCAGAGAAGGAAAAAAAACGGTCTCTTTTCGGGCATGCCCTGAGATGGCAAGGGCAGTGCCCACTTCTCCTGATGTGCCTCTGGCAGCTTCCCTCCGCCCCCCTCCCTCTCTTTATTCCTCCATCTCTTTCTGTCCCTGTCTCGCTCCTCCTTCAGTTCTGATTTCTAGAGACAGCTCTTAAGTACCCTCTCTTGTTTCTTTATTTGTTTCGCTGTGAAATGGATCAAAAAATGATCAGAACACTTTGGCTGGAAATGCCCTCATTTGCTGACTGTTGTATAATTCCAAAGAAAAACCTCGGACAGAGAGAAAAAAAAATTTTTATACCTAAAGAAAGCGTCACAGAGTGGTCAGCAGACAGGCCAGATTGGTATTTACACCCACACACATTAGCGCCACTTTACAGAGTTTGCCAGTGAAAGCGCTACTTTCTTTTTTTTTCTTCTTTCTTTGAACAACATTGGTTTTCCAGGGTGGGTAAGTGTATAATTCCTAAAGGGACTGCAAAACCTGGTTGATGAGTGGAGTGGAAATGTTTAATATGATCGTTTTCAACTGTTTTAATTATTTTAGCTTATAAAATGTGTACTGCGGCTCTGTGTCCGAGGATGTGGTCTTTTTTAAACCAAACTGCTTACATTTTGAAAGGATTTAAGTAATGGACATTGAAACGGGTCCCTTCCTAATCCTGCAGTCATGTCCTGAGTTTTTCAGGCAAAATCACTTACTGATTTCTGAATAATGAGTTTAACCACATCAATGCTTAAGAAATTCATCGTCATTGCTGAATTTTTTTAAATCCCATTGTTCATGACGAGCTCAGCTCGTCATGAGTGTATGGAGGTGTACATCATGACGAGCTGAGCTCGTCATGAGCGTCCAAGGAGTTAAAACTGTTAAGGTAACCATGTTGTTCCTGAATACATTTCACATCATTTGCTTCTTCTTGCATTCCTTATGAGTGTTTGCTTTTTCCAGAGTGTGAGGCAGCATTTTACTGTTGTCTAGTGCATAATTTGGATTTAGTCGCAGCACAATGGAGTTGTAGCTGAAGGCAGTGCAAATTTCTCTCAGTGGGGCAATATGGTGTTCAGTGTGGGAGAGGATGTGGCACTCTGGCCAGAGCTGCTGAATTTGGAACTGGCGCACCATTTTCAGCCTTCATGACCAGTCCACCAGACCGCACTCCTGACAGAGCTGATTCTGATGCTGCACCTTAGAAGGCCCAATAGACCTTAGAAGCCCTGGTGTCTTAGCACCCACAGGTGGACCCTAACAGTGGCAAGTGTGAGTTAACCTTGAAGGCCTGTCCACCACAATCCATACTGCAGTTCACCTCCAGTCTTGTGAGCAGGCATACGAAGAAGCACACCCTAGATCGACAGTGACTGTCACTGAGGTCACAAGATCCTTGAGGCCAGTCCACCGCACCCATTGGTACCTCCATTGGCTTTTTTCAGCAGTAGTAGTGCAACTCACCAGGAAACAGCAATGAAGGATTTGCATACACACCAAACTTAGGGGGTGATTATAATGGAGGCGGGACCGCCATGTCACCGAGTCAGTGGTGGCCCCACCGCCATCGGTCATTACAAGAGGAAGGGTTTAACCCAAGCAGTCACGGGGACCTGGGCGGTAACTGGGACATGTAAAGGGGGTCCCCGTAAGGGAATTAAGTTGTGTTACAAAACCAACAAGTGATAAGTCAAACACTTTAAAAAGGAAAACTAAGAAACATTCATAACTTTTAGAAGTGTGTATTGTAATTTATTAACAATACCTTGAAGTGATACTTCAGAGGAAATTTATACAATTGTTGCAAAATGTGCCCCGACAGAGAAGCGGAGAGGTGAAGAGGAGTGCTCGGGGGAGGGGTTAGTGAGAAATGAATGAACACAGTTGTGGGTGATAAGTACAAACAATACGACAAAATCAAAACAATTACAGATGCATGAGCCAATTAGTGTATAAAGGCATGAAATAATAAATGATTTTTCACAAAAACTTTCAACGGACACCAAGTCAGTACTAAACTGTAGAGGGCAAGTGCCGGAAGTTAAGTAGAAGACACCGTCGACGTTTCGACCCCTATAAGTAGGCTCAGTTCAGTCCTTAAGTGGGCTCTTCATCAGGACTAGAAAAGGTGGGGGGAGTGTGGGGCAGTCCTGTTGGATAAATTGATAACAGTAGATTTAATGAGTAATGCAACATAGTCAGTACATTCAGACTATGATGGGAGTAGAAATGCTAATGAAAAAGGGTTACCATGGAATCGTGGCCTACTTTGGCTCGCGATGTGGAACAGCAAAGGACTGTGGTTTGGTCACAGGTCACTCGCCGAGAGAATGAATCTCAACATGAACTACAGAGGAGAAAAAGGAAAAAGGAAAAACCAGTCAGGTAGGACTTAGTCCTATACTTCTATCAAGCAATTAAAAAGACCCAACAAAAATAGGATCCATTAGTAATTTATGTAAAGGATGATATCTTAGGGTGGCTCCACTGCGGGAGTATGAGATAGGGAGCCTCATACACACATCGGGGTGGAGGTGGGCACGAGCCCTTTGCAATTAAACTCAGATAGGAAGAGCACCGGGGGTGGAGAAATAGGTGATACATCACATGTGTCTATGAGGGTTGCCAGGCCCAAACGTAAAGTCTCGGTAAACATCATACACTTCCTGAGGAAGTTACAACATACCTGTGAATTGAGAAATGGAGCAGATGAGTAATGGCCCACAATTACGAACATTGGTCGTCAGCAGCTCAATACGCTGTGTTTTAGATCGAGGTTAGGTAAGTAACCTGGATCATGAGTCTTAAAAGAGAGAAATAAAGAATTGTTGTGGGCGCGTCCGGCGCATTAAAATGGGACTTACACAATAAGACAATTTAACCGCTAAGAAAACAAGTAGCGCATCGGCTACATCTCATACCTATTTTATGAAAGGCGAGGCCAATCCGTTTCAGGCACACGGCACACACGTTCTGTGTCAGACGCCTGTTATGCTCGTTGGCTGAGTTGACGAACTCGATCAAAGTTCTAAAAGAGATTTAAGTGTACAAGACCTGGTCAGGGGATGGAAGGGGCGATTAAATAACCCAAATACTTAAACGGGTTGCCGCATTGTGGTCACGTACGATTTCGCTGCTGTCAGGTCCAAAACTCCGCAAGCACTGCTACGCGGAGTTCGGGTGGGCGGGGCCTCACTACATAATGTCAGCCCGATCATAGAAACGGGAGAGTTACTACAAGGCAAAGCTTACAAACGGAGCGGATCATGACTAGGACTCGGATATTAAGTTTGTTAATGCAAAATGGATAGATTCAAAGCTGTGAGCATCTTAGTAGAAAGTTTTAAAAAAAGGTGTAAAGAAAAGTGCATTCGTCTATTAGTCCCTTCCGCGCAACTCTCCCACACGAGGTTGAAGGCGGATCACTGGGCAAGTTAAATAACAGCATAGGTCCTAGAAATTAAGGCTTACAGCGCAACTCTCATCCAAGAGGTTGAAGGCGGGTCCATTAATGTATTTGACTGATAAACACACATTGGTTCTGGATGGAAAATAACAATACAATTATGCTCATGTGCTGGAGACAGAAGAAGGCTCATTTGATACAGTGAATAATATTAGCCCTGCAACTCTCAAGCATGAGGTTGAAGAGGGAGTGGCATTGAAAAGTGCTCTACAAATGCACAGTTTGAATAACCCAAACCTATTCCACAATGAGACAATTATGTATTGTTGATCAAGTCATTCTCAGTCAATTAGGTTAACCCAGGGCTGCCAACTGTGCTAGACTACTATCTTGCTCGTTTAAGCCATGTTTAATTGAATCTAAGAGGGACATCCATTTGGATTCACGAGTGTTAAGTACTGATGGTAGATTACCTCCTCTTCTTCCCAAGGAGACCTTTTCTATTACAAACCATCTCAGATCGGAGACAACATGTCCTTTCTTTTGCCAGTGGTCAACTAAGGGGGCACCAACCACATTGCAGCGTAGCCTGCTGGAGTGGGAGGAGATAAGTGACTTAATCTTCTGTTGTGTTTGGCCCACGTATACTTGTCTGCAAGGGCAAAGGATAATGTAAATCACACAACTCGAATTGCAGTTGGTGTGATGTTTTAGTTTGTAGGACCGTTCACCATAGTCAAAGGTCTTCAACTGGATGGTGGTTTCACATGCGGTACAGTTACCACATCTGTGGTGTCCCAGTAGTGGTGGTAAATTCCAAAGGCTTGTGAGAGTAGGCTGGGTTACTGGTTCCAGGTATGAGTGGAACAACATGTCCCTGAAGTTTTTTGCTCTCTTAAAGGAATGAAGAGGGGGCTGGGTCTGCATGATCTCTTCTGATACAATCAACCAATTTTTGTTTATAATGCGTTTGATTTCATTGCTCCGTGTGGAGAAAGTGGTGACACAAATGATCCGATCTGCTTTGGATTGATCCTTCTTTTCTGGTTGTAAAAGAGATTCACGTGGATTATACCAAGCCCTTTTCCTGGCCCGTCTGACCATTCGAGATGGGTATCCACGTGAAATGAGACGCTCACTTAGAATGTCAGATTCTTTTTGGTAGTTCTCACGTGTGGAACAATTCCTTCTTATCCTAAGGAATTGGCCAACAGGAAGGTTATCTTTGAGGCCTCGAGGATGGTGACTCCCATATTGTAACAAGGAGTTACGTTCAGTGGGTTTCCTGAATAAGGTGGTCAAAAGGCGATCCTGCTCCACATAAATAGAGATATCTAAAAATGGAATCTTGGCGTTACTGGAGTCCATCGTGAATTGTATATGAGAATGTTTAGAGTTCAACCATGTGTGGAAGTCTAGAAGGAGTGTCTTACTTCCTTTCCAAATGCAAAGAACATCGTCTATGTATCTGACCCATAGTGTCAAATTATCATGGAAAGGGTTGGTCATGGAAAAGATGTGTTGCTGTTCAAAATTATCCATATAAATGATCGCCAAATTCGGAGCAAAAGTTGCCCCCATAGCTACCCCTTTGGTCTGCAGGTAGAACTTATCTTGGAAAATGAGAAAATTCTGTCTCATAGCAATGCTGAGCAGTTCAATTATGAAATCTGTCGGAACTTGAACAGGTGCTGGTCGTTTCTCCAAAGCTTGTCTCATCACTTCCAAGGCATCAAGTTGTGGAATGCTGGTATAAAGCGAGACAATGTCGCATGTCACCAAAAATTCACTTGCTGGATCGAATGGTCTGTTGTCAATAAGGTTTATGGTTTGTGTTGTATCACGAAGGTATGTTTGAGTACTCAAGGCAATTGGTTTGAGAAAGAAATCGACATATTGACACAAGGGCTCTAACATAGAACCGCAGCCGGACACGATGGGACGGCCAGGGGGACTTGCACGATAGCCCCGCCTTAGTTGGCAAGGGAACAGAGGCAAACCACAGAAACAAGTGACATTCCGCACCGAACCTCATGGAGAAATCTCGACCAGGAGAAACACTTACAGGTGGTAAACCACCCTCTCATACAAGAGCAGATCATGCCACCTGAGTTGACCATCCCACCTCCTAACCCAGTGATTAACATCTCTCAACATACTTTATCTGCTGAGGAGGTCAACGTTCTGAGCAGAGGCCTCTCTTATGTCCCTACTGCTCCACCTGACAAATTTCTCCTAAAAACTGAACTATACCGGTTCTTTCGGAAAATCAGACTTAAGTATTTCTTCCGGAATCAAATCACTAGACCACGTAGTTCCACCACAGGTCTTAAAGAACCTTCAACCTTTTTCCCACCAACGTACGCCATGAGCCATAAGATTCTGGCGTTTGAAGAAATAGTGACCTCTGCAGTCGATCAGGTTTTGGACCAACGCAAAGATTAAATTTGCCTAAAACAGAGAAAAAAGCCCTCACAAACTTGTGCCAAAATAAAGAAGTTGTCATCAAGCCCGCCGACAAAGGCGGGGCTATCGTCATCCAAGATCTTTGCAAATACAAAGAAGAAATTTTCAGACAACTGTCGGATGGAGATAGCTATCAGTTACTAACCACCGATCCCTCACGTGAACTTGCCATTACCATCCTGGAAGCTACCCAGAAAGGACTAGACGCGGGCTTTCTCAGCGAGCAGGAATTCAAATTCCTTAATCAAAAATTTCCCAGACTTGCCACTATATACACCTTACCCAAGGTACATAAGAACTTAGCAAGTCCCCCTGGCCGTCCCATCGTGTCCGGCTGCGGTTCCATGTTAGAGCCCTTGTGTCAATATGTCGATTTCTTTCTCAAACCAATTGCCTTGAGTACTCAAACATACCTTCGTGATACAACACAAACCATAAACCTTATTGACAACAGACCATTCGATCCAGCAAGTGAATTTTTGGTGACATGCGACATTGTCTCGCTTTATACCAGCATTCCACAACTTGATGCCTTGGAAGTGATGAGACAAGCTTTGGAGAAACGACCAGCACCTGTTCAGGTTCCGACAGATTTCATAATTGAACTGCTCAGCATTGCTATGAGACAGAATTTTTTCATTTTCCAAGATAAGTTCTACCTGCAGACCAAAGGGGTAGCTATGGGGGCAACTTTTGCTCCGAATTTGGCGATCATTTATATGGATAATTTTGAACAGCAACACATCTTTTCCATGACCAACCCTTTCCATGATAATTTGACACTATGGGTCAGATACATAGACGATGTTCTTTGCATTTGGAAAGGAAGTAAGACACTCCTTCTAGACTTCCACACATGGTTGAACTCTAAAAATTCTCATATACAATTCACGATGGACTCCAGTAACGCCAAGATTCCATTTTTAGATATCTCTATTTATGTGGAGCAGGATCGCCTTTTGACCACCTTATTCAGGAAACCCACTGAACGTAACTCCTTGTTACAATATGGGAGTCACCATCCTCGAGGCCTCAAAGATAACCTTCCTGTTGGCCAATTCCTTAGGATAAGAAGGAATTGTTCCACACGTGAGAACTACCAAAAAGAATCTGAAATTCTAAGTGAGCGTCTCATTTCACGTGGATACCCATCTCGAATGGTCAGACGGGCCAGGAAAAGGGCTTGGTATAATCCACGTGAATCTCTTTTACAACCAGACAAGAAGGATCAATCCAAAGTAGATCGGATCATTTGTGTCACCACTTTCTCCACACGGAGCAATGAAATCAAACGCATTATCAACAAAAATTGGTCGATTGTATCAGAAGAGATCATGCAGACCCAGCCCCCTCTTCATTCCTTTAAGAGAGCAAAAAACCTCAGGGACATGGTGGTCCACTCATACCTGGAACCAGTAACCCAGCCTACTCTCACAAGCCTTTGGAATTTACCACCACTACTGGGACACCACAGATGTGGTAACTGTACCGCATGTGAAACCACCATCCAGTTGAAGACCTTTGACTATGGTGAACGGTCCTACAAACTAAAACATCACACCAACTGCAATTCGAGTTGTGTGATTTACATTATCCTTTGCCCTTGCAGACAAGTATACGTGGGCCAAACACAACAGAAGATTAAGTCACGCATCTCCTCCCACTCCAGCAGGCTACGCTGCAATGTGGTTGGTGCCCCCTTAGTTGACCACTGGCAAAAGAAAGGACATGTTGTCTCCGATCTGAGATGGTTTGTAATAGAAAAGGTCTCCTTGGGAAGAAGAGGAGGTAATCTACCATCAGTACTTAACACTCGTAAATCCAAATGGATGTCCCTCTTAGATTCAATTAAACATGGCTTAAACGAGCAAGATAGTAGTCTAGCACAGTTGGCAGCCCTGGGTTAACCTAATTGACTGAGAATGACTTGATCAACAATACATAATTGTCTCATTGTGGAATAGGTTTGGGTTATTCAAACTGTGCATTTGTAGAGCGCTTTTCAATGCCACTCCCTCTTCAACCTCATGCTTGAGAGTTGCAGGGCTAATATTATTCACTGTATCAAATGAGCCTTCTTCTGTCTCCAGCACATGAGCATAATTGTAATGTTATTTTCCATCCAGAACCAATGTGTGTTTATCAGTCAAATACATTAATGGACCCGCCTTCAACCTCTTGGATGAGAGTTGCGCGGTAAGCCTTAATTTCTAGCACCTATGCTGTTATTTAACTTGCCCAGTGATCCGCCTTCAACCTCGTGTGGGAGAGTTGCGCGGAAGGGACTAATAGACTAATGCACTTTTCTTTACACCTTTTTTAAAAACTTTCTACTAAGATGCTCACAGCTTTGAATCTATCCATTTTGCATTAACAAACTTAATATCCGAGTCCTAGTCATGATCCGCTCCGTTTGTAAGCTTTGCCTTGTAGTAACTCTCCCGTTTCTATGATCGGGCTGACATTATGTAGTGAGGCCCCGCCCACCCGAACTCCGCGTAGCAGTGCTTGCGGAGTTTTGGACCTGACAGCAGCAAAATTGTACGTGACCACAATGCGGCAACCCGTTTAAGTATTTGGGTTATTTAATCGCCCCTTCCAGCCCCTGACCAGGTCTTGTACACTTAAATCTCTTTTAGAACTTTGATCGAGTTCGTCAACTCAGCCAACGAGCATAACAGGCGTCTGACACAGAACGTGTGTGCCGTGTGCCTGAAACGGATTGGCCTCGCCTTTCATAAAATAGGTATGAGATGTAGCCGATGCGCTACTTGTTTTCTTAGCGGTTAAATTGTCTTATTGTGTAAGTCCCATTTTAATGCGCCGGACGCGCCCACAACGATTCTTTATTTCTCTCTTTTAAGACTCATGATCCGGGTTACTTACCTAACCTCGATCTAAAACACAGCGTATTGAGCTGCTGACGACCAATGTTCGTAATTGTGGGCCATTACTCATCTGCTCCATTTCTCAATGCACAGGTATGTTGTAACTTCCTCAGGAAGTGTATGATGTTTACCGAGACTTTACGTTTGGGCCTGGCAACCCTCATAGACACATGTGATGTATCACCTATTTCTCCACCCCCGGTGCTCTTCCGATCTGAGTTTAATTGCAAAGGGCTCGTGCCCACCTCCACCCCGATGTGTGTATGAGGCTCCCTATCTCATACTCCCGCAGTGGAGCCACCCTAAGATATCATCCTTTACATAAATTACTAATGGATCCTATTTTTGTTGGGTCTTTTTAATTGCTTGATAGAAGTATAGGACTAAGTCCTACCTGACTGGTTTTTCCTTTTTCCTTTTTCTCCTCTGTAGTTCATGTTGAGATTCATTCTCTCGGCGAGTGACCTGTGACCAAACCACAGTCCTTTGCTGTTCCACATCGCGAGCCAAAGTAGGCCACGGTTCCATGGTAACCCTTTTTCATTAGCATTTCTACTCCCATCATAGTCTGAATGTACTGACTATGTTGCATTACTCATTACATCTACTGTTATCAATTTATCCAACAGGACTGCCCCACACTCCCCCCACCTTTTCTAGTCCTGATGAAGACCCCACTTAAGGACTGAACTGAGCCTACATATAGGGGTCGAAACGTCGACGGTGTCTTCTACTTACCTTCCGGCACTTGCCCTCTACAGTTTAGTACTGACTTGGTGTCCGTTGAAAGTTTTTGTGAAAAATCATTTATTATTTCATGCCTTTATACACTAATTGGCTCATGCATATGTAATTGTTTTGATTTTGTCGGTATTGTTTGTACTTATCACCCACAACTGTGTTCATTCATTTCTCACTAACCCCTCCCCCGAGCACTCCTCTTCACCTCTCCCCTTCTCTGTCGGGGCACATTTTGCAACAATTGTATAAATTTCCTCTGAAGTATCACTTCAAGCCACCGCCATCGGTGACTGCATCACCACCAGCCATATTACAATGGTGGGTGGTTCCATGGCAGTCGGAAAGACCAACCGCCACGCACCCGACTGGCTCCTTGGGCCCTCCAGTGCGGCAGGGGGGCTTGTGGTTCCTTCAATGCTGGTGGTGCCTACCAGGCACCGCACTAGGGATTACGATACCTCTTACCTGCCAGCCTATCCATGGCGGTTCACCCGCCATGGAAAAGTTGGCGGAAAGGGACGCTGGGAGCTCGTAGCAGGCCCCTTTCCCCCCAGCCCCCAGGCATGGGACACGGGGGGCATCTAAGATGTCCCCCTACATATCACTGAACCATGTGGCAGGCACCGCATTGTGCCTGCCACGTAGTGCAGTGATATATGTAACAATTCAGTTTTTACATTACAGCGGATGAGGCAGCCAGCGGCACCAGCTGCAATGTAAAAGATAGGCACTGCAAACACCATGGTGGCGGTCGCATTGTAATTACTATCGTGGGGCCGCCACCTTGAAGGCCAATGGTTCTATTTCCCGATTTGATGGCGGACAGACTGAAGTCCGCCTGCTATCGTAATCAGCCACTAATTTTGCAAACTTCATGGCCTCTGCTTCATTCACAAACACTTTTAACATGTGCAGCCCACTTTCGCAACACTGGAGTTAAGCAATAATGGAGGCCAAAGTTATGTCTTAGTGTTGACTAAATTATGCAACAATTAAAAGGCTGCAGCGTAATGTGGTGCATTTGATGATACTTTATTATTTTGACATATTTATACATACTAACAGCCTCTGCAAAGCTTTTGCATCATTAGTACCTGTGTAACATACAAATGCAAGAAAAAAAGAGGGAGATACCCTATATGCCAATATGGGACAGGGTGAGATAATATTAGAACACAAGAAAGTCCCTAGTTGTCAGGGAGTACCCTCTGTCACGGCCCCTTGATCTCAAAGGACCTAGCTCGACCTCAACACTATTGTTGTGTCTCACCTAGTCCTTCAATTCAACCAGACCACAATTGATATACAGACCAAAAAAAACTCAATCAGTTAGCTACTCGAGGTCAACAAAACACACTTAAAATTAAACATATATAATTCCTGTGGCATTCAAAAAAGATTTTCTATATTTGTATGTATTAAAAACAGTAATTTATTAAAATTTCATCGCATTACAGTACATCACATATTGCATAGTCATACAAAAACAATATTATAAAAACCAAAGAGTCGACGCAGCGTTTCGGTGTCTTGACCAGTGAGTCACACCTTCTTCAGGACGGTTTTTAAAATCACTTGGGCATCAAGTGAGACAGATAATGATATAACCTCTGAGTTTACCCTCTATTTCTTAATCCATTAGGGGTATACTTTCCGTATCGTAAAAGATTTTCACCTTAATCCAGATGTATGTATGCTGGAAAGGTTTGCTGCACCAGGGATGACCACCGTTCTGATAGGTTATGTATACTTCAACTTTTGTTATGAAGCTTAGGGTCACCTCATGGGGTCTAGAGGAACTTTGATTACTTCCTCCTTTGATTTTCGGTTTTATTCTTCTTATTTTCCTTCCTTTATATTCGAGTTGTCTGGATAACAACCAGCGGCCTCCCTGTCATCTTCTTCCCGGTGCAGCATCTGCGGTATCATGAGGTGACCCTAAGCTTCATAACAAAAGTTGAACTGATTGAGTTTTTTTTGGTCTGTATATCAATTGTGGTCTGGTTGAATTGAAGGACTAGGTGAGACACAACAATAGTGTTGAGGTCGAGCTAGGTCCTTTGAGATTAAGGGGCCGTGACAGAGGGTACTCCCTGACAACTAGGGACTTTCTTGTGTTCTAATAACATACAAATGCAGCAGTGGGAAAGGTGACCAGTCAACCTTTGCAAAGGGCCCTACACTTCCCAGCAACATAAGTCACATTTATTTTAGTAGTTTTTGATCCGTTTGAGCTACAAAATTGTTTTGGGTAAAATCGTTAGATTATGCAGCAGATGATGTATTATGTGGCAAATATGATACAGCCATAGTTAAGTGGAAAACATTTTTCCACTTAACTTAATTCTGTTCCAGCATTGTAGTTGATCAATTTGTAAGTATGCCAAACCCAAAAGTCGAGTTTGGACACAATTTGCATTTTAAAAGCAGTCCTACAACACAGGGCTACTTTTAAACTGACCTCTGGCTTCAGCAGTGCCCACATGCAAACACAGAAAGGGCTGCTGGCCTCTAAACTGCCATGCCCTATTATATTCTAGGGACTTAAAGGTAGTTCTAATCCCCCTGCCCTATTATGTACTAAGGCCTTATAGGAGAGGTCATGCCAATTATAGGGGTACCCTAACCCATAGTGCACCCTAGTGTATGTAGGTGTTTTCACAGTATCTTTAAGTGTCTCTTTCAGAATAGCACTGGCCCTGTGCCTGTTCAGGCAGAGGCCAGGGTCAGTCAGTCAGGTACCACCAGTACCAGTCAGCAAAACTTTGGGGAGTGTACAGGGCACAGGATGACTTTGCAACACTAAAGAAGCACAAACTCATAATTTAAAACATAACACAATGGTTGGGGGGGTTCTCTTTATTAACCAGAATTGATTTCTATCCTAATAAATTAATTTTCCAACATTAGGATAAGGAAAGACTGGGGAAACATCACGTTCTAATCTATACCTTGAAGTTTTCATGCAGTTCTTTGATGACGGTTAATAGCTCACTGTTCAATGTTAGGATTTTAACATATAAACTGCAAATACCAAAAGAATCTCTGTTATGTTATGTTACATAAATTTATAGCGCGCACAGCTACTCATGAGTATCCCGGCGCGGAGCCACGTGGGGGAGGAGATGGAGTACTAGCAGGAGAATAGATGAGTTTTCAGTTTCCTCCTGAACACAGCAGGGTCCTCGATAGTGCGTAAAGCAAGAGGAAGGGCGTTCCAGGCAGCCGCCGCCTTCACTGTAAAAGAACTGCCCCCTATTCTCTGAAGCTTAAAGCGAGGGGTCGGAGCATAGGAAAGGGACCAGGACCACAAAGGACGTGCAGGAACATAAAAAGAAAAGCGGCTCTGTAAATAGAGAGGACCACGATCATGCAGGGCGCGGTGGGCCAAAATCAATGATTTAAATTTTTCTCGCTCCAATATGGGGAGCCAGTGAAGAGAGCATAGCTGTTGTCGGATACTGTTTCTAGCCCGAATGCCCAAAAAAAGTCTGACTGCTGTATTTTGAACCACCTGCAGTTTTTTCAGCAGGTACCCAGGAACACCAGCATAGAGGGCATTTGCCTAGTCCAACCTAGACAGGATCAGAGCACAGACAACAGCTTTCCTCGCTGCTAGAGGGAGGAGTGGGAAAAATCTTCTGAGGGTTGTAAGCAGGCCAAAACAACATGCAGCCAGCTTGTTGATGTGTGTCGAGAAGGAAAGACGTTCATCAAACCAAACCCCCAAGTTTTTTGCTGCATTCCATGATGAGGTGAGTGAAGGAAACTCAGGAGGCCAGAGCTGCTCTCTAAAATGAAGGGGAAATTTGTCAAAGAGCAGAACCTCCAGTTTTTTCTACATTACATTTAAGCTGCGCCTCAGCCAGCCATTTAAAAATCGAGGACAGACAGTGTTGAACCGGTAATACCGTGTCCGCTTCTTTGCCCCAGGTAAAAAGCAGCTGGGTATCATCTGTATATGCCATCACCTTAGCCCTCAACTCCTCTGCCAAATAGACCAGCGGGGTCACATAGATGTTAAAAAGAAGGGGGCTAAGTGAGGAACCCTATGGAACCCCGGTTGTTACGGTTGAGGGGAGGAGGAGGATGGTGGGATCCAGATCTGCTCGGCACGCCCATCCAGAAATGACCTGAACCAGTCCCACACGACGCCTGACAGACCGATCTTAGCCAGACATGAGAGAAGAATAACGTGTGGGACCGTGTCGAACGCCGCCGAGAGGTCAAGCAAAATTAATGCTGCTCTCCCGCCGGCGTCAAAGCACTCCGGGATGGCTTCAGCCACCTCCACCAGCACAGTTTCTGATGCCCTGAACCCTGATTGAGCAGTGTGCAGAAGCAACTCCCTTTCCACAAAGCCTGTCAACAGCTTATTGACCACTTTCTCACACACCTTCGCCACAGCAGGGAGGAGGGAGATAGGTTGGTAATTCCCTGGGTAGAGGGGGTCCAGCAACGGCTTTTTTTTTAGAAAAGGAAGGATCTTGGCCTCCTTCCAAGCCCGCAGGACCTCCCCTTTCTGAAGAGACAGATTGATAATGGTATTAACCTCAGTGTTGATAACCTCGGCAACTGCTGCCAGTGTCCTCGCTGCGCAGGGGTCGGAAGGTAAACCTGATTTCAGAACCTTCAAAATTTTTTGACACACCAATGGGTCCACTGTGCTGAATACGGACCAGACGGGGACTAGACCAGCAGATGACATTCTAAAGGTATCTCCATAGTGCTATTGCGAGGAATAAATGCTGCTTGGGTAGCCTGAATCTTATACCTAAAACAGCAGGAAAGGGTGTTGCACCAAGAAGGTGAAGATAGGGACACACTTGCTTGAGCCATCGGAGACGTGAAGCTCTGAACAACAGCAGTAACTCACTGACCTATTTACATGATATGCATTTTGTGATCTGCGTGGTACACGTTCTTTGTGCAGGCATATTACCCCACTGTGGCTACCTTACCAAGAGTCAAAACTTCCCCTAGACAAACCTCTGATCTCTCTCAATAAAGAACATTAGTCACTGAAGTTATCTTCACATTTTTATTGTTGCCTGAAAATTGCTGGAGACCAGGAATGCAGCAGCAGGTATTTTTCAAACCATAATGCGCTTGCAAACATGATGCCCCCACCCTAAGTCAGCAACCTTTGTTTGCTTGGTGCATGAAGATGCAAGATTCATATACATGTTTTTTTAACATTTGGTCTGATTACTATATGACTGTAAATAACAATAAAGCATACATGCAAACTGTGACATGCCTGCTTTTCTCAATATTTCACTTTGAAAGTATGCAATTGTATTTGTTTAACGGGTGGTGATTTGTATAGGGTCACTGGGAAGTCCACAAGGTTGTCCCTGTCCCCCTCAGAATTTTAGTGTCTCCTACACCCCTGCTGCTGGCACTGACATGTCCACAGTACCTATCAGCCCTGCCCTGACCCTCCTCAGCTCTGCGTTCTTGCGGAGCACGCCAAGCATCTGTAGCAGCCAGCCTGGCCACAACTCATTAGAAATGTTTGGTGGGTTACTGTTGAACTTGAATCTCTAGGCAGGATCACCACCAAACGTTCTGCTTTCACCCCTCCGATTTCTCTGAATATTTTTTTTTTTGTCTTAGGACTCTTGACACCTTGCCACTGCTGACCAGACCTAAAGTGCCTGTGCTTACTCACTAAAACGGGGTACAATTTGCTTACACCTGATTGGAATATTTATTGGGTATACCATTTACTCAGGTCATATAAATTAAATGCTAATAGCAGGCCTGCAGCACTTATGTGTCACCCACTTAAGTAGCCCTTAAAACATGTCTCAGGCCTGCCATTAGAGCCTGCCAGCAGTTTTAAACTGCCAGTTCAACTTGGCAATACAAACACTTTATCAAGCCTAAAACTCCCTTTCTGATACATATGAGTCTCCCCTAAGGTAGGCCATAAACTGCTTTTTGGGCAGGGTGTATTGTAACTAAAACATTGGACGTGTACTTTTACGTTTTAAATGCCATGGTAGTGAAGAACTAGTTTGTTTTTCACTACTGCAAGGCCTACTTCTCCCAAGGGATATAATTGGGTTATCTTATCAAATTTAATAAGTGATACATTTTGGTTAGGAGCAGGTGGGAGGGCCATGTTTGGTGTCTGAGGAATTGTAATTTAAAATTCTCTGTAATGGTAAGTCAGAATTTAATAAACACAACAAGATGATGGACAGAGTTTTGAAACCTTTCAAACACTCACCCCCCAGTAAAGAGATCTGGATTAAATATATCGTTCTTATGATCACTATGCCACCCCAGATTGGACCCAGACATATCTAAATCAGTCTTGACCCTGCTCTCCATGGGGACAGTCCAGCCCAAACTACCAGGCTAGGTCCTTCTTGGACCAGAAACAAGCAGCCTGGGATCGGTTTCGCAGTCTCACCCCTTCATCAGCCAGGCTAGCCTGAATCCAGTATCACAGCGATTAAGGGACCCACATCTGGGCATGCCCATGGCCACTTAGGGCAAACATAGCAAACACAAAAACATGGTGGACGGAGTGCTGAAACTTTTCAAACTCTCACCCCAATAAAGAGATCTGGGTTAAATCCATTGTAATACCCTGAAACAGGTCCATATCGATTTTGGAGCCCATCTTTATCTGAATATGCAAAACTCTGCAATCTCACATTGATATTTGTAAACTGTTTTTCTAAAAGCAGATTCATTTTGTGAAGGAATGAAGATTATCTGCTGATTTGCTTTCATCAGATTACTCACTCCACTTGGAGGGAGAGAGAAGAATCACTCTTTCATTAACCCACGGGAGAGAAAAGCAAGGGGCTTATTTGAGGTTTGGTGGGTTGTTGTCTGTACCACTACGTGAGCAGGGGGATGTACTCCACTTCCCTGGTGGGCTCAAGGGGCTACAAATCTCCACCGTTAAGAATCAGAATTTTCCAAAACATTGTTGAGATTCTTGTGAAGAATCGGGGATGTAATGGGTCTTTACCCAAAACGTGGGACTGGTTGAACCCATGTCGAAAGACTGCTAGTGCTTGGAAATCTACCTGATGTTTCACAAGAGGGGAGCAATTAATCACACCCTGGAACCCAACACTGCCAATTGTCTGTTGTGCCTCAAAATCAGACTAGCATCAGACTACACCTCAAATCAGTGTGGAAACGTTTTTGAATTAGGTATTGTAAGCACAATTATACCATAAACTGTGAACAAGAGATCAACTGTAATACTACAAGACATAGGGCATAGAAATATAACCACCAGGTCCTGCTACTACTCCAACAAGACATTTTTCATGATCTCAAATTACACCTTTACTGAATTGTGCTTGACTAATCTACTGAATTACACCCATGAGGTATGTGAAAACTCTGGTTCCTAATCTCTTTGGAGCTATACATGTTTACCTTGTTGCATGTCTCTTCATTGACTATCCTGTGTAGTATTGAATCAGTTTGACGACCCTCCTCTGAACTGTCTTTAGACAGCATAAAATGTGCCCCTCAAATCTAGACAATACTCCAACTGCAATGGTCTTCAAACGGCCATACCACCCTGAAAGCACCTGATCTCGTCTGATCTTCAAACTTTTAAATGTCGTGCCAACTTTATTTAAAAAACAAAACTCCTCCGACTCCCCAGAGGGCATATTTTCTTATAATTATTCAATAAAAATAGCAGTTCTGAATATATTTAATAAGTCAACTATTAGAGTTATGTTCAGTTATCCCTTTAAAAATGCAATCAAATGAATAATTACAAACATTCTATGGCAGCCAGGTCTCCCTAAAGGTAGCCACTGTATGATCCTCTATTAGAAATAGGAAGGAGGGACTTTGAGGGTTATTTAGAGCCCTCCTCTCCCCTCATTTTGACTACCGCTCCCAGACCGACATGACTGACAAAAGACATTACTGAAGTCCTATGAGTGGCTCACTGACACTCTGTTTTCTTTCACTAAAACGGAGCACTGTTTTCAGCATTTGCCTCTGTTCCCAAGTGTAGCGTCCTCCCCAACCTGGGTACCCGCCAATGACTACACCACACATGGAGCATAGTATTAAAAGTCTTTATTCCTCTGTGTGTAACTACGAACTTAATATTCTTAAACCTGCTTTCATTGCATTCCACTCAGACACCAACGTCACACCTCTATAGAGTCCATTAGGAGCCAAAATGGTTCTGTCATAAAACTCACAAGACATTACATGTCCCCCTCTGTTAGACAAAAATTGCATTTTTCACAAATCAGTATATAAATATGTATGTACAATTACATCTCTTCAATCAACCTTCTTGCCACTTTATTTATTCGACCTGATCTGGTTATTGTGAGCTGTCATCTTCAGTGTCAGAAGTTTTTGACGACAGTGAAGAGATGAAAGCAGTCACAGAGTTTCCAGTTCCAGCCTTTCCTTCACCATCTCCAATCAGAAGACCGATTAATCTAATGCTGAAAGTGAGAAGAGTATCTGGTAACAGTCTTTCCTGGACACTGGGAAGTCATCATATGTCCTTTGGTGGACACTACATAGAATGGTTCAGAATCATGTGGAGCATCAGGTTGCTACCTTTGCATTTGTCGGGCAATCACTAGATCTCCCTTTTAAACTCAAAGCTCTTTGCATTTTGCCTCTTGTCTGCATAGGATTTCATTTTCTGCTTGTTAACCAAGTCCTTTGTATGAGTTATGTCCTCATTTCCTTCTCTTTGTTGGTCCACTGAGGTAACTTTGTTGTTATTTCTCTCCTGAACATCGCATTAGCTGGACCTTCGCCCATGGTCGAGTGAGGTGTTTGAACGATAGGCTCGGAGGGTGGAATTTAATACAGTTTTTTTCTGAGCCTCTCAAGAGTTGCATGCTCTACTGCTTTCTTTAGCATACTCGTAAAACGCTCAACAAGTCAGTTGACCTGTGACCATAAAGGTGTACTCTTCTGATGCTTTATGTTTAGATGTTCCAGGAAATCCTTGAGTTCTCGACTGTTAAAAGACGGGCCATTATCAGACTTCAAAATGGCTGGAACTCTCCATGTTGCAAAGATGCCAACTAGTCTCTCAATGACTCACTTACGAGTTGTGTATGAGAGATCTTTTATGAATGGAAAAAGTGAGTACTCATCCTCAAGTACCATCAGATGATGTCCATTATCGAGTGGATCAAAGAAATCAATGGCTATTTTCTCCCAAGCATGCTTAGGGAGTTATGACATGTGAAGAGTATGCTGAGTAATAGTTGTAGAAAGGCAGTTGCATAGATGACAGACCTTGAGTTCCTTTTCAACCCTCTCATCCAAATATGGAAACCACACTCAATCTCGGAGAGCTCTTTTGGTGGCAACCATGTCCTTCGTGAGCTACTTCAATGATTTTATGTTGCAGACTCTCCAGAATTAGGATTCTCGACCCTCACAGCAGCTAGCATATTTGATTTTACAGTGAAATTGATGTAGGTTTAAGATGTTTTGGATGGAGTACTCTGACCTTATATAGGCACTGAGGAAAAGTAGTCCGCAGGATTTTGATCCTTCCCAGGATGATGCACAATGGTATAATTGTATTCTTGTATTCGTAGTTCCCACCATTTAATGCAAGGTGGCATCTAGGCTTTCGGATTGCCACAGATAGTCAGTAAAGCTTGATGATCAGTTACCAGCATAAAAGGCTTTCCAAACAGGAATACATGGAAATGTTCACAAGCATTACAACGGCAAAACTTTCTTTTCTCAGGTTGTGAGTAAGCACGTTCTGTCAGGGACAAACCTCTACTGACTTATACCACAATAGCCTTCGAGCATTTGGGCGTCTGCTGTGCAAGGATAGCACCTAACCAGACTGGGCTTAAATAAACAACAACATCTGTATGAAACTTTGGATTGAAGTAGGCCCTTTCAGAAGCAGTCTGAATGGCTTGTTTGATTTTCTTGAAACTTTTCTCATATTCATCTGTCCACTTGAATGAAACATTTTTCTTCATTAATTCTCGTAATGGACCGCTTATAGTAGCAAAGTCTCATGTGTATCTTGAAGAATAACAGGCCATACCAAGAAATGAACTTATCATGGCGAACATCATGTGGGGGATCAGCAATTGACAGGGCTTGTACTTTTGCAGGATCCTGTGTCATATCCCCACCTGAAAAGATATGGCCAAAGAACTTTGTTGTGGAACTCACAGTTGTCTGCATTCAAAGTCATACTTGCATCAGTAAGTAAACAACATACCTGTGTGAGTGCTTTATCATGCTCCTCTGTGTAGCTCCTAAAATCAATATGCCATCGCTATAATTGAATGCATTTACAACAGGCTGAATGACACAGTGAATTTCATCTTGGAAAAGTTCTGAAGCCTTTGACACACCAAAACAGGGTCTCTTGTATCAAAACAAACATGTGTAGAAAAGGTAGTAATATACCTGCTATCTTCTTCGAGTTCCAAATGATCATGACCTTAATTTAAATAAAGGAGAGAGAATACCTTTGCACCATTGCTTTGTTATTATGTCCGCAATGTGTGGACCTGGATGTCAGTCTCATTCAGTAGTCTTGTTTGTTTGATGAATGTCAATGTATATGTGTACACCTCCTTTGCTGTCCTTTTTGGACACTTCCCACATGGGAGAATCCCATGGCATCTGACTCATTGAACGCTCAATAATGTCATGCTCAAGTAACAATTCAAGTTGCTTTTCAACAGCATCTTGTAAATGGAAAGCGTTTCGCCTATGACTCTGAGGGAAAACATTGTTTACAATGATGTCTTAACAACGAATGCCTTTACAATGAAGGTGTTGCAATGAAAATGTCTTAACCATAAATGTTTTTACAAATAAATGTTTTACCACGAGTATGCCTTTACCCCGGATGCCTTTACATTGATTTTCACTGTAAAAGCATGAATGGGAAAGGCAGACTAAAGGTGAATGTGTCTGTGTGTGAGTAGCTGTATGGGTAAGTGTATAGATGTGTGAGTGGCTGTATGGGTGAGTGAGTGGTTATATGAGTGGCTGTATGGGTGAGTAAATAGTTGTGTGAGTGGCTGTAAGAGTGAGTGGGTTTGTGAGTAGCTCTATGGAAGAGTGAGTGGTTGTGTGAGTACTTATTACTGTGAATGAGTACGTGAGTGGTTGTTATGAGAGGTTGTATAGGAGTGAGAGTGGTTCTGTAGATGATGTGGATGATGTCATCAGTGATGTCATTTGAAATGTCATCGGTGATGTCATTTGAGATGGCATCAGTAATGTCACTGGCTATGTCATGAGTGATGTAATATGTGAGGTCATAAGCAGTGCATTGCGGGGGCGTAAGTTATAGTTAGGTCAGATAAGTATAAGGGATGAATTTCTCTTGCTTTGTACGAGTGACATGTGAGCCTAACTATAACATCTGTGCATCCTCTGGTGTTTTAAATGGGGGGAAAATATATATATATATATATATATATGTATATATATATATATATATATTTATTCATAAAATAAGGATTTACACTTACCTGTAAAATATTTACGTTTTTGTGGTAAAGGCATTTGTGGTGAGGGGATACTCATGGTAAAAAAAGTTGTGGTAAGTAACGTTTGTTGCAAAGACGCTGTTGTGGTTCCAGTGTTGTTGTAAAGGCATTAGTGGTAATTGCCCTCGTTATTACGTCATGCATCCTCTCTTAGCAAAATGACAAACATCCTCATTAATATGCAACTTTACTTTCATAGTCTTAGGGTTTCCTGATCCATGAAACAACAAAGGGCATTGACTTAATATTTCACGGTGATCATTCATGTTGTAATTCACAGAAATCAGTCCAATATCAGTAGCAGTACTGAAATTGAACAGACAGGCACTTGATGCTGTACCTTAAAGCACATGCATGGACGCTTACATCTTTGTTTTCTTGTGCTTCATTGTTGCTACAAATGAACCATGACTTTTTATGGGTGTCGATGCAGCCCTAGTGTACACTATGCTTTTTGATGGCAAAGTTAGGGCAATGGAGCTAATTAATTGTATTTCTCTTCAGGCATTATATTTTTCGATGTATGCCACGTCGATGACGAAAGGTATAGAGCAACCATTCATTTTTTATGTAATGATTGTATGACTTTAGTGCTTTGGCATGTCGACTTTTCCTTGACTGACATTTTTCCTCACATCCAGCCAGTCCGACATGCGCATGTTTCTCAGAGGTAAACACAGACATGCACAACCATCTTTCTCATTTTCACTTGATATTGGTGCAAATGAATTGTTAGGCGATGATTTAAATAAGGATCAACCTCATTCAGTGTCGATTTGCCTCAAAATGATGTTGGCGCTTGGCATTGTGGGTGTAAGTCAAACGTGGCTTCTGGAATGTTTTGGCCGCCATTTTGTGTTTGCGCTGTGACACACTTACTTTTTCCACCTCTTTACAAACCATACCAAAATGGTTTTCTTTCCCACAGACTTTACATATTTGTCCAATGGTGGGACATTTACCTTTGATAACGGTCAACTACATTCAATGTTGATTGGCCTCAATTGATGTTGCCGCTTGGCCTTGTGGGTGTACATTGAACATTGCTTCTGGAATGTTCTGGCTGCCATCTTGTCTTCACACAGTGACACAATTACATTTTTCTCCGCTTTACAAACTGCCTCAAAATAATTCTCTTTCCCACAGACTTTACATATTTGCCCAATGGCGGAACCTTTGTCTGGAAATGAAAATCCACATCTAACATAAAACTTCTTTTTACATATGGACATGACTTTGTGTCCTTCAGTCTTTTGCTTTGTCTTATTTTTTATACCTGTCAGAAATGGGGGTCTCTAGTTGGCAAGCATTTGTGAACACGTACAGTAATACAGTGAAAACACTACAAATGGACACTACACCAGTTTAGAAAAATAAGTATTCTTTATCTAAACCAAACAAGACCCTAACAACAAAAATCCACAATACAGTACTAATAATATGATTCTTAAAAGGTAGAAACAGTTCTGTTCCAAGAAATTGTGGGATGCAACACTTTTATACAAAGTACCTTGAATGCATCGAAAAAGGTAAGCAAAAAGAGTCGCAGGGAAGGTGATGCGTCAGTTCCTTACACTCAGGGAAGGTGATGCATTGGTTCCTTGCTCCGAGGAGGTGATGCGATGGTTCCTTACTGCTGCGCAGGGGAGGTGATGCATTGGTTCTTTGCAAGAGAGGAGGTGATGTGTCAGTGTCTTACTGCGTAGGGAGATGATGCATTGGTTTCTTACTGCGTCCCCCAGTTCCGACAAATTTGATGCTTCGATGCGATGTGTGACGATCCAACACAATGCAATGCATGAAGACCCGGGATGCACTGCGATTATTTCAGCCACATCCCCTCGATGCATCAGTTCTTCTGCAACAGAGCCTGCATCAGTATCAGTTCGGTGACCTCAGACGTCAGAGATCGGTCCACAGGATTCTTCGCACAGCAGACACTTAAGCCGCGAGCAGGCGATGTGGCGATTCTTCGGCGGTGGCGATGTGTCCGAAAATTCTTCTTGCACCGCTGCAATTTGTCGGAAACAGGCGATCCATCGATTTTCACAGTTCATGCAGTTTGTAGTCCTAAAACAACCTTCAGAGGTCCAGAACACTGGCAAGCACCTCTCAGCATGTCAGAACTCCCAGCAAAGGTGTTCAGGGGGACTTGGGGTGACACAGCACACAGCAAAGTCCTTCTCCTTTCTTTGCAGAAAGTAGCAACTGCAGGCAACACCAAACAGCAAACAGCACAGGGACAGTATACCTCCTCAGTTTCTCCAGCTCTTCTCCTTAGCAAAGGTTCCTCTTGATTCCCAGAAGTAATCTTTGAAGTCTTTTCTATCCCTGAGACTTCCAACAGTAGGCAAGCTCTACTTCAAGCCCTTAGAGAAAACTCTAACAGCAGGATGATGAAAGTACAGTCCATTCCTTTCCCTGTTTAAGACAGAAGCAACCGCTGCAGGACAACCCCAACAGCACACTGCACAGGGGCAGTACTCCTCTTCCAGCTTTCCCGGTTCTTCTTCCTGGCAGGTTCAGCAGTAATCTAAAGTTCAGGGGTCTGGGACCCACTTTTTATTGCACAAATTCCTTTGTTCTATGGTGGCAGAGAAGCTCTTTGCCCAGCCAAACCCATTTTGGTGCTCTCTGGTGCAGCTGCCTGGCAGGAGGTGGAGACAGCATTGTGTAAGGCAGACAGGGCCTATTCAGTTGCAAGGGAAATCTCTGCCCACTACTTTAAATGCAGACCAGGCCTATCCAGGTGCCAGTGAAAACTCCACCCACAACTCTGAATGCAGCCAGGTCTATTCAGCCTAACCCTGACTCATTCAGGAAAGGTAGGACACCCATCAACACCCCCCCCCCCCGGTGGCCGTCTGAGAGAATGCACATCCTCAGCTCCTGCCACTCCAAAGCCAGACAGTCTGTTTTCACTGTATTACTGTATGTGTTCACAAATGCTTTACACACTGCATATGAGATACGCCTGTCTACTCATGCCAAGCTACAAAGGGGGTGAGGAGGGGTTATTTTAGAATTGCATCCCCCTTACCCTGACTAGAAGCCATGGTCCCTATTTGGACAAAGGTACCTACCTCTGCCAACTAGAGGCCCCCATTCCAACAGGGCTGCCTCTAGATTCTCCCTGGACCTTCTCTTCACAAGCAGCCCCCTTTCCATGCAGAACACACGTAGCTCCCTCATCCTATAGATGAACATGTGCCAGAAGTAAAGTTCCATTTTCTCAAGAATTCACAGGTGTAACAACTAATCAGAGTCTCAATATCAAAAATAGTTCAAGGAGGACTCCAGAAAACAGAAAAAGCAGTATGTGGTCGCGTAATGGTCTGCACTATACTGGTGGTGTACACCAATCACTGTATGTAAGGCACAATTGCAAGTCCAGATCCCACCGCTGCCACCAATGTTAGAAATGTGGGTCTCTAGTTGGCAAGGGTTTGCACCTTTGTGCAAGTAGGGACCCTTCTTCCTAGTCTGGGTAAGGGGGATAAATTCCTAAAATAACCCCTGCTCACCCCTTGGTAGCTTGGCACGAGCAGACAGGCTTATCTCAGACTGTTGGACTTGGCCCTTTTTGCAGGGTCATCCCTAAACTTTTTGCTTTCCTCCTAGCCTTTTTGCTGACTTGGTGTTGGTGGTTTTAGGACTCTGGGCACTTTAGCACTGGTTAGCAGTGCAGAGTGCGTGCGCTCTCTGCCCTCCATAGGCTAACATTGGGAACTCCCCCCTTATGGGATAATTCCTAAATAAGATAAAATAAGTATGGCATGTTTGGTATGTGTGGAATGGGAATGATAAATGCTGCGCAATGGTGTGCACAGATTTTACTTTTACTTTTTTAGAAGTGCCCCTTTTAGAAGTTGGCATTTCTGTGTGCTGTGTGCCTGCCTGCATGTCTGTTTCTAGAAGTGACCGTGGCTGGTGAGAAGTGGGTGGCTCCAAGGAGGCAGGGTCAGGCTGAGTGGGAGGTTTTCAACTAGAGTAGTGGGCAGAGGAATCCCCTGTCTCTGACCAGGTCAGTACCTGCCCTGTGCAAGGCTAGCTCCCCCCCTTCTAACACCCCTCCCAGCACCAGTTGGGACTGGAACCTCCAAGAACCTTCCAGAAGTCCCTACCCCTAGACCCTTCCAGAAAATACTAGCTCCTTCCAGGCACAGGGCAGGGAGGTGTATAAATACAGGGGCTGTGAGCCCATGTGGGTTGTTGTGTTTGTGCTGACGTGGAGGGGACACTCTGCCTGGAGGAACCACTACGGGACCCTGCGTGCTGGCCCCTGTGCTCAACTCTGCCCCTCTACCCTCTACTGCACTAAGGACAGACTCTGCAGGAGTAAAGGCTGCTGTCTTGGAAGGATTGCCTCTTTGCTGGGCCTGACTGTTCCCAGGAACTGCTGCTCTGCCTGGTTGGGCTGTCCCCCAGTCTGCTGACCTTTGCCCAGCCTGTGCCTATCTCCTAGCGCCTCGTGGGCTCTACAATTGGATTCCTGCCCCAGAGGACTTTGCTCTCTGCACGCAGTTTTAAATAAGGGGAGCTGGTGACCTGCTGCGCTGGGCTTCCAACATGGTGAGAGGGAGTCCCAGCGTGTGGGATTCCCCCCTTTTTGCGCCAGAAGATAGCGGGAGTCCACCCCGTATGGGGACACCTTTTTAATCACGAGCTGGAGTCTACCCCGCAACTTTGGGCCTGTTAAAACAAGCGGGTGCCTACCCCGCATTGTCTGCATTTCTTTGCCGTTGCTGAATGCAAGCGCAGGTGCCCACCTCGCATCTGCCCTGCATATGAACACCTTCTTGAATGGAAGCGGGTGCCCACTCCGCTCCTACATTTATTAGAGACGGGAGCCTACCCCGTATTGGCCCTGCACCGAGGAATCGCCCAAAAATCACAGCCGCCAGCCCGGGAGCACTTTGCACATCACCACCAGCGTCATAGGGAGAAGCTGCGCTGTGATTGGTGACCGCGTGGGACGTTGCTCAGCAACGAGGAGGACAGGCAGAAGTGAGGAGACCCACCTGGGGGTGGGAGGGGCTGCCTCGCTCTTCACCCGTGCCGCAAAGGGAGGAGAGGCCTGGAGGCAGTCTGTGGTGGCGCGGGGCTCTCGTGAGCTGAAGAGTGCCCCGCAGGTTGCCGAGCCTGCAGCCCGGAGAAGGAGGCACCAAGGAAGGAGACTGGAGCCTCGAGCCTCGCCGGACCCGGTGACGGCCACAGGAAGAGTCCCACAGGAGACCGGGTGAGTGTCCCTCCCCCCCGGGGTGCGCTATGGGTCTCTGGGCAAAAGGGGGTCAGGGGAGAGCTTCCCTGGGTGCTGAGGTGCACCGCTTCCCACGCAATGCACTGGAGAAAGGCCCTGAAGAGCCGGTGAGTTGGAAGGGCATTGCGGGAGTCCCAGCAGGGTGGCTCCAACACGCCAGTGCCCCTGTGTGCCTACTTACACAGCGGCGCCGCAGATGCGGGCCGCTGCAGCGATTGGGGAATTTTGGCTTTAGAAGCCCAGGAGTGGGGCTCCAACGTGGACAGTTGTGCCAGCACTTGTTTTGGGGCATCCCAGCTGCGCCGCAGAAGCTGGCAGCTGCAACGGGAGGCATTTTTTTCAATCCTATAGTCCCGGAGGAGGCTCCTACGGGCAAGTACTTTGGGTGCCACACATCTTCTACTTTAGAGTCCCAGCGGGGGGGCTCCAACTTGAACCATACCGTTTTCATCGCCACAGCTGCACTGCAGGAGCAGGCAGCTGCCTCGTGGGCATTCCCTTTCTTTAGAGTCCCAGAGTGGGGCACCCCAGGCGCACTAGTGCCAAAGGCCAATCTGCATTGTTGGTGGCGTCTGTAATGTGCAAAGCTCCTTCCTAATGTTTTCACTGCTGATTGGGGCATGATGTACCTGATGATGCTATGATGCTCTAGGTGGAGGCCTGATCTAATGTGTTTGTCTCATTCCTGCGGTACAATGTATTTCTATTGCTAATTAGGGTTGGGGTATAGTTAAACAACAGGGGGTGGTGATGGACAGAGTTTCAGAATTAAGCAGAATACTCTCACCCAGTCAAGAGATCAGGGCTTAATCCAACACCGTTTTTTAGCTCACTGCACCATCCCAGCTCAGAACCTGGCTATATGCAAATTAGTCTGTCCCTGGCCCAGTGTATCATGGGAACAGGGCAAACCAAACTTCCAAGCCAATTCTTTCACTGGGAAGGAAACAAGCTACCGGGGACCGGTTTCTGGCATTTCAGCCGTCTTCGGCCCGGCTTGCTTGAATCCTGATGGTGCAATGAGCAAGGGACTCACGTCTGAGTATACCCTTCCACGCTTATGGTGGACAAAATAATTAAACAACAGGGGGTGGTGATGGACAGAGTTTCAGAATTAAGCAGAATACTCTCACCCAGTCAAGAGATCAGGGCTTAATCCAACACCGATTTTTAGCTCACTGCACCATCCCAGCTCAGAACCTGGCTATATGCAAATTAGTCTGTCCCTGGCCCAGTGTATCATGGGAACAGGGCAAACCAAACTACCAAGCCAATTCTTTCACTGGGAAGGAAACAAGCTACCGGGGACCGGTTTCTGGCATTTCAGCCGTCTTCGGCCCGGCTTGCTTGAATCCTGATGGTGCAATGAGCAAGGGACTCACGTCTGAGTATACCCTTCCACGCTTATGGTGGACAAAATAATTAACCAACAGGGGGTGGTGATGGACAGAGTTTCAGAATTAAGCAGAATACTCTCACCCAGTCAAGAGATCAGGGCTTTTGTACCGCTTTTGGCCACCATAAGTGTGGCAGGGTATACTCAGACGTGAGTCCCTTGCTCACTTTGCCACTGGATTCAAGCAAGCCGGGCTGAAGACGGCTGGAATGCCAGAAACCGGTCCTCGGAAGCTTGTTTCCGGTCCAGGGAAGACATGGCTTGGCAGTTCGGGCTGCACTGTTCCCATGAGGCACAGGGTCAGACTGATTTGCATATAGCCATGTCTGAACTGGGGTGGCAGAGTGGGCTAAAGAACGGTGATGGATTAAACCCAGATCTTTTGACTGGGTGTGAGTGTTTGATTGATTCAGATGCTCCGTCCATCACCACTCCCCTTTTGTACCGGGGTTGGGGTATAGTACCTTCATGTTGGTTTTCTGCCCAATGTGATTTTTATGCCCTATGACACACTATGATCATGCCTAATACTAATGTTGGACCTACTATCATGCTATGGTGGCCTAAGCTTATGTCTGGTCTTAGGAGGTTATCCCTAATGCAATGCTCATATGATTATGCCTAATAATAATATGGTTAGGCCTAATGTTATGCATAATGTGATTTAGGCCTGTTGGGGGTATGCCTAGTGCTAACATGATTTATGCCTAATGTGATTTATATGGATTGCAGTGTTACTACCTTCATTATTTTACTAGTAGGGACTGGTGGCTTTGCAATTACTGGATGTACTTGTGTGATGGTTCTGACAGCAACCCGATTCATCATTATTCTCATTTGTTTCTTTTCAAGGTTTATATTCTATTACTCTTCATATAAACCGACGTTTAATTAGTCCAATGCATTTCGGGCGTTAGTGCCCTTCATCGGGGACCAAAGGCTGAAAACAAAATACATAAAGAACGTAATCAGTTCACTGAATTTGTGGAGTCATCATCAGCATACAAATCAACAACAGACCAATGAAAGTAAAATACAACTGTGTGGTAAAACGTGACAGAAGCCCAAGTGACCGTGATGAGGTGCATAGACATAAATAAAAAATCATGTTGGTCGGCACTTACGTATCGTTGTTTACACTGTAATGTTTCAAAAAATTGGCATGGGCTGTGAGGGGACAGATTTGCCATTAGAATATGCTAAGTCCTTTCTTAAAGTTCCACCTGTAAAATCAAAAACGAGTGGCACAAAACTTACTTCTAAGACGCCGCAGCGTCTCCCACATGGTAAACAATTCTCCTCGAGCTTGGAAAGCGCTGGGGTGGAACAGCCAATAGGCTATCAGATAAGACGAAACGTAACACTGTGCCGGGTAATGTAACTTGTGATTGGTCCAGCGTCCGATCATGTGATCGGAAAGTGGACCAATGCGCACTTGAATTATAAGGTGACATCGAGTCTCTATAAAGTTGCAATTGTGGCACTATCAACAACAAAGGAGGAAAAAAAATTACATAACAATAATGATAACGAGGATACTAATGAAAAATAGATAAATGGAGTATGCTGAATGATAAATCGAGTATGTTGGGACCAGTGGTCCTACAGTGAGACAAGGCACGCATCAAGAAGTCTATAGAAAAAGGCTTCTGTCACGTTTTACCACACAGTTGTATTTTACTTTCATTGGTCTGTTGTTGATTTGTATGCTGATGATGACTCCACGAATTCAGTGAACTGATTACATTCTTTATGTACCTTGTTTTCAGCCTTTGGTCCCCGATGAAGGGCACTAATGCCCGAAATGCATTGGACTAATTAAACGTCGGTTTATATGAAGAGTAATAGAATATAAACCTTGAAAAGAAACAAATGAGAATAATGATGAATAAACGAAATTTGTGAATTCAGATAATTGTGATAAATATGGAATTCTGGAATGCCAGAAGATGAATGAGTTGAGCGCCAGGGGATGCTTCTAATGTCCATTGGGAGCACAACTTGTGTATCTTCAGAATTGTAACTTAAAATCTGACTCTGTCATTAAAGAGAATTTCAAATTCCAATTCAAATGAATGGAAGAAGTACTTCTCTATCTGTTCTCAAAGTTATGTTATCACATATTAAGTGCAATAAGGTTACCCAGTGTTAGTCAATGGAAGAGTTAGCCTTGCTACAGGGAAAAATAGGAGTTTTTCACTATCAGTACATGGAAAACTAAGGTACACATGCCGTACACTTGAAATACCATGCACCCCGCTCTAAGAGCCTTGAGGACCTACCGCAGTGGTGACTTGTAAGTGCTAAAAAGGAAGATCTAGGACTGGAAAAAGGGTTACTTTGCCTGGTTGAAATTGCAGTTTAAAACTGCACTCCAGGCTGCTTTATTGCATAGCACATTGGGTGATGCAGCCCACTTGTAGCATTTAATGTAAAGGCCCTGGGTACATGCACTACCATATACTGGGAACTTACAAGTACATTGAATATGCCAATTAGTGCATACCAATTTTATCATGTTTAAGGGAGAGAGAGCATAAGAACGTTACCACTGGTTATCAGATTAACATGCACAGAGTCCTAAAGCCAACAAAAATGAATTCAATCAAAAAAGGGGAGTGAAGGCAAAAAGTCAGGGGAAATTCCACGCCAAGGATGTCAGGGCTAACAATTTGCTTCCAGGGGCCCTATTATACATTGCGTCTCATGGGCGCAACAAGCGTGGGTGCCTGCTTTGTGCTCCCCTTGTGCACAATGGTATTACAGATGAGCCACAGATGCTTGTGTGTCTTTTTCTGTAATACTGATAGCGCTGGTGCACATGTTGCGCCAGCACTATAACAAGAGGGCATTCCCTCATTTGCATGGGGGCGTGGCCCTATGGAAATGAGGGAATCCCTTTGCCTCTGCGCCCATGCCGTATTATGGACACAGGTGCTTAGGCAAACTTGCCTTTAGGAAAGTGCACCACAAAAAGGTGGCACACTTTCAGTGTGCTTCTTAAAATCAGCCTTCCAGAGAGGAGAAAAGGGTCCTATGCACCCACCAGACATCCCACTGCAGGTGGGTGTAGTCACTCACTGCACCCACCTGCCAGGGGATCCTTCTCCTTTCTTGAAAGTGTAGGCAGGTTGCCGCCTGCACTGTGAAACACAGAGCAACTTTTAAACATCTACTCCGTATTTCTCTTGAATGCACTACTCCCAGTGCAGAGTGAGTTTGCCACTGCCATGGGGGGCAACAAATTCTTTGTAATACGGTGCACTTCTCGGTTTGCACCATAGCACAAATAAGGGAAAGTGGGCCATATTCATAATATGGCCCCTCTTAGTAGCTTCTGTGCTCATAAGATTATGATTATATTTTAAATTCCTTTTCAATTTGCGTTTACCCTCTGAAGTATATACCCTGTTGAAGATGGGTTAATCAACTGCAGAGCAACATACCTATTATTTTAGCCCTTCTGCAGTTTTGTTTGTGGATGCATTAGGAAATATATGTTACAGTGCTAATTCTTGAGGATCCCTACTGGTGACGCCCACCTCCACAGTGAGTAAACAACATTACTCATCACCCTTCATGGACTGCTGCTAAGTTCCCAACTCAGCTCACCATTATGCACATCAAGCAGAATGTGTTCTTATGTATATTTTGTGTGCAAGGACCTTAATGACTTAGAGGAAACCTAAAAGTAAATCACATCAATTGAGCTTTACTGATTTAACTTCAGAGGTCTAATAGTTAAAACTTCCATGTAGGACTTATGGCCTGATTTCAGTCAGTTGTCACTCCATAATGTTGCCTTCCTTTACTGACCCCTTTTTGGTAGCCATAGGAACCTGCGCACTTTACTCCTGCTAACTAGTGGCACCGTTTTTGATTTCACCTCTCTAAACATTTTAAAATTAGTAAGTACCTAATAGGCATTTTAATTTACGTATAAGTCCCTAGGGTATGGTGCTACATAATAATGTGTATTGATTTAGACCTCGACTGAGATCAACAATCTAAAACAATAAGAAAACTGCAAGGCATTAATACAATTCCACATACCACCATATTTAAACATTACAATAACTTATTGAATTTAAAAAAATCTAAAAAGATTACAGCATTTATACTCAATTATGAGAAACATTACTAAATTAATCAATTCATCAACTCTTGTTATGCTAAATTTGAAATGGTTTAAGTAACGTTTTAATGATTGCAGGACAAATATAAAGTGCATGTCCTAAATCTTGCTTCCCTCCCTTTCAAAGGTGACATAAACCAACCGAGAAACAACAAATTAGGAAGGGTCAAGGGGATATATATTTATAGACCCTCCATATTCAAACACCCCTGCTTAGACTACGAACAAACAAGAAGAATTGGAGGGTCTGGACATAAACCAACCTCCTTTTTAGAACTAGAGCAATATCCTTTAAAAATAATGGTAACATACCCAGTCTTATCATGAGTAATACTATCCTTGTGCTGTGTTCCAGATATAAAAATAGATACTTTTGTGGTTGATTATAGTCTATGATGTCTGGAACAGATTTATACAATTTTACCTTCTTACAATGGGCGATATCACAAGGATAACGTAACCTAAGAATTGCATTTTTTTAAATATATAATTTGTGGGGATGGGCATGGCTGCACATATTTTATTTTGCAGCCCAGTTTTTCTAAAAGAAACATAAGTTTTGTTGTAAAAGTATAGACCTTCTTAGATGCTACAGATATTTCTGGTACTATGTGCAACCAGGACTTTTAAATTAAATGCTGCAAGAAAGTGGGCTGTAGCCCGACTTGTGCCACCCACTAAATTAGCATTGTAAAACATGTCTCCAGGCCTGCCCTTGCAGCTGTTGTGTGCAGTTTTGTTGTGTTATGTTGATTTGTATAAAGTGAAAGAGAACAGGAGTGAAACCCATAAACCAAACTGGGACTGGGTATAGAGGATATATAGGATACAATGTCCCACTAGGTATCAATGTCAAAGACAGTTTGAAAATTGCATACAATAAGGATTACAGGGAAGGAAACACAAGGAGTCTCAGTACATTTGTGAGAAGGTTATTAATCACCAATTTGTCGGAAATGGGAAGCA
Source organism: Lissotriton vulgaris (assembly GCF_964263255.1). Classification (NCBI taxonomy): domain Eukaryota; kingdom Metazoa; phylum Chordata; class Amphibia; order Caudata; family Salamandridae; genus Lissotriton; species Lissotriton vulgaris. Next base: position 578,915,604 of record NC_141691.1, read on the forward strand.
CAGTTAAAACGCAGCACTGTACATGAAAGACATTCATGAAGCAACCCAAATAACACTTGGTGGGGGGGCGCTAGAGGGCGCACGAGCTGAATGGCCACACTCTAGTGTGGCTCCGGCCGCCTGGCATTCCTATCCTGCTTTAATCCTTTAAATCTGCGACCACCCGCCTGAAAAACGACTGGGGGGTAGATATACCTCTGCTGCACACTCTGTCCGAGTTTGGTGATCCTACGACCTGCGGTGACGGAGTTAGACCGAGGTGAATCTGGAGCGGCGGAGACCCCGGGCTGGGTCCTCGCTGGCGGCGGCGCTGGAATTCACGCGACGCCCAGGACTGACACGTGGCGTGTAGGCCGCAAAACGCCGCGCGCGCCAAACTCACACGAGCCCGTACCCAGTGGCCCCGGCAGTGGGTTTCTGCCTACCCGGGTGGATTTCTATGCCAGCTACAAACCCTGTGGCGCATTTGGAACTGAGACAAACACCGCTTGACTACTGAACGCTGGGTCTCGACCGCCTCTGGGTGCTGCCCGCCCACGGAACCCCTAACAGTGCGGCTCGGACCCGCGGTGCGCTTCCTGCTGTCCCGGCATGGGGAAACCGGACACCCGGCAGCCCAAGCTGCAATTTGAACCAGCAACGCAAAAGAAAGGGACTAAGCAGACGGGGGATAGCACTCAACCGAGGAGCCCGGCAGCGGAGGTGGTCCCCATGGTCCCCGAGATAGCCACGATGCTACAAGAGATGCGACAGGGATTTGCCACGGTGGTGGACAAGGTGGACAGGCTCTCCGCTCGGATGGACGGCATCGTCCAAAAAATGGATGTACATGAAGAGCGGTTGACGGAGGCCGAGCGCCGAATATCCGAAACCGAAGATGCCACGACATCGCAGGCCACGAGGCTCTCTCGCATGGACAATGTGCTAAGGGTGATAGCCGCCAAGAACGAAGAATTGGAGGCAAGGAGCAGGCGGAACAACGTACGAATCACGGGTGTTCCGGAGTCCACAAACACGGGGCAGATGGAGCTCTACGTTGAACGACTGTTAATGGCCACGGTGGGGGAAGAGGCCCTCTCCAAACAGTTTATAGTGGAACGTGCCCATCGCTCCCTTGGACCCCAACCTCAACCAGGTGCCCCACCAAGGCCCATTATTGCACGGCTGCTAAATTATCGTGACCGGGATGCGGCGTTGAAAGCGGCCAGAGCGAACCAGAATCTTGCCTATGAGGGAGTGTCCTTTTCCATCTACCCGGACTTTACACCGGTAGTCCAGGAACAACGCAGAAAATTTCTGGCTGTAAAGAGGAAACTGAGAGGGCTGAATATTGACTATGCATTACTTTATCCCGCCAAGCTGCGTGTGACCCACCAGGGCACGCAACACTTTTTCTTGAATCCACAGCAAGTCGAAGACTACATTAAAACCCTGCCTAAACGAGACAAGAGAGCTGCACAGGCGGAAGGCGGACACGACTCTGGAGCGGAATGAATAGGATTTGAAACTCTCCACATTTGCTGGTTAATGTCGACTACTGCATTGGATTACAGCTTTTGCGATGACCCCCCAGGAGGCTGGGGCTGGGTGGTCCCGCAGGTCCAGTTGCATGCCAGGCCCCCACCCCACTCCATGCTCTCTCACTCGCCCGGACAGAGACGGTAAGACTGGAGGAGACTGCGGAGAGGAGAGGTGGGGGTGGACGACGGTGCACCTCTAGAACCCCGAGCGGGTGTACCCCACAGGACTTGCTAAATGCACTTTTGCTGTTGTGTTGTTGTGGGTTTGCTAAGGGAGGGGGGTGGGCACCGGGTACTGGCGAGTTGGGGGCGCTTCAGTGGGAGGGGGTGGGGGGGAAGTTCTGCAGGTGGTACGCTTGTGCTTGTCTGGACCATGGATCTCACTTTCAACAAGTTGGGCCTGTGGCCCCGGATAATTGCGAGGATGCTGACTGCTCCTTTTCATGTGTTTTTGTGCACAGGAGGGGAGGGATTGTTTATCGAATGGCCTGCCAGTCACAGGGGCTTGCTTCTTGAACTATATATTTTGCGACTTCTTGAATTGGTCACCTGGGTTTGCACTGGGTTTAAGGTTTTGTTTTGTTGTCTAGCATGTGCACTTCTAACTCTTCGACCATCTGCCTACTGCGGGGTGGGATGGTACACTGGTATTGCTATGAAGGGGGGGACCGTAGACCGCTCGGTGTGGTCGACCAGGCTGATATGTGATGTAAATACTGATGGCTGTATGGACTGTCAGTTCGTACCGATTTTACTGTTATGTGGTAGACTCTCAGGATGGGGGACACCTGTCTGAATGTTCTTACTTGGAATGTGCGGGGATTGGGGGACCATCGGAAGAGGAGGCACGTTCTGGGCTACTTGGACCGGCATAATGTACATATAGCCTTTCTACAGGAAACACACTTTGCACCTCACAGGACACACGCCTTCGGTAATAGATGGGCTTCATGTACTGCGTTCTCATCGTATTCCTCCTATGCCCGAGGTACTGTAATTTTGGTGAAGAAATCTACTCCCTTTCATATGGCTGGCTCAAAGGCGGATACACAGGGGAGATATTGTCTGGTATGGGGTAGATTGGGGCGTGTGACAGTGACCCTTGCATGTTGTTATGGGCCTAATGTAGACGACCCGCAATACTTTGAAACGCTTTGGGCTGCGATATTGGAAACAGGGTCGCAACACATAATATGGGGGGGAGATTTCAATGTTGCTGTTAACCCGACCCTAGATCGCTCACACCAAGCTCCGCATCACTACACGAAAGGGCGGGAAGTACTGCGCGCCATTTTGGAAGAGAACCACCTTGTAGATGCCTGGCGCGCACACTGCGGGCCGAAGAGGGAGGGTACGCATTTTACGGCACAGGCTAAATCCTGGGCTAGGCTTGATTATTTTTTTCTGACTACACACCTCTATGCCTCACTAACTTGTGCGCGACACCTCCCCAGAACATATTCTGATCATGCCCCAGTTCATATTGCTCTGCGAGGGGCGGAGTTAGGCCCCCCTGTTACAGCGTGGCGCATGCAGACTGCGATGCTTTTAGATGAGGAGTTTAAGGAGGCACTTCGTGAGGAATGCTTGGATTTTTTAAAAAGAAATAAGGGCTCTGTGAAAGATGTCGAGACTATCTGGGATGCCTTTAAGGTCACACTGCGAGGTTTCTGTATTGCAAAGGGCTCTGGGGTGCTTAAAGCTATCCTGAATCGATTGAAGGCTTTGGAGGCGAGGCTGGGACGGGCGGAGGAAGCCCTCCGCACACGCCCTACTGGCGACACGCTTGCGGAGATAAGAGAATTAGTTACTGAATATTCGGATGAAGCTGCACGCGAGGCGAAGTTTAGGCATAAGTATTGGGTGGCGCGGAGATACGGGGAAGGTGAGAGGCCCGGGAAGGCGTTGGCCTCTACAGTCAGGCTTATGCGGACGCCTACTGCCATTCTGGAATTGGAAACTGCCGAGGGGCTTCTGCTCCGGGACTCCACGCAGATACTTAATGAATTTGTCAACCATTATAGTACTTTATACACCTCCAGGGGGTCGGGCGGGCCGTCTCTAGACGACTACCTCACGGATGTCGCGCTTGGGTGGCTGAGCGACGCTCAGCGGGCCTTTTTGAGTGCCCCGTTTGAGCTTGATGAGGTCAAAGAGGCGATCATGAGTATGCAGTCAGGCAAGGCCACGGGACTCAATGGCATCCCTGTCGAATTTTTCAAAACCTACATTGAATTCATGGCCCCGGTACTGCGGGAAGTGTATGAGGATGCCCTGGAAGTGGGTCATCTCCCTGCGTCCATGAGGACTGCGCTGATCATCTCACTACTTAAGCCAGGAAAGCCTGCTTCGCACTGTGACTCATACAGGCCCCTCTCGTTGCTAACGTACGATGTAAAGATACTGGCTAAGCTTATTGCCACACGAATTAGTCTGTTGCTGCCAAACCTTATCCTTCCAGATCAAGCGGGCTTCGTCCCAGGGAGAGCTACGTCCCACAACCTACGCACCTTCTTCTCAGTGTATGACTCCGTACATGAGGATTTGCCCATGGCGGCCATCTTTCTAGATGCCACCAAGGCATTTGACTCGCTGGAGTGGGAATATGTCTTTAGAGTGCTGGGTCGCATGGGGTTTCCGGCCATCTTCATTTCCTGGATAAAGCTACTGTATACACGTCCCGCAGCCAGGGTCCTTATTAATGGGCAGCTCTCCCCAGAATTCGAGGTCTCCAGAGGGACCAGGCAGGGGTGCCCCCTATCCCCCCTCCTTTTTGCCATCGCCACGGAACCCCTAGCTGCTAAACTGCGGCAACACTACAAGAACAGCGCGCTAAGGTGCTTCCAGAGACAGATCCTCATATCCATGTACGCAGACGACATCACACTGTATGTTCGACATCCACGGGATAACCTACACCCATTGCTTAGGGAATTCATTAGGTTCGGGGCCCTCTCAGGAGTGCAGATAAACTGGGCCAAATCTTGTATCTTCCCCCTCACTGCGTCCACGCATGCATTCCCACTGGAATACCCGCTTACATGGACTGAGGGTGACTTTAAGTACCTAGGTATTCACATCGAGAAGGATAGGGAGGCACTCATGAGGGCGAACTATGGTACGGCCATCAGCAAGATCGGCGACCAGGTTTCGCGGTGGATAACGCTTCCCCTTTCGATGGCGGGAAGAGCCTCTCTGGTTAAGATGATTGTGCTTCCGAAATTGCTTTATCTGTTCCTCAACATACCCTTTCACCCTGGTGCATACTTCTTTAAAAGGCTTCGATCGGAAAGGCTTAAACTGGTGTGGGGTGGGAGACAACCCAGGCTCAAGTGGGAGGTACTGACTAGGCCTTATGTGCGGGGTGGATTCGGAGTGCCTGATTTCGAACTATACTTTCGGGCGGCCCAGGCGCATTACGCCTATTTCTGGGTGAGACAGCCTAGGTACATGCCGCAACTGGCTGCGGAGCATTGGCTAGCGCACCCCACGCCTATAGAGGGAGCACTGTACACCATTGTGAAAGGTAGGGATAAGACCCCTAACACTCTGTCTAGCACTGTCACGGCCTGGGTGTGCATTTGTGACATGCTGGGACTGCAATTACTTTACGCCCCACTTATGCCCCTAACATACCACCCACAACTGCCACTGCTGCAGTAAACTGGCTTCCGAAAACTGCTGTCTAAAATTCATGTACACACGTGGGGGGACTTGTATAACAATGGCAAGTTCCGCACCAGTGACCACCTATTTGGAGGCATACACCCTACTTCACTGGAGATCTTTTACTACCTGCGCCTGCGGCATGGGCTACAAGCCCTCACACCCGACTTTCCGCATGAGCCACCTGTCCTATTACCCTTGCAGCACATACTACAATTTGAGAACCCACGCAAACTGGTGTCTACGCTATATAGATCCATTCGGGCCCACATTGAGTACACTACACTTCCTGCCAAGTTAAAATGGGATCGGGAGCTGCCTACCCCCCTCACTGACAAACAATGGGAGTTCTGCTTGCAACAGACGGAACGTATATCATCCAGCAGCAGGTATAGGATCATCCACTACAAATTTGTGCATAGATTATATTACACCCCGGCTCGCTTACACAGATTTGGACTGCGGGATGATGATACCTGCGACAGGTGTGGGGCCCCTGGGGCTGATTTTCTGCATTTTGCTTGGGGGTGTGCCCGAATACATCAGTACTGGGACCAGGTATTTCAGGCCCTTTCTACAATGATAAACACTGAGGTAACACCGACTCCTGTGATGGCTCTGTTGGGGTATGTGGAACCTCTGCAGGCGGCTCACTGCAAATATGTAGCGTTAGCCTTGTTGTTGGCCAAACGTAGGGTGGCCTGTCGATGGGGCAGGGGAAGGGCGCCCAAATTTAAGGAGTGGGTGAGTGACCTGGTATATTGTCAGGAACAACTTCACACGTATGCAGAGTTACTGCCGCTCTCATCCAGGCCCACTGATATCTGGGCCCCGCTGCAATGCTACCTGATAACGGAGTCTTCACATAGTGATGAATTGTGAGCTGCGGTTGTTGTTCTAGGACTGGGGAGGCGGAATAGATGGGTTGTTGCGGGATGGTCCACAGCTCACTGTGCCTCGCGATTGAAAAATGCACTTTATTCCCTTTGTGTTATCCCTTTACCCCCCCCCCACAGCTCCCCCCCTCAGATGTCTCCATTCTACCATGAACTGTAACTGTCCTTCGACCACATGGTCACCACGCGGTGCCGCCCCCCCCCCCCCCCAATGTGTTTTTCTGTGGTGCACATGCTTAGAGTTTGTTCTGTTCTCTTTCCTTACTGTTTTCAAAAACTACAAAAGTGAGACGAATTTATATGCTTTACTTCTGCCTGTACTGTTAATTCAATATTGTGCTGGTGTGCAGATCTGCAACGACTGATTGTTATTTGACCATTTTCCTTTCCCTGATTGGCGACTTATGTTATGGCAGCCGGCCTCCGGGTTGTGGCAGTATGCTGTGTACACTTAATGGTACTTAATAAACGTCTTGCACCAAAAAAAAAAAAAAAAAAAAATAACACTTGGTGACAAGGTGATGACAAAGTGAAAGTGACGACGCAAGTGAACGTGGTGAACCGCGTGGTCGGCGCAAGGTGATTAGGAACAATCAAAAATAGGCTTCACATTGAATATACATGATTAAAAAGTTCCAATTTGGCACAGTTCTGAGCCTAGAGATAGTGCGCCAAGAAAATCGCGCTGTGTTTGTCGACGGCGTTTCGATCCTCTGCGATTTGGGATCCTCTTCAGGACAGGATTGACGATGATTTTGGAGTGCTGAAGTCAATGAGCGCTGACAGTGCGGGGGGGTCAGTCGTCCATGCGGGGGGGGGGGTCAGTCGTCCAATGATTGTAGGTCCAGGCGATCAGGGGTGAGGCAGTGATCTTGGCCGGGGGGTCCAGGTCTCAACCTATTGAGCCGGTGTGGCGCCTGAGTTACTCTGACGCTGGAGCCGAATAAATCCGTGGCGATGGGTTCCCCGCGAAGAAACTACCCGTGTTTCTTCGCGGGAACCCATCGCCACGGATTTATTCGCCTCCAGCGCCAGAGTAACTCAGGCGCCACACCGGCTCAATAGGTTGTGACCTGGACCCCCCGGCCAAGATCACTGCCTCACCCCTGATCGCCTGGACCTACAATCATTGGACGACTGACCCTCCCGCATTGGACGACTGACGCCCCCGCACTGTCAGCGCTCATTGACTTCAGCACTCCAAAATCATCGTCAACCCTGTCCTGAAGAGGATCCCAAATAGCAGAGGATCGAAACGCCGTCGACAAACACAGCGCGATTTTCTTGGCGCACTATCTCTAGGCTCAGAACTGTGCCAAATTGGAACTTTTTAATCATGTATATTCAATGTGAAGCCTATTTTTGATTGTTCCTAATCACCTTGCGCCGACCACGCGGTTCACCACGTTCACTTGCGTCGTCACTTTCACTTTGTCATCAGCTTGTCACCAAGTGTTATTTGGGTTGCTTCATGAATGTCTTTCATGTACAGTGCTGCGTTTTAACTGTGCTTCCCATTTCCGACAAATTGGTGATTAATAACCTTCTCACAAATGTACAGAGACTCCTTGTGTTTCCTTCCCTGTAATACTTATTGTATGCAATTTTCAAACTGTCTTTGACATTGATACCTAGTGGGACATTGTATCCTATATGTTGATTTGTATAGCACACTAATCACAAGAGGATATCAAGGCACTTGGGCAAGATGTGTGGGTGTGTGGTCCCAAGGTGCTTATATGAAGCCAGGTCTTCAGCTTCTTGCATAACTCAGTAAGTGAGAAGGAGGCTCTGATGGGTTGAGGGGGACATGTCTTGCGTGCAATGTAGAAGAATGAGCTAACTCCAGTTTTGCTTTTTACGGATGAGGAGGTGTGTGCAAGTGAGAGTTAGGCAGAGAGTAGGTGTCTGATGGGTTGGTGACAGTGTATGCAGCTGTTCAGGTATTTTGGTCCTGTGTTGTGTGGGGCTTTGTATGTGTGCATGAGAAGTTTAAATTGGCTGCGCTTGTGAATTGGGGACCAGTGAAGCTTCCTGAAGTGTGGTGTGATGTAGATGTGGCTTGGGAGGTCGAGTATGAGTCTTGCGGCTGCGTTCTGGATGGTCTGGAGCCTGTGTAGGAGTTGTTTAGAGATTCTGTTGTAGAGAGTGTTGCCTTAGTCCAGCCTGCTGGTGATGAGTGCTTGTGTGACGGTCCGTCTGGTGTGGCAAACATGTGAAGATCTTTCGAAGTATGTGTGGGATATGGAAGTGGGAGGTGCACACTGCATTGACTTGAGCCATAATGTTGAGCTTGCCATCTAGGATGAGCCTTAGATTTCTTGCATGGTCTGTGGTTGTGGGTGTTGGTCCTAGCTCCTAAGGCCAACAGATGGAATCCCATGGGGAAGTCTGGTTTCCGAAGACCAGTATTTCATCTTGTAGGATCTGAGCTTCAGGCAATTGGTTCACATACAGTCTGCTGCCATGGCCATGTATATTTGGGAAGTTAGTTCTGGTGGTGTTTGTCCTGTCTGTCGGGGAGGGGATGAGTTGGAAGCCATCAGCGTAGGAGATGATGGTTATGTCTTATGATCAGATGATGTTGGCGTATATATGTTGAAAAGAGAAAAATACATATCAGTTTCTTTTTCTATGATGTGAAGGATAGCAGCATGAACCTATGGGTTCTTCCTGTGAGGAAGACACAGATCCATTTGAGAGTGGATCCAGGACACTCCTTAGAGTAGCCATGCGCTTAACAAATACCCCTATAACATAACATAACATAACATGCTTGCATGCCATTCTTGTGGTGTCTTCTGACAAGGTTGTTTTGGGAGACAGTGTCGAAGGCCACGGAGAGGTTGAGCAGGATGATGGCTGCTGGTTCTCCTTGGTCCAGGATGCTTCAGATGTTGTTGGTGGCCACGATGAGTTCGGTTTCAGTGTTGTGGTTCTCTCTGAATACTGATTGTATGTTGTCTAGAAGATGGTGAAGTTCGAGGTGGGTTGTGAGTTGCTTGTTAAGGGCCTGCGAAATCACTTTGGCTTGATAGGGGAGCAGGAAGATGGATCAGATATTGCTCAGTTGATTCTTGTCTACTGTGTGCTTCTTGAGGATGACTTTGTGTTCTGCATGTTTCCCTTCATGCGGAAAAGTGGCAGACATGATGGAGGTGTTGAAGAGGGGGGTCATGGTAGTGCTGATTGGTGATGTTCCTAGGTTGTAGATGTGGTGGGGGTATGGGTCCATTGAGACCACTGAGTGGATGGTAGACATGATTGTAGCTGTGCCGTTTCTGGTGGGGATTGTCCATTCAGTCAGATGACCGTCCTGGTTCTTGGTGGATAGGTTAGAGATGCGTTCTCTGGGGTTGGGTTGGTGTGCAAAGTTGCTGTAGATGTTTGCGCTTTTACTATGAAACAACTTAGATAGGTTGTTGCAGAGTTGTTGGCCGGCAGCAATGTTGTTGGCAGTGGCTGAGGTTGAGATGAAATCCTTGGTGATTGAGAAGATCTCCTTGCAGCTCTTGGAGATTCCATTGATGCAGAACACTAGTGTTTTTTTTTATTTGCTGGTGATATAGTCTGAGTGCAGCCTTGTAGATAGTTTTGTCTGCGGTGTTGTGGCTGGCTCTCCACTTCCTTTCTAGCTGTTTATAGTGCTGTTTGGTGTCTCAGAGGTCTTCTGTCTACCAGCTGGCCTGCTTGTTTGATCTACTATGCTTGTTGGGTTTGATGGGTGTGAAGGAGTCTGTGCAGGTCTTGATCGAGTTGTTGAAGTAGTTGATGCCTTTTTCAAGGTTGTCGGTGGGACTGGGCTGATTAGTGCTGAGGGGAATGGGGCAGCTTCCTTCTGTGATTTTGCTTCAGCTACAGCTTGGCGTGCTGAAGCTTGTAAGAGTGTTGACTTGAGGTGTGTGGATTTTGCAAGTGGATGATGGAGTGGTCGGGCCATGTGACCTTTGTGGTGTAGTTGTATTTGATGCGGTCACTTGTGGTGAAAATGGGGTCCAGTATGTATCCTGCAGTGTGTGGTGGTTTTGCAAAAACTGCATTAGTCCGACGTTGTTCAAGCTTTCGAGGAGTGCTGTGGAACAGAGGTAATTTCGGTCTTCTAGGTGAAAGTTGAGGTCATCACGGAGAATGTAGGCTCCGGAGTTGATGGTGAGTGAAGTGACAAAGTGGTAATGAGGCTAGTAAAGGTGGCTCAGGGTCCAGGTGGCTTGGGGTCCGGGTGGTCAGCATACGAGGGTTCAGTTCAAGGTGAACGTTTCTGAGATTTGCAGCATGAAGTGCAGGTGTTCCATGAATGGGGTGGCATTCTTTTTGGATGTTGTGAATTTGATGGATTGCCTCGTGAATGATACCGAGTCCTCCTCTTGTTTTGTGAAAGCGGTCCTGTTGAGCGATCTTGTGCCCTGCTGGGACTGCTGCAGCGGTGTTAGGAGCTGACAAGGCGATTGTTATTATTATTTGCGATGGGTTCTTCCCAGCCATCAACTATCACTCCAGTTTCTTACAGGTGGCACAGACCTACTACTCCAATATTCCAATATATGTCTTCTGTTTCAACCTATTTATTTAGAATATTCTGTTACAAGTGGGTGGATTTTTCTAGTACCCTCATAGCCTTTCTGCTTAACATAATGGGTTGTTAAAGGCTCTCTCCCAAGTTATAAGCCCCGTCTGTGGGTTAAGCCTTTTACTCATTTCGAAAATCTCTGAAGACATGGCTGTTCCCGTGAGCTTCCCCCCCCTCTTCATTCCATCTGTAATGGTTCAGCGCTGGGACGCTCACGGGCAGCTATGCGCTTTAGAAATCCGGTAACATTAACATTAACATGTTTGGGACCTTTAAAAATTAATATTGCCCTCAGCAGTAGGATATAATGCTTAATTAATACAAACAGTCCATTCCTAATCCCCGCCATTCCTCTAAGCGGTGTTCTATCTGGTTACATTGCCTTAGTTTAACTAAATTCAGTCTTGTGTTTGTCTTCTTCTATGGTCCTCATGATAACTGGTTTGGGAATATGGCACACTGAAATACCAATACTATCAGTGTCATAATTCTGAAGTAAAGGAAACCGTGGAATTCTTTCACCTTGAGCAACCCCTGAGAAAAGGGGATTTACAGTGGTATTCAGAGTTCTCACATTCAATTACAGAAGTTAATTCCTCATTTTGAGCTGGGATTCCTGATTCAGTGGTAACAGTGTTATCAGACAAATTGGCAATCTCTCTGCACTCATAATGAGGGCCTCTGTTTTTTGCTCTTCTGATTATCTTTGCTTCACATACAATTTGGAATGTTCTATGGAATTCAGCAGGCAGGATTTCCTTATTACTTCGAAAAGTTGTTCAACATGTGATTATGAAGTCCAACATGACTATTACTAAAGCTGAACATACAGTACACAGAATCACCGGAATCAAGTTTTACTGCATTATGAGTCGATAGCACTGTGTAGCTACATCAATAGGATATGCACCATTATGCTCAAGTGCAAGATCAAATGTAGAGCCATATGTGTGAAATTCTACCAGGAGTCTGGATTGCTTGATACCTGCTTTTGGTAATAAGTATGAACATAGCTAGACAGGAGAAGTATCTTCCATCATGTTAGTGGCTCCCATGCAGAGCCTTAAGGTTTCTATTTCAAGGCTAAAACAACCTGTTCACCACTGATGCAGAGATGAAACCTGATGTGTAAAAACCACATTTCATAGTTGAAAAGGTTCTAATCTTAAACGTGGCTTCCCCCAGGGTTTCTTTAAGATCGTTTTTTCCTCCACAGGAGTGTAAGTAACATCTTTAAGTGGTTCAGACAGTCTTTCTTGTTCAAATTAATTCATAATAGATAACATTGCTATACCAGATTCTGCCCAAGTCAACTCTTTAGCTTTCAAATATTATTCTTGGCATACCTACTCTTCAACATTATAAAGACTGCCAATTATGAGAGTGTCGTTCATTCCAAAGCGGATACACACATGTTTATCAAAGGATGAGTGATCCCTGACAGACATTATCCACCAGGGCGTGGATCACAATTTCAATAGAATTAAGAATGAAGAAAAAAAACAGAAATACTAAAGTCTAAAGTCCTTGTTCTGGGATGTCATGTAACATTGATCTCTTACTTTTACATGCTTCCCACCCACTTTCCTCAACCACCTAAGGACTTTCACCAGTTCTGTCAATGGAGGGTTGTATTGTTTTTAATATTTATAATTGTTAAATAGAATTACCCAGCTACCTCATCCAAAACAAAAACATGGACTTGAGATCATCGCATTGAAAGACTTCTTACAGCTCCAGAAATTCAATAATATGGCTTTAAAATGGAACTGTCTTTACTCTTCTCAATCGAAATCACCATTGGCTCTGGGATAAGGACATAAAGGAGTTTGAACTCCACCGCTTGGCCTGAATACCTCTACAGACCAATTCTCCACATGTGTGTGTCGCCACACTCTTTCTACAGCAACAGAGCACAAGGATCAGCTCCTTCTCAAAATGTTTGTCGCTAGATTAGTGGGTCAAGGAAAGCGATGGTTGTCAATAAAAGGTTCAACCACCTGACTCATCTACATATCACTGTTAGAGCAATACTTTTTTTTTCATTAATGAAGGTCCAAACAGCCCACTTTTACAAAAGAAATTTCCCAGTGGCAAGTTATCCTCCTTCTCCCCCATCGTGCCTTAAAAGGTTTAGTTTCATTCACTTACACAAATGTGGAATGTCCTTCCCGTGAATCTGTAAAGCAAGTTGTCAAAGCTCCTTAAGACAGAGCTGCATGGTAGGGTAATTTATGCCCGATTTCCTTTGTGTACCCTTGTTCTGTGGATTTCAAGTTATGTAGCAACCTATTAGGTCAATTCACACAAGTGCTCTTTAGAGGCACAAAAGACAAATTTAGAGCAGAACATACAGATATCAAGTTAACACAGATGCTATGTCTCCATTACAAATGAAGTGTATCTGCAAAACAAATATATGAAATCGACTCTTCTCAAGGCACTGATTCATAAATAAATAAAGGACCCATAGACGCACCACTTTCTAAACAAATATGCTGAAAACGTTGGAAATATGTACTTACGTGCAAACCGTGCCAATGGATTGGCGCCTTTTTCACCAGCTTCATTTGCAACTAAAAATGAAACAAATAGATATGTTTTAAAAAGACATATATAAAGCAATCCAATAGCTCGTACTGAATACAACACGAGGCCATACACAACTTCTTACTTAATTAAGGTAAACGTTTTTTGTAAACACTTGACAAATGATTATACTGTGCTAAAATCTTGCAATTTTCGTTCAATGTAGGCCATTCAAATTCTTTTTATTCAACAGTTTTTTTGTTTTTGTAGCATGATCTAGGCCTAAATAGATGTTGGAGGGCTTTGCAGGTGATAATGTGCAGAGCTACAAGATAAGGTGTTTCCATGAAAATGGATGATAGGAGACATGGGGTGGAGGTGGAGGGGGGGGGGGTACAATCAAGGCAGAGGGAGGGGCAAAAATGCCGGCATGTTCATCAAAATTAGTAACGGAGCGCTATCAAGTAATATAAACAATGTGATTTATAAACAGAGGCTAAAATCTGTAACATGGTATTATGAAATGTAATCTAGTGGCATCAATTTTATTAAATAGCAATTTCTTAATTTCAGTGCGCACCAGCACAATCTGGACGTTACAATGCATGAATGCATTATCAAGATCAAACAACCCATCTTACTGAACCTTTGCCTCTAAAGCAGTGCTGGGATTAGAAAACATTTACTCTAGGAACCCATAAATTGGGGGTCAAGGTGTGGTAAGGGAAAGGGGGTGGAGTCATGAGGGCAGCGCCAGAAAATGCAGAGTCTGAGAGTCAACGTATACATTTATTTTGATAAATAATCTGCGGCAAAGAAATTGGCAACAAGGACAAATGTGACAGCAAATATGTTCTAGCTTGCTTAATTGGTCACAAATGGGCTCCTTTTTCAAATATCTTACTAGGTAAACATATCCGCTAAAGAGATTTTTTTGGTCCTGCCCCAGCAATTTTGAGTGGATTGTAATAGCATTAGGATAACTTTGGTGGTTAATGCATGGTAAGATAACTCTGGTGGTTAATGCAGTTCAGGGAGAGTTTTGTGTCATGTCCAATCACAGTTTTGACTCATAAAGTAACATACAGAGTTAATATGCCTGCTGCAAAGCATTTCATGTAATATGCAGAGCACAGATTTCTATTTTATGTAGCTAGGTAAAATGGCTACTGATTTTGACACTGAAACTATTTTGTTAATCTCAGTTCATAAATTGCAACCCTTCTTATTTAGCACAGTGATCTATTACATGGCCTCAAGGTGCTGCATAAAACTATAAATCATGGGTTTAGTTCCTTTTTTTCTCAATCTGTTGTTATTCTAAGATTGCAAAAAACAGCTGCTCTTGGAATTATTAACGTCTTATTGATACAGATTATCCCAATCACTGTATTATGTTTTATATCCTTTGTGTTTCTCTCCACTGTTTATTCTTAACGTATAATGTCCACAATTCTGAATAATATGTGATTTCTACACCTTACACCCTCATTGTCTTAAATAACATTTCCTGTACATTGATTCTCACACCTGTATGGTTTATTATGTCTCTCTGTGTGATGTCAAGCTCTCTAACACCCTACACTGGGATGAATGGCACAATAAAAGAACTACATAAAAAATACATTAATAGGTGACATTTAAATCATAATTAGTGTAATTATTCATTCTTACACTCTTACAGTGCATGCTCATCTCTTACATTGGGGGGTTGAACAAAGTCAAAAACCTGTTTCCAAATCATGGTTTTTCTAAAGTACTTGTGAAGTGAAAAGCTAGGTGCCGTTGTTTACTTCCATTGCACTGGCATTTCGGTATTAGGCTCCAGATGACTCCCAGCCTGGATGATACTTGAACAAAAAAAGGGCTGAAGCCCCTTTAAATCAGGTCTTTGTGTTGTGGCCAGCTGAAAGTGAAAATAAGAAAGCCTCTGTGCTGTTTGCAGAGAGTCTTTTTCTGCTGAAAAAGTACTTAAAATAATAAAAAACTTAAAACCTGAGGGAGCTCCAGGCCCTAATGGACTACCAAATGCCCTGTTTCGGCACGACCCTCCATTCTTTTCTCGCCTCCTAACTCCCCATTTTAACAAAGCCATAACATGCGGTTTGATTCCTGAGTCCTGGAGAGGAAGTATCCTTAACCCAATCCACAAGTCTGGTTCCTGCTCGGATCCCTCCAATTACAGATTAATCGCATTGATAGATGTGGAGGCGAAATTATACGCATCCAATCTCTTGGTTGAGCTAGAGGCTTGGGTCAGCAGATCAAACTTAATACTTTACACACAAACTGGATTTCGGGCAGGGATGGGCACCCTCACCAATATTTCAGCGGTTACTCTCATAGCTAATCAGTCATTTGCAAAATCTAGGCCCTTGTACACCTGCTTTATCGACCTAAAAGCAGCTTTCGATAAAGTTTCAAGAGCCAACTTATGGGCAAAAATGCAAGACTGGGGGGTTCCGCCACGACTCCTGAAGGCCATCATCAATCTATACTCACATACGTGGGTACAAATCAAGAGAGGAGATGGGTCCAGTTTAACCGGCAAAATTCCAACATCCAATGGGCTAAAACAGGGTTGCGTACTGGCACCCTGTCTATTTAACATTTACACCTCCGATCTCGATAAGCGCCTCAGGTTAATCCAAGCAGACCCTCCAAAATTGGGAAAAAAACCGATCCCTTGTGTCCAATATGCCGATGACATCGTCCTGCTAGCACAAACTCCCATAGGCCTACAGAAACTGATCACAGAACTAGGAGACTATGCCACCTCGAACCAACTTACGATTAACCATAAAAAAACAAAAGTTATGTGTTTCTCGAAATCTATTAAAACACCAAAAAGTCAAACTTTTTCCTGGAATTTGGGTGAGCATCAATTGACAAGGGTTACGTGCTACAAATACCTGGGATTTCAGTTAGATTGTAAGCTTAACTTCAAATCACACTTGGACCAAGGTCGCTTGAAAGCCAAACAACTATTGTTCGCTTTTAAAACTCTAAGGAAAAAACTTATAGGATGCTCCACTGCCCACCTGCTTAAAGTGATTGCTGCAAAATTTTTACCTTCCATTTCATATGGCTCAGAAATTCTGAACACCAAAGATGCCACAGTCCTAAATACAGCACAATCTACACTATTTAAGAGACTGTTCTCAATTCCGCTACACACCTCACAGGCACAAATCCGCCTAGAATATGGTCTAAAAAATCAGATTATGGCCAGACAAGGCGCCCTAGTAAAATACTACTGGAGGATGAGGGAGGCAGAAGATAACACCCTAGCCCACCATTGTTGGGTCGAGATTGAAAACCAAAAGAGCCTAGCTAACTCAACCACAGCAGCCCTGAAGGAATCCCTGTCGGCATTACAGCTAGAGGATGCTTGGCTCACCCTCACAACGTACTCCGGATTTAAAATCGTGGTCAATAACGCTATCAAACGGACCTCTTTAATAACTGATAAAACGTCCTTTGCAAAAAAACATCATGCCTGGGCTGTGATTAAGGATTATCAGAGGCTGAAGCCGCAACAATACCTTTTGGAACAATTCTCCCACCAGAAAAAACATTATCTGACTTTGATACGCATGGGGTCTTTCCCCTCAAAGGATTTGACCCCAAAATGGAAACAAACATGGCCAACCAAGGAGTGTTGTCTCTGTGGTCAAGGGGAAGAGTCACTACTACACTTTCTATGTACTTGCTCTTTTTTATTGGAAGCCCGAAAATCCATTCTCCGGGAGGCTCTAAGGAAGGAACAAATAAGAACATGTAGAGCAGCGGTCATTAAATGTCTCGGAGGGTCGTCAATTCCTCTGTCCTGTAGAGCCATAATACTATGGAAAATCGCAGCAAAAGAACTGGCAAAATGCGACCCTGCCAAGCAGCCAACTAATTAGCAGATTTCTCCCAAATGCATTGTTATATTCGTCATTATTTTTAAAATAATAAGTATCTCCTTATTCTGACATCAACCTAAGCCTTTTTAGGTTTTTAAAAAAAATTTATATTCTAAAGCACTGTGTTTTATGATGGTTGTCCATCCTTTTATGATTTTTTTAATGAATCAAATAAAAGTATATTTGACTTGACTTGACTTGACTGTTTGCAGGCTGCTGCAGGCAACGTACAGGTGTTGTTGAATTGTGTCCTGGTGTTGGAAAATTACAGCAGGACAAATTCATCATATTTCTGTGTGTCGACTGCATTCCAGATCTGGCCCAAAAATAACTGCAGGAACCGGGGTTTAGTGC
This sequence comes from Lissotriton vulgaris, assembly GCF_964263255.1. Taxonomy (NCBI): domain Eukaryota; kingdom Metazoa; phylum Chordata; class Amphibia; order Caudata; family Salamandridae; genus Lissotriton; species Lissotriton vulgaris. Next base: position 578,933,044 of record NC_141691.1, read on the forward strand.
AATGCCATTACTTTCTAGCATTGCTTCAAACTATTAATTTCAAACGCAAGTATAATCTCAGTACCAATAATTAGGCATAAAGAATGAATACTGAGGGATCGATTCACAAAGGCATTGGTGAGAATATTAAGTGGAACTCCTATGATACAATTTTGTGTATTGTTACATGCCTTTGTAAATTGGCTCCAAAACATCTAAAATGGGAATACAATGCTAATTTTCAAGAAATATCCATATATAGAATAACTGCAAAGGACTGTACCGTCTTTGCACTTTTACTAATAGTGAGCTGGGTGTTTTGGAGCAGATTCACAAAGGCATTTATAGCACGTAAAGTAGTACTCCTGTATTTCTCTTTTACATACTCTTACATTGCTATATATTTAGTAGAAATAGTAAGTACTGTGCCCTCTTTGCACTTTCACTACTAGTGAGTTTGGCATTTTAAGGCCAACACACAAAGTCATGTAGGACTTTACTTCCTGTACTCATCAATGCCTTTGCGAAGTGGATGCTATGGTTTTTCAGATGCAGTTATAGCTATCTGTACTTGAGACACTGTAAACCTTCAACCATACTCGAGAAGATGAGTGAGTGAGCTTTCACTGCAGACTCTCCAAGCCCTGAAAATGCAACGGTACTGCCAAGTACCCCACAAAGGGCGGTGGCTGACATAGGCAGTCTCTGATGATGCGTCTGTGCCTGGGAACATATGCACACATTATCAGTGGTATCTAATAGTGTGAGCCTGCACCCACTGCCTATGGTAAACATTTAGTACTCTATCCGTTTCATCAACAGTACATTTCCAGAAGTGTATTACGAGGTGGTCAGTTACCCCTAAAAACCCTAACTTTGAAATCTGTCACACGTCCTAAATGTGCATTAGGCTGTCAGACACCAGACAACCATGAACTGCATGCACACAGGGCACACACACTAATTAATCTGTGCTATTATTTGTAGTATGTATGTATGTACCAAAACTCACTTTTAGGAGCCAGGACTTCTTTTTAATCATCAGATTTTGAATGAGAACAAGAAAGAGACAGGCAGAAAAGGCACAAAGAAGGAGGATAGCGTAGAATTCTCGTCTAGGTTAGTACAATAAATATGTTAACACGCTGATACGAAGAGTGTGTCTTACCAGCTCACATGAAGACATTCTTACTTCTAAATTTCCTAAACCCATTTTACTCTAAGTTGACCCAAGCTCTAAACCACAATGGATTCATCTCTAATTTCCAAAGTGGTTCTCACAATGCCAATTTTTCTCCAAGTAATAGACCTAGTTTCAATTCATCTGCATACATCTGTATGAGGTTTTTTTTCTTTACATTCTTGAGAACTAGGTCCTCTGTTATCAACTGCTTTATACCAACTTCTCCAGATGTTGCCCCAACAGATACCAAATACTGAGCCACCACTTCACTACAACCAAAACAACCCTACCACAACTACAGATATAATTGATCAAGCAACCACAGACCGGTTTCAGCCACTGGTAATCAATGGGTATGCCTGTGATACAGGGCTCAAGCTGTACTTCACTGATGAACTGGATGAACGCCTCCTCAGGGCCCGACATCGCCATCGCCATCCCAGACGGCTGCAAGATCATCCGAAGGGACCGCGTCAACCAGACACGAGGAGGCATCGCCATCATCCACAGGAACACCATCCGCATCACGACCAACACCGACGACACCCTCGCACCCGCCGAACTCCTGCACTTCCAGATCCACATCAACCCCAAGACCACCCTCAGAGGCACCCTCATCTACAGACCCCCGGGACCACGCACACAATTCAGCGAAGACATCGCCGACTTCATCAGCCCGCACGCCCTCCCCTCCGCTGACTACATCCTCCTCGGGGACCTCAACTTCCACCTGGAGAACAACAACGACCGCAACACCACCACCCTGCTGGACAACCTCGCAAACCTCGGACTCAAGCAGCTGGTGACCACCCCCACCCACTACGCCGGACACACACTCGACCCCGTGTTCTCATCCAGCAAGGACATCACCTTCAGCCACGCCACCGGACTCCACTGGACGGACCACAGCTGCGTCCACTTTAGCTTCAGAAGGACCACGATCCACCACCACCAGCAACAGGTTGCACGCAGAAGCTGGAACAAGATCACAGCCGACCAGCTCGCGACTTCCTTGAGCAAGAACCCTCCCACCGGCGCAACAAACCCCAGCCAGGCGGCCACCAACCTCACAAAGTGGATCAGCAGCTGCGCAGACGACCTCGCCCCTCTGAGGACCCCGCCTAGTAGACCCGGCAGCAAGAAAGCCCCATGGTTCACCGACGAACTCAAGAGCTCCAAGAGGAACTGCCGAGCCCTCGAGAAAGCCTGGCGCAGAGACCCAACACCGGACAACATGACTGCCCTCAAGCTCGCCACCCGAAAACACCAACAACTGATTCACGCCACCAAGAAAACTGCATTCAAGGAACGACTGGACAACAACGCACACAACAGCAAGGAACTCTTCAACATCGTCAAAGAGCTCTCCAACCCCAACGCTGGAAACGACGACATCACCCCTTCACAAGACCTCTGCAACTCCCTCGCCTCCTACTTCTACAACAAGATCGCGGACATACACAACTGTTTCAGCACTCAACCGACGCACGCCACGACCGAACTACCGCCCCCCACCACCACCCTCCGCGCCTGGACCCCGATCAGCACCGAAGACACCGTCCACACGATGAACTCCATCCACTCCGGATTTCCGACCGACCCCTGCCCTCACCACGTCTTCAACAAGGCCGACGCTGTCATCGCACCCCACCTGCGGGACATCATCAACACCTCCTTTGACACCGCTACCTTCCCGGAGAGCTGGAAGCACGGCAAACTCAGCGCTCTCCTAAAGAAGCCATCAGCCGACCCCACCGACCTCAAGAACTACCGCCCCATCTCGCTGCTCCCGTTTCCTGCAAAAGTCATCGAGAAGACCGTCAACAAGCAGCTGGCCGCCTTCCTCGAGACGAACGGATCCCTTGACCTCTCGCAGTCTGGCTTCCGGGCCAACCAAAGCACCGAGACCGCCCTGATCGCAGCCACCGATGACATCCGAGCCCTGCTCGACAACGGAGAAACAGCGGCCCTCATCCTCCTAGACCTCTCCGCGGCTTTCGACACTGTCTGCCACCGTACCCTAGTGCAGCGCCTCAGCAATGTCGGAATCCAGGAGAAGGCACTGGAATGGATCATCTCCTTCCTCGCCGGAAGGACACAGAGAGTCTGCCTCCCCCCGTTCAGATCAGAAGCCACCGAAGTCATCTGCGGCGTTCCTCAAGGCTCCTCGCTCAGTCCAACCCTCTTCAACGTCTACATGAGCCCCCTCGCAGCCATCGCACGCCAACACAATCTCAACATCATCTCCTACGCCGACGTCACCCAGCTGATCCTCTCCCTCACCAACGAACCCGCCACCGCCAGAGCCAACCTACACGAAGGGATGACAGACGTAGCCAAGTGGATGATGAACAGCCGCCTGAAACTGAACTCGGACAAGACGGGAGTCCTCATCCTGGGATCTTCACCCTCCGCCTTTGACGACTCCTGGTGGCCCCCCGCCCTGGGCAGCGCACCCAAACCAACAGACCACGCACGCAACCTGGGCTTCATCCTGGACTCCTCCCTCTCCATGACCAGACAAATCAACGCCGTCTCCTCGTCTTGCTTCAACATCCTGCGCATGCTACGTAAGATCTTCCGGTGGATCCCCACCGAGACCAGGAAGACGGTCACCCAGGCCCTCGTCACCAGCCGTCTGGACTACGGCAACTCCCTCTACGCCGGTACCACCGCCAAACTCCAGAAGAGACTCCAGCGGATCCAGAACGCCTCAGCACGACTCATCCTGGACATCCCCCGTCGCAGCCACATCTCCGGACACCTGAGAGATCTGCACTGGCTCCCGGTCAACAAGAGAATCACCTTCCGTCTCCTCACCCACGCACACAAAGCCCTACACAACCTAGGCCCAGGATACCTCAACAGCCGCCTCAACTTCTACGCTCCCACACGCCAGCTTCGATCGACCGGCCACGCCCTCGCCACCGTCCCCCGCTTCCGAAGAGCCACCAGAGGGGGAAGGTCCTTCTCCTACCTGGCCGCCAAGACTTGGAACTCCCTCCCGACCCACCTCCGCCTGACCCAGGACCACCTCGCCTTCAGGAAGCAGCTCAAGACCTGGCTGTTCGAGCAGTAGCGGACCCCCCCCCACCCCCTCCCCTAGCGCCTTGAGAGCCTCCGGGTGAGTAGTGCGCTATATAAATGCTTTGATTGATTGATTAATTGATTGACTGATGAGGTCCATGTAGGCTGAAACCAGTCTAAATGTGCTTGTTTTCTTATCCGGAGGAGACCAGCCTATGCAGCTCGGGCTGCACTGTTCGTATTGCATTCGCAGAAAGGCAGGTTTGCATTGGCTGGTCTCTGACTATAGAGGCGCAATAGAAGCAAAGTGAGGGACTGAAATGTGGCACTGAGTGATCACCAGTTGTTTTGATTAATTTAAACATTCCTTGTATCAGTGTGTTGCTTTCGCAATTAGTAGACAGACAAATAAAGAGGGAAAGGTCTGTAAAACAAAAAGGAAAACAAGAGTGTGAAAATGTTTTGTGATGCACAATAAAATGCTTTGCTAATATGGAACTCTGAGATGCTTCAAACAAATATATCAATAGGTGGCGCTATTACACGTGTATTATGTTTTAAGCAAAATCGGAGCGTCTGCATGACCTGCCGTGGGAGAACGACCAGTTCACGTCAAACCTGGATGAACTGTCTGTGACACATCTTATAATGGCTTGTCATGAAACAGTATTTTTTTTTAACTGAACACGTTGGTATGATCAATGTGCACAAAAGCGTCACTTCAGCATGTGTGTGCTAATCACGTAACTATGTAGAGCATGGAATCTGCAATATGCCGATCAGAAAGTGAGTAGCACTGATTTTATTGACGAATTTTGCCTGCCAAATTAAATATTGTATCGCACAGTTTTTGTTATATGTTCAGTACAGTACTGGGATCCAGAAACAGCAATGAATGTTTGCTCGGCATAGCAATCATTTAGAATTTCATAGCAAGGTTAGCAGGTGCAGAATTGTACACTTTAATAAATTCCAATTTCTACAAATCTACCGAAACGGCACAATAAACGCGTCACTTTATAATTTCATTCTCTCTCATCATACTTTTAATTCTGGGCATTCTCGATAATAACAACAGGGCGGCTGAGGCAGATCTGTAATTCGTATTCATTAGTTTAGGTGGAAACTTTTATTGAAAAATATAACAAAGAAACCAGCTGAGATTGGACATCAAAAACTTTGTAATGATAGCTGCAAACGGGTCTAGCAGACTCCAAGTAAAAAACAAATCAACAAAAAGTCACGTGATCCGGATCTACCAAGGACACCGTCCAAACTTTAGGTGAGGAAACCGCCCACACACGTCGAGGCAAAGGGGGGCGTAGCATCTAAAACATATCTGATGTGAGTAAACAGGTGCCTGTAATGGCTGGATAGAACTGCGTGTGCCAGAGTGTCTCTTTCCAAAATATTAAAGTGAAACTCATTAAAAACGTGCAGATGAGAGGGAAGAAGATTTAAGGGATTTAAATTATGAGAGGGAGAATTATGTTGGAATAAGCTAGCTGCACTGTAAGAAACTAACATGCCAAACAGAAACTTATAACTTGCTGCCGGTGACATGATGCAGCTAAGACCAGACCACGAGGTTATGCCAGGCAAAAGGTCCAGCGTGATTCGTATCCTACTGTGCGACCGAACAACAGGACCCATTTCCCAAGCGAAGGCTCCTTCCAAACTATCAAAATGGCGCCACCATGTGCTTAGTTTCGAGTCACATAGAATTTTTTTGCATTGCAGTGGATAATATGTCAGGTCATTTCCTCTACATCACATCAAAGTCATCATTTGCCTCAATGGTGCATCAAGGATGCATTGGCCCCCAATTCAAGCAAAAAAAGCTCAGTTGACCAGGCAAAAGCCAGCCACGGGTGGGTCCAACGGGCACCCTCACACCTATTACCCATGAAGCAAGTTTCAGAAACTGTCTTACATGGTGGAGCCAGAGCTATTATGCATCAGTTTTGACTCACATTTGTTACCACTGTCTACTCAATTTAACCCCCTCTTTGTGGGAAGTATACATTGTGTTATTCGGACACAGCTTGCCACATCTGGGTTGCAGGGATTCATGACCTGCCAGCTTGCCCACGGAAATGGGTGGGTTGCATTGAGGGAGTCTCCAGTCATTCTCTTTGGAAAGCCAGTTATGAGGAAGCAGTAATGGCTGTATGGGTTCTCATTACACACTGCAGGTGTGCTATGATTTGCAGCAATCCCCTATGAAAATCAAACCTCTTCAGGCTTCCTGATCAGTGAAATATGCAGGTGCAAATGCTATCTGAACATTTCCTGATGCTATTTGCGTGCCTTATGATTTTTGGCACCTGTTAGAGAAGGCTGCTTGGAGTTATGGTCCATTCTGTCCTGTATTTAACAATATATTTCATGCACATTTATTGTGCAACCCCTTCTGTACGAAGGTTACAGTTGTTTTGAGTTTTGATTTAGATTGGTTCCTTCACACTATAAGGAACATTGATATTGGTATTTACATTGCACTTTCTACCCTGACGAGGTGCTGAAGTGATTTCTGATGGGTAGCTCGCTGCTCTGTTGCATGCCTTCTGAGTGACAGAATCCTAGAGATGGCACTGGGGCCAATCAGCCAGGCAAAACTACATCAATCAATGTAGGAGTGACCGATCCCAGACCCGGGACTGGTGCCAAACCACCAGGAAGAACAATACAACTCAGGAGTGACGGAATCCTGGCCCCTGGACTGGTGCCAAACAACCATGAAGAACAATATGGATTCAACTCAGGAGTGACAGAATCCTTGCCTGTGGCACCAGTGCCATGCGACTAAGGAACACAGCTAGAAGTCACATCAGCTGACGACTATATCTGTCTACCTAACAGCTTAATACTTTTTGGGTTAAACCACAGATCATCTACCTTGGTGTCTGTCTCAATCGACCAGATCACATAGTATTTTTTTGTGTCTTAGCACTGCAGGACCTATGTTGACTCCATGCAGTGTCTGTAGGAGTAGTGTGTTAAGTTAGGTTAAGTGATAAAAGAGCAAGGGACGAAGAGTTGCAATAGAAGTAATTAGGGCATAAGGGCATAAGGGCACATCAGGCTGTAGCATAAATCCGAATTTATAAATGACTTTCACCACTTTGTTACCAAGAGTTGGCAATGGCAGTCAATATGCTTGCTAGGGTCCATACAGGAATACCAGAGAAGTCAGCAGTGCCATGCACTGGGAGTGCTAGAGTAACAGCACATAGCATGCACAAGTTGCAAGAAGCCATGTAAATGTCTATTGAGTCACACAAGAGTTAAAGAAGATCAGCACCTACTGGGCACTGGTTACAGGCATCCAGATAAATGCCAATTAGGTCCACACAGGAGTATGGTAAGTGTCACTTGTGGCATGCACAGGTTACCGACAGCCAGACAGATGCCAAATACAGTCTTCGTGCAGCGACAGAGGAGGAAACAAGCACTGGCGTTGCCAATAGGTCTCGCAGTAGGAAAGTTTGAGCTATTGGTTGTGTAAATGACAAAGCCCTTTATGTATTCTAAATGATAACAACAGTGAAAGGCATTGTTATTTGCCATTGTAATAGTTCCACCTGTCGTACTGCGCGATCTATTGGCAACGTGAGTGTTGTTCGTGTGTGAGTGGCGTTGTGTGTGTGAGTGGCGTTGCGTGTGTGAGTGGCGTTGCGTGTGTGGCGTTGCGTGTGTGAGTGGCGTTGCGTGTGTGAGTGGCGTTGCGTGTGTGAGTGGCATTGCGTGTGTGAGTGGCGTTGCGTGTGTGAGAGGTGTTGCCTGTGTGTGAGGCGTTGGCTGTGTGATTTGTGTTGCCTGTGTGAGTGGCGTTGCCTGTGTGAGTGGCGTTGGCAGTGTGAGTGGCGTTGGCAGTGTGAGTGGCGTTGCATGTGGCAGTGGCGTTGCATGTGTGCGTAGTTGAGTGGCGTTGCATAGTTGAGTGGTGTTGCGTTGTTTAGTGGCGTTGCATGTGTGAGTGGTGTTGCATGTGTGAGTGGCGTTGCATGTGTGAGTGTCGTTGCGTAGTTGAGTGTCGTTGCGTAGTTGAGTGTCGTTGCGTAGTTGAGTGTCGTTGCGTAGTTGAGTGTCGTTGCGTAGTTGAGTGTCGTTGCGTAGTTGAGTGTCGTTGCGTAGTTGAGTGGTGTTGCGTTGTTTAGTGGCGTTGCATGTGTGAGTGGTGTTGCATGTGTGAGTGGCGTTGCGTAGTTGAGTGTCGTTGCATAGTTGAGTGGCGTTGCATAGTTGAGTGGCGTTGCATAGTTGAGTGGCATTGCGTAGTTGAGTGGCGTTGCGTAGTTGAGTGGCGTTGCGTAGTTGAGTGGCGTTGCGTAGTTGAGTGTCTTTTAGTAGATGAGTGGCGTTGCGTAGATGAGGGTGAGGTGTTGAGGGTGAGTAAGGATGAGTGAGAGTGAGGGTGAGTGAGGTGTTGAGGGTGAGTGAGGAGTTGAGGGTGAGTGAGGTGTTGAGGGTGAGTGATGGTGAGGTGTTGAGGGTGAGGTGTTGAGGGTGATTGAGGTGTTGAGGGTGAGTGCGGGTGAGGAGTTGAGGTGGAGGCGTTGAGTGTGAGTGAGGGTGAGTGTGAGGTATTGTCATTGAGTGTGAGTGAGTGTGAGTGAGGGGGTGTGAGGGTGATGGGGGGTGATGGTGAGGGTGTGTGAGCGTGAGGGTGTGTGAGTCTGAGTGTGAGTTATTGTCATTGAGTGTGTGTGAGTGTGAGTGAGGGGGTGTGAGTGTGTGAGTGTGAGGGTGAGGAGTTGAGGGTGAGTGCGTGTGAGGGTGACTGTGGAGTTGAGGGTGAGTGAGGTGTTGAGGGTGAGTGAGGTGTTGAGGGTGAGTGAGGTGTTGAGGGTGATTGAGGGGTTGAGGGTGATTGAGGGGTTGAGGGTGAGTGAGAGTGAGTGAGCGTGAGGGTGAGTGAGGGTGAGTGTGAGTTTGGGTGAGGTGTTGAGGGTGGGTGAGGCGTTGAGGGTGAGTGAGGATGAGTGAGGGTGAGTGAGGAGTGAGTGTGAGTTAGGGTGAGGGGTTGAGGGTGGGTGAGGGTGAGGGGTTGAGGGTGAGTGAGGATGAGTGAGGATGAGTGAGGGTGAGTGAGGGTGAGTGAGGGTGAGTGAGGGCGAGTGAGGGTGAGTGAGGGTGAGTGAGGGCGAGTGAGGGTGAGTGAGGGTGAGTGAGGGTGAGTGAGGGGTTGAGGGTGAGTGAGGGTGAGTGAGTGAGGGTGAGGGGGAGGACCCAGGACCTAATTGGGACACAGACTGGCATTTCTGCTCCAGACGACTAAGAAGCGGCCACAGAGAGCCAAACGATAAAAGCACAACTAACGAGAGGCTGAAATTCTACTTGAATATTCTGCCCGTGTTGCCTTGTTCCTTTTGAAAAGGAGATACCAACGCTGAGCGCTGAGATACAGCGTGGCACTTCCTAGCATTTTCGTGGACCTCAGTCGCGTATTCTGCAGATGCGTACAGAAAATGCTCGTCTATAGATCCCAACATGGGAGTAGAAAACGGAACATGGGGACTGAACCACCACCACAACGGACACGACCATCTGTCGGGCCAACCCGAACCGTTTGCTGCAAATGGCGGCATGTGCGCTGCAAAACAAGGGGGTGGGGGGCTGCAGCGCACAGCCCACCCCTCCAAAGCAATCGACAGAAGAAGCATGGCGTCCTTTTCTGACCCAGGTGCACGCGAGAAAAGGGCGCGCGTGCAAAACGAAAGCAGACGCCTTTCACGATGTTGATAAACACGATTGATTTTTGCCATGCATGAAAAACCATGAATGGAGGAAGAGGGAGCCAGCGAGCAGCCAGCCAGGCGGTGGAAGCGGTGCGAGCACTCGGACAGGAGAAACGCGACGTGCACCAGAAACAAAAAACGCCGGATGGGGGCGGGAAAGCCTGGTGGGAGGCGTGGAGAGAAGCCTGATGCGAGAGGCTGAAATTCTACTTGAATATTCTGCCCGCGTTGCCTTGTTCCTTTTGAAAAGGAGATACCAACGCTGAGCGCTGAGATACAGCGTGGCACTTCCTAGCATTTTCGTGGACCTCAGTCGCGTATTCTGCAGATGCGTACAGAAAATGCTCGTCTATAGATCCCAACATGGGAGTAGAAAACGGAACATGGGGACTGAACCACCACCACAACGGACACGACCATCTGTCGGGCCAACCCGAACCGTTTGCTGCAAATGGCGGCATGTGCGCTGCAAAACAAGGGGGTGGGGGGCTGCAGCGCACAGCCCACCCCTCCAAAGCAATCGACAGAAGAAGCATGGCGTCCTTTTCTGACCCAGGTGCACGCGAGAAAAGGGCGCGCGTGCAAAACGAAAGCAGACGCCTTTCACGATGTTGATAAACACGATTGATTTTTGCCATGCATGAAAAACCATGAATGGAGGGAGAGGGAGCCAGCGAGCAGCCAGCCAGGCGGTGGAAGCGGTGCGAGCACTCGGACAGGAGAAACGCGACGTGCACCAGAAACAAAAAAATGAAACGCCGGATGGGGGCGGGAAAGCCTGGTGGGAGGCGTGAATGCGCGAGGGGAGGCAGGCGGATTGGGAGAGAAGCCTGATGGGGGCGGGAGAGCCTGGTGGGTGGGCGTGAATGAGGGGAGGACTGGGCTGGGCTTGCATGCGGATTGGGAGAGAAGCCTGATGGGGGCGGGAGAGCCTGGTGGGTGGGCGTGAATGAGGGGAGGACTGGGCTGGGCTTGCATGCGGATTGGGAGAGAAGCCTGATGGGGGCGGGAGAGCCTGGTGGGTGGGCGTGAATGAGGGGAGGACTGGGCTGGGCTTGCATGCGATGCGCGTGCATGTTGACGGGCACTGCATGAAAACCGCGGGCTGAAAGCCCTTTGGTTTGAAGAGAAAATAGCCGACTTGAATTCTCCCCATTTCCCATTCCTGCGGAATGGTAAAGGCTCGACCTAAAAATGGCATACACTGGTTACAGTCAGTCAGATAAAAGGCCAATTGGCTCACCCAGGACTGACAACGGTACAGAACATAGTGTGCAATGGTTACAGTAAGCCAGATAAATGGGCACTGGCATTTGGGGGGTTTTGTTAGGTCCATCCAGGAGAAACAGAGGTATACAAACAAATGTAACAAAAGCATGTTTGAAACTAAAAAAGATTGTACCTCCAAGGACTCTTTCTGGATGGCACATGAGTATTGTTTCTTGTAGATGTCGAAAATGGTGGGTGTTAAAAATTGGGGTATTGGCTGAGGGGGTCAAACCCTACTCAAACAGAAACAGAAACCACACTCCCTCTCAGGGTGAAGCACAAGCAAACCCCAAATTAACCTATACTTAACACTCTGGTATCTTGGCACAAAAGCAGTCATGCTTAACTTAGACACAATGTTTAAATTATTTGTGCCAGAAACCGGTCCTTGGAAGCTTGTTTCCGGTCCAGGGAAGACATGGCTTGGCAGTTTGGGCTGGACCGTTCCCATGAGGCACAGGGTCAGACTGATTTGCATATAGCCATGTCTGAACTGGGGTGGCAGAGTGGGCTAAAGAATGGTGATGGATTAAACCCAGATCTTTTGACTGGGTGTGAGTGTTTGATTGATTCAGATGCTCCGTCCATCACCACCCCCTTTTGTACCGCTTTTGGCCGTCATAAGTGTGGCAGGGTATGCTCAGACGGGAGTGCCTTGCTCACTTTGCCACTGGATTCAAGCAAGCCGGGCTGAAGACGGCTAGAATGCCAGAAACCGGTCCTCGGAAGCTTGTTTCCGGTCCAGGGAAGACATAGCTTGGCAGTTCGGGCTGGACTGTTCCCATGAGGCACAGGGTCAGACTGATTTGCATATAGCCATGTCTGAACTGGGGTGGCAGAGTGGGCTAAAGAACGGTGATGTATTAAACCCAGATCTTTTGACTGGGTGTGAGTGTTTGATTGATTCAGATGCTCCGTCCATCACCACCCCTTTTGTACCGCTTTTGGCCTCCATAAGTGTGGCAGGGTATGCTCAGACGTGAGTCCCTTGCTCACTTTGCCACTGGATTCAAGCAAGCCGGGCTGAAGACGGCTTGAATGCCAGAAACCGGTCCTCAGAAGCTTGTTTCCGGTCCAGGGAAGACATGGCTTGGCAGTTCGGGCTGGACTGTTCCCATGAGGCACAGGGTCAGACTGATTTGCATATAGCCATGTCTGAACTGGGGTGGCAGAGTGGGCTAAAGAACGGTGATGGATTCAACCCAGATCTTTTGACTGGGTGTGAGTGTTTGATTGATTCAGATGCTCCGTCCATCACCACCCCCTTTTGTACTAAATTATTTGTGCAGCACACAAACAGTAATCAAGTGAACACACAACGCAAACCAATTTAGAAAAATTAAGTTAAATTATTTCACACCAAAATGACAAAACACCAATCAGTGGAACCGGACATATACAAGTTTCAATATTTAAAGAGGAAATGGCACCTAAAACCATAAAGCGCAAACTGGTTATCTGGTCACGCTGAAAGTTCAGGCCGACCGTGATGACCATGGGCCAGCTATAGGGCCCAGGTTAAGCCTGCTGAACAAAAGTATCCTAAATTCTGGTTGCGGAGCAATGCGTAGACCCACATCAAGGATGCCTAGTGCAGCTGAAGCGATGCGAAATCCTTGTGTGGAGATGAATTGCACAGCTTTGTTCCAAGGTAGCTGTGATGGTCATGCGATGTTCTGCGTGGCAATGCATCACGCAACGGCGGTTGTGAGGGGCTAGGATGCGAAGTCTTGCATCTAGAATGCATTGCACAGGGGTTCCAATGTAGAATCTTACTGGGACCAGAGAAGCGCTAGCAGAGCTTTTTGGCCCACTTAGAAATTCCAGGTCTGGGTGTCACCACATGGGGAACAGAGCTCAAAGTTGGCAGAATCCAGGGACGGGATTGAAGGTTGTTGAACCTTGTTCTGTCCCTGAGGCTCTGATCAGGAGGCCTGCCAACTGGATCTTGGAGTCACTCTGTTGGTCCTGAGTTCAAGATGCAAGTCCACTCCTTCACTCAGGCAGCAGGGCAACAGAGTAGCAGTGCTGCTTGCAGAACAGCACAACAGTCCTTCTGAGTCTTCCACAGGTGTACTTAAGAGTTGGGTCTGAGGGTCTAATATTAATATATGGTGCCCAATTCAAAGTAGACGAAGGTTCTAGAGAATTCCCTTTGAAGTCCTTGAAGTTCCCTGACTTCCCTGCCCTGGCTCCAAGCTGACTGACAAGTCCTTTGTGTGAATTTAGGGCCAAACCTATTCAGTTGCAAGTGGGGCTGTGCCTAGCTCTACCCTCTGATCCTGCCAGTTGAAGGCCCATCCAGGCACACCTAATCCCTCTCTTGTGTGAACTGTCTGGGAGTAATAAACAAAGTATAACTGTCAACTACACCCATTCATGTGACCCAGGAACAGGTGGCAGACGCCACATGATTAAGACAAGAAAATGTCACCATGGTTAGGACAAGAAAATTGCTACAGCAAACAAATGATGGACGGAATGCTGACAATGCAAACATTCTCCCAGAGTCAAAAGATCTGGGTTAAATCTATTGTTCTTTTGCCCACTACGAAACCCAGTTTGGACACAGCCATATGCAAATACGCCTTAACCCTGTGCCCCATGGGAACAGTCCAGACCGAACGGCCAGGCCAGGTCCTCCCTGGACCGGAAACAAGCATCCTGGGACCGGTTTCAGGGTATGTCACCTTTCTTCAGCCAGGCTAGCTTGAATCCAGTGGCACAGCGAGCAAGGGACCCACGTCTGGGCATAACCATCCCACTTAGGGTGAAAAGTGTTACAGCAAACAAATGATGGGCAGAATGCTGGCAATGCAAACATTCTCCCCCAGTCAAAAGATCTGGGTTTAATCCATTGTTCTTTTGCCCACTACACCACCCCAGCTTGGACTCAGCCATAGCCAAATCAGTCTTGAACCTGTGCCCCATGGGAACAATCCAAACCGAACTGCCACGCTAGGTCCTCCCTGGACTGGAAACAAGCATCCTGGGACCGGTTTCAGGGTATGTAACCCTTCTTCAGCCAGGCTAGCTTGAATCCAGTGGCACAGTGAGCAAGGGACCCACGTCTGGGCATACGCATCCCACTTAGGGTTCAAACTGGAATGGGATGGTGAGCAAATGAATGATGGATTGAGGCCCAGATCTCTGTACTCGGGTGAATGTATGACATTGTTCTGCATATTGTCCATCAATTGTTGTTTTTGCATTTGTCACCCCGAGTGGGACGGGCATGCCAAGACGTGGGTCCTGTGCTCTCCATATAGCTGGAAACAAACTATCCTGGCCGAAGAGGGGTGAAACCCCGAAACCGGTCCTAGGATGCTTGTTTCCAGTCCAGGAAGGACCTGGCTTGGCAGTTCGGGCTGGACTGTTCCCATGAGGCACAGGGTCAAGACTGATTTGCATATGGCTGAGTTCAAACTGGAATGGCATGGTGAGCAAAAAAATGATGGATTTAGGTCCAGATCCCTGTACTGGGGTGAATGTAGGACATTGCTCTGCATTCTGTCCATCAACTGTTGTTTTTGCATTTGTCACCCCGAGTGGGACGGGCATGCCCAGACGTGGGTCCTGTGCTCTCCATGCCACTGGAATCAAGCTATCCTGGCTGAAGAGGGATGGTACCTGAAACCGGTCCTAGGATGCTTGTTTCCAGTCCAGGGAGGACCTGGCTTGGTAGTTCTGGCTGGACTGTTCCCTTAAGGTGCAGGGTCAAGACTGATTTGAATATGGCTGGGTTCAAACTGGAATGGCATGGTGAGCAAAAAAACGATGGATTTAGGCCCAGATCTCTGTACTGGGGTGAATGTATGACATTGTTCTGCATTCTGTCCATCAACTGTTGTTTTTGCAAGGAAAAGAAAATACCACCTTTTTAAAAATAGTATTTTCAGAAGCTTGACTTAAAATCCGAATTAACCATTAAAGAGTGCTTTAAATAACAATTCTTTAGATACCAAACTCGACATGTCTACCTGCTCTCAATGAAAAGTTATCACTTATTACTTGTAATAGGTTAACCCAATGTTATCATATCAAAGATGTAGGCCTTGCAGTAGTGAGAAATTATTTTAAGACTATTCACTACCAAAACATGTCAAAGTTAAAAGTACATGTCCAACTGTTTAAATACAAATACACTGCACCCTGCTCTGGGCTTTGTAAGGCCTACCACAGAGGTGACTTATATTGTACTAAAAAGAAAGGTTTAGGCCTGGCAAAAGGTTTATTTTGTCAAGTTGAAATGGTAATTTAAAGCTTAACACACAGGCTGCAAGGGCAGGCCTGAAAAATGTTTCAGTGAATGACACATTCAGTACTCCAGGGTCACTAGTAGAATTTAATTTACAGGCCTTTGTTACACGTACTACCACTTTATTATTCAGTTATTTATTACTTATTAATATTAAGTAAATTAAATGTGCCAATTGGATGTAAGCCAATTTTACCATGTTGAAAAGAGAGAGCCAAGCACTTTAGCACTGGTTAGCAGGGGTAAAGTGCGCAGAGTCCTAAAGGTAACAAAAACTAAGTCAGCGCAAACAGGAGGCTGTAAGGCAAAAGGTTGAGGGGGGAAACCACACCAAGAATGCCAGGTCCAACAGTGAATCTTTTGTGTTCCTGCTAAAAGTGGACTGCAAGAACTGCAAGAACAGAGGCTCTGACCTAAATCTCTTCCAGGCCAGAAGAGACCATATTAGGGAGTTGCTTTGGGGAGTCACATTTTATCTTAGACACCTCTAACCACAGAAAGCCTATGTAATATGATGCCCTGCAGAATGTTAAGAAAAACGCTACAACCTTGTCACTTGACACATTCAGATGAGATTACATCAGAGGTTTGAATGCAAACTGATGTCAGCCTTGCAACCAATCTTGTTTGTACCAATGTAGATGTGAGTTTTCAATGAGATGCTCATGGAATCCGCATGAGTGGTGTATTACACCCACATTGTAGGACAGAGTGGGTTTTCAGTCACATTCATTCACATTATGTCTTCCTCATTGGTAAAGGTATGTTATCTTTGTGTTTTGGTTTGTTGATACAGCGTACTTTTTTATTGATTTCCATTCCTTATTTACAAGTGTATTGTTTCGCTTTCATTCATTTGTTTTAGTTAACATGAACTTATTTAATAATTTTACATGTTTGTTCTTATTCAAACAGTGCATCTTGAAATGCCTGGCAGAGGTGGTCTTTTGAAGCGGTGTCAGTACATGTACCACTGTTGCACTTATGTTTGTTTAGTGTGTGTGAACTTTCCCCGATGATGTGTGTGCCTCGATGTGCAGTGGAGGCTTGCTAGAAGGCAGCTTTTGATTTTTGTGATGGCCCTCTCCATAATAATGAGGTCTTGGCTGCCGGCTCCGGCAACATTAAACGAGGCGATTATGCTTTAAGTGCCTCCCCACTGCACCTTTACTCCGGTAGTCACCTGTGTTTGACAACTAACTACAGATTACAAATTCCTACCATGGGACTCCACGTCTGCTTGACTGGGCCATGGATGTTTACAGCAAACCAATTGCATTTGGCTCCTGAGGTGCAGGTTTGTTTCAACATTAAGTGTGCTGTGCTGCTTTGGGAACAATAGCGCTTTACAAACTTACATTGAACCACAGTCAGTGCCATAACTGCATGTGCTGCTTTACAGACTATCAATTGATACATAACAAAGAGTTATGTATGATTTATGCCATTTTTCCTTAAGCCTATTTTAGGACCAGAGTTTCAGTGCGCACATATTTTGCTTGATGTTGAAAGTCAAGCCCCTATGTGAAGCTTGTGTGTGTATTGGTTTCTTCATAGTGCGAGTCATTTAGGAATATGCTGTTTTAGTTGTCAATGATAATCAATCTACCCGACAGAAGACACTGGAAAACTAGCAGATCTGTTCTGAAAGCAGGCTCTTTGCACTGTAGCAAATTAATTTGTTAATCAATATTTTGGCGCCAGATATCAAATTATTTATAAACTTAGTATTAATTATGCAAATTAACTGTACTCGTGGGTGTTTTCTGCTGGAGGTAATCAAGTTGTACAGTATGCACATAATAATAAAGTGTACTGTGTTCTCTCTTCAAGGGTGCAGACAGTGAAACAGACTTGAGGTGAAGTCAGTTCAGGTGCGACTACCTGACTTTAATTAAACTTCTATACCTTGGGCAGTTCCTACTAGACAATCCGATTCCTTCCAAGCAAAGAAAACACAAATATTATTTTTTTTATCCTCAAGGTGTTCTTCATATCACATCATCGACACTTTTATATTGTACAAAATTACTAGAGGGTAGTATTATAAAATTCTCTCCTTATTGAAAAGGAACAACAAATATATAAACACATATTTCCGAAAAATTCAAAAACAATACCAAGAAACCTTTTATCTGTAGAGGATAAGACAATCAAATGTTGTCCGCCCTAGATCTGAGAAGACAGCCCATGATAATTGAATTAGCCAGTTGCATTTTTAGTAAAGAGAGTACTGAATTATATTTGACTGTGTCTCTTTACGAAAAAGCAGGATATTAACAAAAAAGTGGCAACTCTCTGGATAAACTGTCAATCCACACTGCACTGCAAAGTTTTAAGACTCACAAAAGAAGCAACAATAACAATTCATTGCCTGAGACCTTCATAATGTACAAATGTAAAGGAATTGAATTCAGATAATTTAGAGCATAACCCATTTTTTCTTAACCCAAATTGCGTGTTATTTCCCTATTGTGACCAATCTGAGCTCTGCTGATTAGGATCTTAACAAAAAGTATTCTTTTTTTACATTTTTCTTCACAATGAGAACTTTTTACCACTTGATATCTTCCATTCCCGCTACAGACTTAGTTTTTTTTTATTCAGGTTCCATACATTTAGGCATCACTTAACATTGGTTTTATATAGATGCTAGTTACTTTAGAAATTCAAATAAGCTTGAGAAATATACTGCAAAGGGTTTTGAATACCATCAAGATTACAATTACATTAACCAATCCCTTGACACTCCTCTGTCAATCACAGTAGGGTGCCACAAATGCAGATACATCTGGATATTTGGTAGAGGTTGAGCAGTTATAACTGATACCTCAGCATCTCTGATAACATCATCCATAATGCTGAATTTTATATTCCTGTATGAAGCTGAACAAGGTTTTTTTAGAAGAAAAGAGGAAAAATGGTCTATGGTCATATGCAGCATAGGTTTACTGTCTGTACAAGGACAGGTGCGTTGACATAGACTAGCTCATGAAGGCAACTCCTGCTGAGCACAGTGAAGACCACATGCTGCATGAATTGGCTACCCAGAAAAGTTTGAGTTCAGGCAGTAATCCCTGCTGCACAGGGTAACGGCCATGTGCAGCTATTGTTGGCTGCTGAGACACGTTTCACCGTTGGGTCTGGCTCAAAACCTCTTGCAACCAGCGCTAAGTAAAGTCAAAGGTTGGGTGCCCCTGGATTTACCCACCTGTGGAGGACCGAGTCCATGGCCATGGTATAGAGTCATGCCCCAGTGCAGTGGATAAAGACTATGTAAGGTGGAGGGTTATTGTGGACTGTTGGGTGGAGGACCTCACTGACAATTATGCTTAGAATGTTCACGGCTCAAGGATGTACATTGTAAGGGTGAGCCACTCAGAGATGGTTTAGCTCAGGGTGTAGTTGTATGCGTGCCCATAAGGCTAAAATCCTTGCAGTGAACTGAGGACTGTGTGTAGTGTGTGCTGTCCGTAGGCTCTGGTTGAAGGTGCAAAATCAGTGGCCAGTCTTTGCTGCACGCTGCCAAAGGTTATGTATTCTGGGTTGGTTGGTCACAGAGTACTGGGCACAGTAGTTCTGTTCTAGAGCCTAACTCTAAGTGCACAAAGTTAATGGTGGAGTATTGGTATAACTGCATGATGTCATCAGTGATGCAACACCGATGTTTTTGTTGATGTTATCAATGATATCATTAAACTTGAGGAGTGAGGTAACGTGTGAGGTTATAAGCATGATGGGGGTGGAAGCTATGGTTAGTTTGTAAGTTTACTGAAACATAACTGACAACTCTCATTGTTTTTTGTTTGGTTTTGTAACCCCACTTTAACCCCTTAAGCGCTGCTGTCGGCCAACGGTGGTCGCGAGCGCTACCTCCCCAGTGCTGCGCACGACCGTTGGCCGACGGGCCAGCGCTCGTTATTCGAACGTTCAGCACTGGGTGCTGAACGTTCGAAGCAGCTAAGGTGTTAACTTTCTAGTTTTAGTGACTCTCACTCGTGTGAGGTTGTGTGTGTGTGGGTGTGTGTGTGTGTGTGTATGTGTGAGTGTGTGTGTGTGTTTCTGTGTCCCAACAAACTTGTGAAGTCCTCGCCACAATATCTGGCAGGGTTGATGAACAGAATAGCATAAATTCCAAAATGACATTCCTCAAAGACAAACACCTCTGTGCATTTGAATGTGTAAAGGCAGCAGTTAGACCTACCTCAACACAGTTTTAGGCCATAAACAAGTGGACGCCTTTTCATGTTGCAAAATTAACAATGTGAATATTTGTTTTGCTTTATCTTCATTTGCATTGAACAGAGGAAACTCTTACCCTAAACTAACTTAGGTGTTGACGATTACAATATTGGGTGTTAGCAGCTTCCCTTACTATTTGAAATGGACACACAGTTCCGTTTTGGCAATCACTCTGCAGGGTTATGATGTACGATGCTGTTTTGGGAAAACTGTAATGTTATGACGTCCAACCCTGTTTTATGACCACTGCAGTGGTAAGATGTCAAGACATGTCTTAAAAACATTGCAACTGTGTAATAAAATCGCACGGCTCACACAGCTCAGCTTTGGGAGCGTCTTCAGTTGTTAAAAAACCCCCTCTCTTTTATGGGAGTGCACTGCAGTCATGTGAGGCACCAATCTCTCTAGGAGCATATTGCAGTTTTATTGTTCACTGGTCTGCTACAGAAATAGTCTGTCCTCGTACTCTCAAAAACGAGTTGAAAAGGAGTAAACTGTCCTCACACCATGGCAATAGTTGCCATTCTTTCCTTTTAATTGTCGACTGTTGTACTGCCATTTTAGTCCCTCGTCTATTTTGGTGGTCACTGCCAAGTTTGAAGACTTTTACATAGTTGACCTGTCCCATTTTTCGGTTTGTAAATCTTGGAAACCTAGAGGTGGGGCTCTCAGGGATGAGAGGTTGTCACCGGGTAAAAGGGCTATTATGAATATGGGGACCGTAAAAAAAAGAAACTTTCAAGGGTGAAGAGACCTCCAGTGTGATGAAAGATCTGAATTTGGGGGCTGTCTGGATGAGGTGGATGTCAGGGTGTGAGAGGTCTTTGGTCTTGCGGCATCTGTTGTGTTTTCTGTGTGTGAGCAAGCATACACTAGCAAAGGCCATATACATTTTCAGTGTGTGAGAGAAGCTTGTCCCACTGTCTGAAGGTGTTTATATGTATAAGTACTTGGGTGGACAATTGAACAATAATTTATGTTTGACTACAGATTACTACAATGAACCAATTAACGTTACTGATGTGTTCTCCTAAAGACTTTCTATTGAACCATCAATTGAGGTTTATCATGGTAACATTACCCCCAACTTAACCTGAGGTGCTCCATTTTGGTTCCCGACCTTGGGCCAACCTAATGATTTCTTCGAAGGCTTAGGCTTAAGGAAGCTCTTCAGATTCTGGAAAGAAGGTTTGACATCTAATTGGTCCATTTTTCCATTGTTAATGCTCACATGGCTGTTTGCATCTGATGGATCTCCTCCAAAGAGATTGTGGAACTGTATGTAATCTCTACTGCCATGAAACACCCTCCTACCAATTACTATCATTTTTTTAAAATTAGCCAATCATGTTGAATTAGAGAATCCTTTCTTTAATTAAACATGGCAAAAAAGGTTTTTCCAAGAAATACCAGAGATGTGCTTAATTAAAACTCTAAAATGTCTGTCATTGAACAAATCTAGTATCTATTGTAAGAATTTGAACTTTTTTCTGGGTAACCCCTACTTTAGACAGTTGGATATTTTAAATTGTCCAACTAAAAGTCTGATATTAATGAGAATTAGATTCAGTCTCCTATCGTTATTGAAAATGGTGGGAGCGTTATGAGGGATGCCAACGGCTTTTGTAATTTTTAATAGTGAGATTAAATCCTTAGAGCACCTGTAGATCAAATTGTCAAACATTGGCTGGTCTAAGATTAAGAATGTATATCGCATGCCGTAACACCAATGTTATGATAACTGTGACAAACTGAACTTTTCTTACCTATTAAATTCCTTTGACAAAAGTATAATTTATTTAGTAATTCATCATCTCAATACTTTTATTGGATTTTGGAACAAAAGTAATTCTGAATGTTAATTTATATGGCTTTGTAAAACTAAAATAGCAAGAATAATATTAATAATAATAATATTATTAATAATAGTAAAGGATTTGTTTGTGCTCGATATGCTAATGTACATGAAGAAAATAAAAAACAGACTTCACTTTTCCACTAATAGGTAAATGTTCTGACTTAAGCAACAACAAGTGAGAAAGATGCTTAGCTGTTATAAATGATGACAGTCTGTATCGAACCCAACAGAGAAGCACAGTTCCAATAAGCCTGGATGACTGGCTAAAGAACAGGAGCTGTGTCCTACCCAGTGGTTAAGATACAAAACAATAGGTGCCGGGGCTCTTGTCAGGAGGCAGCTTGAACTAGCCCATTTCTCCGGTTAGCGCTGCCTAAAACAGAACCAACTGCTAACCATGAAAGTGGGGAGAGTATGTGGCATAATGGCCAGAGCTGCTGACTTCAGAGCTGGGGAACCAGGTCTGAGACTCGTTGTTGGCTCAACATCCTGTGATTCTGGGCAAATCGCTTAATCTCCCCGTGCCTACCATAAATGAATGTGTCCTTAACTGGTGCTCATGAAAAGCGCTGATGTTAATGATAAAGTGCTGGTGCTGAGCACTGGAAACCACTGGCTCAAATTAATCACTGCTCCAGCCATTGGTCCTTGCTGGCTAGCACTGATAAAGTGAGGCTAACCCTTGAAGCACAAAGGTCAGCAGGGCTTCAGTTGCATCCCTACTGAGGGTATGTGCATGGGGCCATATTCATGTGTTAAAAGAGCCCGGCTAGCCTGGCTAAGGAATTGCTGCTGTTTTTCACCCCAACCTTCACCCTGTTTGCGTACCAGGAAGGTGTGGGCAGCCCTTGCAAACACAACATCTACCATGCTGCTCCCGCTGTCCTACCAAGAGCGCCGGGATGCTCCTCGGTCCTGACAAATGTGACTTTCTACTACATGTACTACCAATACCGGTGTAACATCTAGGTATGGGCTAACCACTGCCCCACACTACGCTGGCGTGGCATCCTGAGTGCACTGTACGCAGTAGTTTAACTCCTACTATACTCATATTTATAGCTGGTCTACCCCCCTGAAACTGACCTCCTACTATTCTTTCTTCTCTTTATCTCAGGCACATGGACATCAATATCCCCTTCGCTGCGGGGGTAATTCCCCCGCTGTGCTGGGGGGAAGGGGGGTGCGCACAGCGCCCGCATGCTCATGACGAGCTGAGCTCGTCATGAGCTACAGTGCTCTTGTGCTCATGACGAGCTCAGCTCGTCACAGGTGCATTGACTGCCGTGGAATGCTCAGCACAGCAGGGGAATTCTCCCCGCACCTGAGCGTTCCACAGCCCATGACGAGCTGAGCTCGTCATGAGCACCGGAGCACCGTGCCTCATGACGAGCTCAGCTCGTCATGAGCAGGCAAGGTGTTATAGTTCATTCGAGCCAACCCGGGGTCTCATTTCCCTCTGGAGTGTGCTCCCTCTGGCTGTTTTTGCTTGCCTCAAGACTGTACATACCTATTGGTTACTTTACACTGTCATCGGGCTTCTCTGTTATCTACCAGGGTGCGCCGGCTGTGTAAGATGAGTTACTTGATTTATATATCTATTTTTATGCACACAACTGAGTAATGTTTACATAGCAACAGAAAACGACTCTGAGGACATAGTAGGTGTTTTGGGTGTTGGTTGGACAATGTGTATTGTGAACAATAGCGACAGTAGACACATCACCCCTACCTACAAAATTACTGTGGCAGATTAGTGTGTTTATAAGGTAATTAAAAAGATAATTGTCAGATGAGGCTCCCTGAGATCACTTTTACATTGTGAAATAGAGGGAGTGAGTGAGTGCTTTTCAAAATGGAAGAGAGTTTCAGTGCCGTGGGACCAGTAACTGAAAGGAACAACCAATACAAGCTATTTATTGAGGGTTGGTTGCATCTATGAGGTGTGTGATGTCTTAGGGTAGATCTCAGTAGAACTGATGAGTGGTTATTTAACGTGAATTAGGAAATCTTGTACTTTTATTCAACTCTATGTACAACCACTGGCTGGGCAGTCAGGACTGACAACATGATAACGTTTACATTAAGAACTAATGTCTCAATTTCAGTTTTTAGAAATAAATACAGGTAAGGAAGCATTGCTTCCTGCATGTACCTATGAGTAAAAATCATAAACAACGCAAAACTGGAAGCTATAAGCATAAACTATGCTATTTTTCATTTCATGTAGTATAGCACACTCTACAGTCCAACGCTGGTGAGGTGCTGCAGCGTTCGGTCAGTAATCCAGCTCACTTGTGGTACCCAAGTTGAGTCTCCTGCGTCTCTTAAGGTCGTTTCCCATCTTACCCTCTTCAATCCAGTAAAAGACACAAAACAAGCACCTATAACATGGGTAGAACCCAACATCTATGCAACCCATCAAGCGCACCAGTAAAGCAAGGTCCCAACAAAGTATATCTATCTATTTTTTTTATATTGCTAACAACCAAGAGGTAAAAGTCTGCTACATAGATAAATAACTTTAGGCTTCCTGTACGATGCTCATTCACAAACTAGATGAGTGCACATTGCACACTAGTTAGTTTGCAAACGGAGAAGTAATTTGCAATAAAACTTATTTACTAATAACAATT
Organism: Lissotriton vulgaris; assembly: GCF_964263255.1. Taxonomy (NCBI): domain Eukaryota; kingdom Metazoa; phylum Chordata; class Amphibia; order Caudata; family Salamandridae; genus Lissotriton; species Lissotriton vulgaris. The sequence goes on from NC_141691.1 coordinate 578,957,237, forward strand.
TATTAATGTAATAATGTACTATTAGGTTGCATTACAAATTGTCCATTTGCAGGGGTTGACAAACGACTTGCCTCATGAACATTCATTAGGCAGGCCCATTTCTTAATTTGAGGCGGTGGTTGCAGGTGGGGTTCACATGAAGCGATACAAAAGGGGATGATGGACGGAGCGTTTGAGCAAATCAAACACTCACCCCCAGTCAACTGATCTGGGTTTAATCCATCACCATTCTTTAGCTCACTCAGCCACCCCAGTTCAGACATGGCCATATGCAAATCAGTCTGACACTGTGCCTCATGGGAACAGTCCAGCCCGAACTGCCAAGCAATGTCTTCCCTGGACCGGAAACAAGCATCCTGGGGACCGGCTTGGCAGTTCGGGCTGGACTGTTCCCATGAGGCACAGGGTCAGACTGATTTGCATATGGCCATGTCTAAACTGGGGTGGCTGAGTGAGCTAAAGAATGGTGATGGATTAAACCCAGATCAGTTGACTGGAGGTGATTGTTTGATTTGCTCAAACGCTCCGTCTATCATCCCCTTTTGTATCGCAGGGTCCACATGAACTCATTTTTGGGAACCAATACATATTTTTAGGTTTTGCCTAGCAAATGCGTACGAAGTACGCATGCGCTAGGAAAAATCTTATGTTTTGCAGTGGGGAACAGGGACTCGCCCCCTCCTCCCATTGGCTAGCTCCATAAATGGAGGCTAGCCATTGGGAGACGGCTCTGTCCGTCAATCCCGGACCAGATTCGGGGGCGTTCCCGAGAATTTTTCCCTTTTGGTGAAGTCAGCCGAAAGGCTGTTCTCGGGAACGCCCCCGAATCTGGTCCGGCATTGACGGCACCCGGAAGAAGTCCAGGTGAGTGCTTGCTTGATTTTTTTTTGCCCGTTCCCACCCCCTCTCCGTGTCTCCGGACCCCGTTCCCGCCCCCCTACCGCTGCCTCGCTCTCCGTGTCTCTGGCCCCGTTCCCGCCCCCCTACCGCTGCCTCGTGTGTCTGTTCCCGCCCCCCCCCCGCTACCGCTGTCAGTGTGTGGCCGTTCCCTCCCCCCTCCCGCTCTCCGTGCCTTTTCACCCCCCCTCCGTTGCATTGTAAATGCTTGTTAATAAATCGCATATGGGAAACAAATCCGATTAGGCATGCAGTTGTAAAGAGGGGTCTTTCTTTAGTTGTTGGGGTTCGGTGCGCGCTGCTCTCCGTTGGCACGCTGGCTTTGATATTTTTATTATAGGGGCGTTTGGACAGAAACGTAGGAATTTCGGAATTGACATCTGGGAAGGACCACCTAGCCCGTCTCCCAAACTCCCATAACACTTTATCTCCACTGACGTGTCTGGATATCAAAGACTGCACTGTTTCCTACAGCAACTGCTCGAGTCCCGGACTCCCTCCGCATCCTATAACGCACTGCTTTCAATGCCGAGAGGTAGTTAAGTGTATTTACGGTATGCTCCTGACTTCCTTTGCCACCGACCTTGAGGTATACCTTACTTAGGCCTGGGATACCCTTTCCGCACAAACATTTCTTTTTGTTTTTTTCCACGGTTTATACTGACATTTGTTTCCCTCATCTCCTGTAAACTGGGGAGAATAGGTTATCTAATGGCTTCTCGAAGCAAGTCACGTGGTGCAAACTCTACACCATTGTGCCTCTGTGAGTAGCCACTGTCCTTTCTCTGGAGTGGGAGGTAGGCCCCTTGAGTTTGGACAGTGCTGCGGAAAATGCTGCCCTAGTCACATGTATGGTAATATTCCTGTTTCCGGACTCATTCCGGACAAAGTCATGACCGCATGATAGCAGACATTCTTGATTTAGCTTGTGCCGGACAGTCTTCCCTTGCATCAGGAGGGCCCATCTGTGTCCTATGTAGAGCTTTATTAGAGTGAAGCCCATAGCGCTGCACACAGGTTGCACTCAACAGGACCACACAACCGTAAGATATGGAAGTTCCCTTCCCTTCCCACCAAAGCTGTACATGTGAGCCACGTGCATTCAATAAAGCAGCGATAGTCATGTTTACACATAATAAAAGTAAATGATACCAGACTCCTTTAAATAGGAATCAGTACATGCAATTCCCAACCCAACAGCTGGATTGATTTTCCTCTGGATACTGCTTTGAGAGCGCATATTAAAACTGCAGTCTTTCTCCTTTGAGATGTTCTGCAGGTGAAGCATGCCCACTGCTAAATTCACAATGAAAAGCTGTTGACCTCCTTTACTTTCTCTAGCCCTCAAACACCGTGCTCCTTTCTCAATTTCTATAACTTCTGCCTGAGGTCTAGACTTAGATTGCAAACTAATGGCTCCAATGAGTTGACCTGCAAACGAGACCTAGAGCAAGTCCATTGCACTACTGCACCAGGAACTTTACTACAAGTTTGTGCCCACAAACAGCTCCAAAAACCTACGCAGGCAGCAAGCCGTTATTGAACACACACTGGTCTTCTAATTACCACCACACGTGTTGTGACTGCTCAAAAGGATCATTAACTTTTTCTCACTGAGCCTTGTTGCCAGCTCTGCTTAAATGTCTAAATCCACAACACAGACTTCTTTCCACCTCCATACCGTCTTGTTGCTCGCTCATGTCCTGGTGTGCTCGCTCATGACAACACACCCTGCACAGTTAATTGGAGGCATGGGCAAAGCAGTGAGGTGACACTATTTGTACATTGCTACTGCCAGGCTCGAATGGAAGAGTCTCCAATGCTGCTGTTGAGCCTTGACTAGGACTGGCACATGCACCTTGCTGGACAAAAATTCAGCCACAACCCTAAAACAAATAAAGTTCATTTTTATCCATATGTTCTGGAAAATAGACAAGCCTTGTGCTTGTGGATTGTCTGCCGGGGTCTCCATTGTGGAGAGGACTGAATTTTAAGTAATCATGAATACTGGTTGATCATGGACTTATTGTTCCTGGTGAGAGTGGGTCAGTTTCCAAACCTTCTTTTTATAGGTTTTTCCTTTGTGGGGCGTTTTCACATTGCCGGATTTTCCATAAGGTCTCACGAGTCCAGATCCAGGAAGATAGAAGTCTTTATATTTATTAATTTGTGAAAGCCGGGAAACACCCTTAACATCTCGGCCAGTACACCGCAATGCTGTTACATCGCGGTCGTTGCAACGACGGCGATGTAACCACGCTTTGCCATTACAACACAAGTCTTTACATCGACTTGCACTAGATGGCGTGCTAACATTACAAATAGTGTAGTTTACTATCCCAACACCTTCCCTACTGTTAAGTTGACTGGAGTTGGAATAGTAAATTACACTTTTCTAATGTTAGCACGCCATCTAGCGCAAGTCGATGTAAAGACTTGCGTTGTAATGGCATAGCATGGTAACATCGCAGTCGTTGTAATGACCGCGATGTAACGGCACGCATTGTACGGACTCGCATTGTTACATCATACATCCGTGAAAGCCCTTAGAACAAGAGTGTTATAGTAACAAGTTGATAAATGTGTCAAATACTCATTTGATGGTTATGCATAGAATTTCGGCTGATACATTTGGGTGAATGTCATTAAGACAGTTATGGACATATTGTCTAACAATTCTCTATAAAGAGTTTTATGAATTGGTGAGTAATACATCTATAGTGCTAAACAAAACGTAGGTTTCTTTGCTAATGGTTTGTCAATGTACATCTATTTTTTTTTAAATAAAACATTGTATTGTGTTTTTGTGGTACAATCTGGGCCGCGGCCCTACATATACATTTTGAAGGCAAGATAAATCAAAGGTACCATTACATATAGACAATTGTAACACCTGCAAAACCTGCAGGTAAAACAACATAAACATAGTGCAGATAGTCCCAGATCCCATAAATCTTTGTAAATCTAACTGAATACGGGTTCAGACGGTGACCTATTGTAGTGCGGGTTGTTAAGTGGCAATTAGAATGCGGGGACAATTCTTGTCAGGGGGCCACAGATGGAAGGGGGGTAAAATGTACATCTGTTTTGAAAGACGAAAATTGTGGGCGTTCCATACTTACAATCCATATCCAAATATGCTTGTGTGGTAATTGGGGGCTGAGGCATTTTCAAACCCTCCTGTTCTGAAATCGGCAGGTGCAGCCCTAGCCACTAGGCCACATCCCGCCCTTTCTGGGTAGAGGAGCAGGGAGGACACCTTTGGATGTGCTCAGAAGCGGTGTGGTGCTTCAGTGTGTATATATGAATTAGGCTACCTATTTATGTTTAACACAGGAACAGACAGGGTATCTCCCTTGTGTGTCAACTAACAGAGAGGGCCACTTAGGCTTCTATTTGAATCAGGAAATGGCGCTTCTTCGTCTGTACATGTACAATCAGTGTGTGCGCAGGGTCAGTGGCCTGGCATGTGACAGACTGCAGCTCTTACACAAGGACAGTAACGTCCCCACCAACCTCTGATCTTAGCCAACCATGATCAGAACCTTCTTGGCTTTCTTCTCTTTTAGGGGTAGCTAGAGCACAAACATGGCAGTTTTTGCTTTCTTTGAACCTCTTCTGTCCCTGCTTGCCACAGGTTCATTGCCAAGTCTCCAATTGGTTGCCTTGTCCTTGTTTGCTTTCTCTGACCCTCCTCTGACGTTGCTTGATTTCTGTAATCCTAATCTGTCCCTTTTTCTCTGGGGGGGCTCTCTCACCTACCCTGCTTGTTTCACCTGCCTTTGCTTGCCTCTAGATTTGCTCGCAGTGTGTGTGTGTGTGTGTGTGGGGGGGCTCTGTGTGGGTGTGTGAGGGGGGGCTCGCAGTGTGTGGGGGGGCTCTGTGTGGGTGTGTGGGGGCTGTGTGTGGGGGGGGCTCTGTGTGGATGTGTGGGGGGGCTCTGTGTGAGTGTGTGGAGGGCTCTGTCTGGTTGTGTGGGGGGGCTCAGTGTGTGTGAGGGGTCTGTGTGGGCGGCTCTGTGTGGGTGTGTGTGGGGGGGGCTCTGTGGGTGTGGGTGTGGGGGGGCCCTGTGTGTGTGTGGGGAGGCTCTGTGTGGAGGGGCTCTGTGTGGGGGGGCTCTGTGTGGGTGTGGGTGTGTGTGGCATTTGCGAGAGATTAAGCTATTGGCATTGTAAATGACAATGCCATTTATTTATCGGTTTTCAAAAAGAAAACATAAATAAAAAAATTGTCATTTCCAATGCCAATAGCTCTAACTTTTCCAAAGGCAAAACCGTTGCATTGTAAATGCTTGTTCCTTTTTGGATACTCTTAAGAGAAAGAAAAACACACAAATGGGAAAGAAAGAAGAGAAAGACCGAAAAACAGGTTAAAAGGGAGAAAGCACAAACTTGCAAGAGTGAGGTGAAGGGGCAATAGTGTCTGGTAATTAATCCATTACCAGACACTATTGCCTATAAAGAGACCTGAGGGTAGTTGAACATTACGCACCTTTGGTATTCGAAGTGGCGGCCCCCAACATTAAAATATGGTAGGGCGCGATGCCCAAAAACCTCACCATATATGTAGCACTTGCTGTCACGCAGGCTCTGGTTAGGCTCTGGTTGTGCTCTCTCTTTGTCCTGCCGCTCTCTTCGGCGGTGACTCGAGGCAGAAGAGGAAGGACTTCCTGCCTTGTGCAGCGCAAAACCAACTGATCATGGAGCTACAGTGCAGCTCCTGGATCGGCTGGGGCAGGCTAACCCAGCGTTCATTTTGAGTGGCTGGGGGCCTGTGGCTGCAAGCCCTCTGCTGTTTCTTAGCCCTGAAGTTTGCATGTCAGATTGACCGGGTCTAGACTGCCGGCCAATCTGGCATCCACACTGGCAGTGGCCGAAGTAACAGTGCAATTGCACTAATCAGTGTCACCCCTGCACTCACGCTTTAACAGCGCGAACCCGCAACACTATGCAATAAAATTGTATTTATTACAATTTTATTAACGTGTGTGCAGCAGGAGGTTGCTACGCTCCTCCGCCATAACGGAGGAGCTGCTGCTGGGTATTCGGCACGTTGATTATTACTAGAACTGCCACAGCAGACCTTTTGGCACTGGAACTCATCCTTCTTTCTACATTTTAGATAGGTCACAATTTTCTACCCTCTGTGATTGGCTCCAAATACAGGGGTGGTGGCCTGAAAGGAACAGCAAAGTGGCATCCTTGCATCAGCTTTCCCAAATGGGAAACTTCTTTTCTTAAGACAGACCATGCCTAATAAAGGACTTAAATGTCTATGTTAAACATAAGTAGACATAAAAAATGTATGCTACTCATACAGAAAACCTCAAAAATGTATGTTACACATATAGGAGTTGAATATTTTTCATGTGAGTTCTTTGTGAATGGAGGCTAATTTCTGGATTAGTCAGTACTTCCTGGCAGAGATCTGGTAAAGATCTGAACAAGCATTAAATTATTTGTCCTGATCGCTGCGTTCACACAGAATGTAATTCTGATCAGTATAAACACGCATTCTTTTTAAGAATACATCCACGACAGAATAAGTGTGTGTGTAGATTATTTTTTGCACAAGCTCTATCAATAACCAAAAGAAATTGAAAAGAGTCAGGCTCAGGTGCCTCACTCAGGCAATTATCTCGAGGTTCTTTTTTCTTCATCATGCTTATGACTGAATAAATAACCTTAAGGTGTGCTAAATTCATCGATTTAAAATAGACTATGACCCCAAACCAGGATCTCCAACGATTATGAAATTCAGAATTTCTTGACGGTTTTCTTATATTTGCCAGTCCGCACATGCAAGATATGCAGGTGAGTTAAGGTTGTTCAAATGTCAAAGGCTACAATGTACACAATGAGAAAAAACAGGAAGTACAAACGAAGCTTCTCAGTCCCTTGGGTGTCGTTGGCTCCTACGCCGACTCTTCGGCATGGGTGTGTCTTGATCTCAGAGGACACCTGTGTGCGTCACTGGTGTCCCGATTGACACAAGGCAATCAGGAAACTCTCCTCACAACCTGCAAATGTAGACACTTGGTACTAGTGCTCAAAGCAGTACAGTTGTCTGGCCGGCTTGTGGTGGACAACTAATTTGTAGGTGTAGTGAACCTCATTATAAGAGAGACACAGAGGGCCCTAGTCCCAAAGACATTTTGAAGTTTGTGAAGTAGTGCTCTTGTCGTACTCTTACATACTCTTACACAGTCGCGGCGGGCATGGCTCGCGAGTGGTGGGCGGGCACAGAGGGGATCGCGGGGAGGACTCATGCGAGGGGATAAATAAAATAAAAACTTACCTTGAGGCCAGGACTTGAGTCTCTTGTCCTGCTCTCCTGCTTCCGTCTCCAGGAACAGGAAGCAGGTAACCAGACTCCCTCCTCTAAGCCAATCACAATGCTGCAATAGGGGTGGGCTGTAGGGGTGGGCATGTTCTCCATGCAGACTGTAATGCAGCCTGCATGGAGAACGAGTAAAGTGCGCATGACTGGTTTGGGTGGCCAAAGAGGGCCGACCAAATGGTCATTGCATACTTAGGAGTGGGCAAGCCCCTTCCCTGCTCCGAGAGCAGAGCAGCCCCGCTGACCCGCCCACCTGCAAAGCAGCAGGACACGAAGCATAAAATGATAACTTTAAGTTCCACCGGAATTTTTGGGCGTATATTAATTGAGTCTATACTATACAGAAGCAGGACAACATCATTACACTTATTTATGGGGTTGCGCTCTCGGTAGCTAAACCCATTGTTTTGGGAATTTATGGCAATTTAGTCAATGCAAGGATTCGAGTTTCATTGTTTCACCTTAACGGGAACTAATTTTTTCTTTTCCAGTCTAGATGGTACTAGGATATTTATATTTGTATTTAACATGCACACCCCAATGATATGGACAAAAGGCCATAGGAGGTGGGATCCCATCATACATAAAGCTTGTTAGGTTCCACGCACCATTCGCATACTGTAGCCTCGTGTAGAGCTGACACTTGCAACAAGTAGGCAGTGTGATATTACGAGCAGGTCCGATGCCACATTAAGGCCATTATAGGCACCGCCATCTTGGTGCCCCACAAATAGCACCACGAGGTCGCCAAGTTGCAACATGGGAAAGGAAGGGCTCAACCGACCTGATTCAGGAGGGAGACTGACGATTTTTTAAGCCAAACATGGCTGTCTTTTAGCTTCTCTCGCACGAAAATGCCTTTGCCTTAATACATTCCAATGGGGAAAATAAATTCACCAAATTTGTCTTTAAATCTCCCTCTTTCTTGTTTCAAAGTGTTGGCATGTATGTCAAATGGCAAAACCTCTTTCTACCGTGTGCTTTAAATATCTCTGTGCGGTAGAAGACAATTCGTGTATTCTTAAAAGTAAAATCCCCTGCAACGTGTGAAGCCTGTTGCTTTTAAAAAAATTATAAACAGATCGGGGTGAAGCTCGGCTGCTTCCACCCTTCCCTGAAGGCAGCTGTGAGGACAGGGAGGGACAAAATAGCAAGATGATTATATTTTCTGCTCTCACTCTATAAAAAATAGTGTTTACCATGTGCCCTGGGACTTAAGGATAAAGGTTTTCCTCGCGCACGGTTACTTTAGCAGCGAATTATAAAAGGCAATGTTTAGTTCAGTTTTATAAGAGTTTGATTTTCATGCACGGATGTACAATGACCAAAGCAAATCGTCAAAACATAAAAACACAAATGGTAAAGGACAAAAATTATATCATAGGTAAGATAACTACGGAAAGCAAGAAAGAAAAAATCTTCAAACATTGCTCAGTAGATGAGTGACGGCGGCTCTCTGCGCTGGTTGGCGCTGTGGCAGTTTTTAACTAGTGTGGCCGACTCTTTCCTCTATTTTCAGTGTGTGCCCTTGTTTGTAAAGGGAGTGCAGGGTCACACTGGGATACAAAAGCAGCCCAGACAGAAGTGTCCAAGCCAGCCGCGCTCCGACCCTTCTTCTCTGTTATTATTCATTCATTCATTCTCTCTCTCCCGTTCTCCATCTCAGCCTACTTTTCTTTGTCTCTCCCTTTGCTCTCACCCTGCGCCTGCTGCCAGAAACCCGGAGTAGTAGGAATCAAAGGCGGCAGCCACCGACCTCCAGAAACCCCCAAATAGCTCCAGCCCCCGAGGAAATGCCCAGTGGGAGTGTAGAGAGCCAGGCGGGCTCTACCATACAATGTAGCAACACTCAGGCATCCACTCCACCCCTCAGGGCGGGCACGCCCCGAGGGTATAATAAACCCCGGTAAAGATCGCTCGTGGTCTTCCCGGCAACCTGATCCCAGAGTGTCTGTCCAGTCATTTCACGCTAAGGCCCCCATGTTATAAGGCCCTGACCCCATCACCACATTGGCGACGAGGGCGGACTGCCCTGCGCGTGCTGGATACGACGAGGAGTGACGGCGCATCACGGAGCCCGCTCCCGCTCTGCTCCGGTCCGCGGCCTGCCCACGCGCCTTCCCGTCGGAAGCGCTTTCAGCTGGCAGGGCCGGGACCGCGGAGCGCCCAGGGTGAGTGCGCGATCATTGCCCCCCCTGCGAGCGCCTCTTGGCCTACCTGGCTGGTTGTCCGGGCGACGGCTGCCTGTGTCGAGGCATACGCCGGACCGTGAATCCGGCTGCTGAGGCCGGTGAGGCTCCGCGCCACGCCTCCGACCCGCCTCATGTGCACCACGCACCTGTAAGTGCGTCAGGCAACGCACACCACGCTCCTGAGCCTCTCCCTCAGGCGACGCTCCCCCGCCTCATGGGCACCACGCACCTGTAAGTGCGTCAGGCGACGCTCACCACGCTCCTGTGCATCTCCCTCAGGCGACGCTCTCCTCCGGAGTCGCTCCTCTTGTCAGCTGCCCCAGGCCCAGCGCGGAGAGCGCGAAGAGCGCGAACGAGCGCGAGGCGGCCCCCGGTGGCTGCCAGTGGTACTGCACGCGTCACCATCTCTAAGGAACGGCGCGAGGAGCGCGACCGTGCTTATCTACCCCACACCAGGTGCTTACTGAGCCCCAATGGGTGTCACAGATAGCCAATAAAGCTCCTATTAGCACACATAGCCAAATAAAAAGTGGAAAGAAAAAAATTGAAAGTAATAAATTGAAAAAAAATACAATAATAAATAAATAAAGGACGCACCATGTCCCTGGAGGAGGGAGCCCCAGCGTTGCAGGATGGGGCACCAGCACAGGCTGCACAGCCTTCACCACCTGTCCAAGCAGGACACATCCCAGCACAGGCCCAAGCCGCAACACCCGGCCCACAGACTGGCCATCATACCCATTCAGGCGCGGCGCCGTTGCCGCCGTTCAGTGAAGCGTCTGACCCGGCCACTGCGGCAGTGAGATGGAAGGCGTGGGTTCGCAGGCTGAACCATTATTTCAAGGGCACCAGGGAGACAGATGGCGAGGTCAAGAGGTCCCTTTTGATCCTATACGGCGGAGCAGAGATAGACGAGCTCTTTGAGACGCTCCCCAACACAGGAGGTGACAGCGACTACGAGGCCGCGGTGGCCGCACTAAACAAACACTTTGACCCCCAGCTAAACAACGATTTCGAAAAGTTTAAATTCAAACGGGCGTGGCAAACGGGCTCCGAGTCGGTAGACATGTTCTACGCACGGCTACGCCGGCTGGCGAACACCTGCCCATTCACGGACCCGCGTGAGGAAATTCGGGATCAAATCATTGTGGGGTGCCGTTCAAAGCTGCTCAGGAAACTAATCCTGCGCCAACCAGGGATTTCGCTCGATGAGATCCTGATTCTCGCAAGGTCACATGAGCTGTCAGACGTGAGGGCTGAGGAGATGGAGGCGGCGCTATACACCCCGGTAGCTACCCCCGCACAGACCAAGCCAGTGCAGATCAAAACGGAGAGAGTGGAAGCAATCCACCGGAAACCTGCGGCGAGTCGGCCGCATCAGGTGACTACGACAAGGAATCAGTGCGGGTACTGTGGAGAGGCCCACTCCGCCACCGCAGCGTGTGCAGCAAAAGGGCGCACGTGCTCCAAATGCGGCAGGATGAACCACTTCGCGAAGGTATGCCGAGGGGGAAAATACAGGCCGGCAGGGACAAGGCCGAGAAACATACAGAGGAGAGTTCATCAAATGTCGCTTGAAGAGGATGCCGACCCGCCACCAGACAGCCATGCTCAAGAACGGCCTCAGTGGTACGAGGATGATGAAGACGACGAAGTCTACGTCGTCTCATACGTAGGCAGAGCATCCGCAGCGTCCACAAGGAGAAGACCCCCACCGATGTGTTCAGTCAAGGTGGATGGCACAACAGTACAAGCACTCATAGACACTGGGGCATCCGTGAATGTTATGGACTCCGAGCAGTACAACCAGATGATGCCGAGGCCCGAACTGATACCGTCCCAAGCGAGAATATACACGTATGGAGGAACAGAGCCCATGCCGCTGCGCGGAGTGATCACGACAACAATCAGACAAGGGGAATACTCCACTGTAGCTAAGTTCCACGTCACGGAAGGAAGGAAAGGCACGCTACTAAGCTGCCACACCGCCGAGGACCTCGGATTAGTGTTTTTCGCTAATCAGGTGCACCAGTCACATGCAGAGATCTTGATGGAGGAGTTTCCAGAACTGTTCCGAGGACTAGGGAAACTCAAGAACAAGAAGTTCAAACTACACATAGACAAGTCTGTGCGACCGACAGCCCTAAGGCACCGGCGTGTCCCGTTCAATCTGCGGCCGCAGGTGGAGGAAGAGCTGAGGAAGCTTGAAGAACTCGGTGTAATCGAGAAGGTGACCGGGCCCACACCGTGGGTCTCTCCACTCGTCGTGGCGCCCAAGCCCAAGCAACCTGGAGCTATACGGCTGTGCGTGGATATGCGTCTGCCAAATGTAGCGGTGAGGAGGGAAAGGCATATCACCCCTACCATGGATGACATCATAGCGGACCTCAACGGTGCCAAATGGTTCTCCAAACTCGATTTAAACGCAGGTTACCACCAGCTGGAGCTTGAGCCAGACAGCCGCTACATTACAACCTTCTCCACACACGTCGGGCTGAGGAGGTACAAACGACTAAGCTTCGGAGTGTCCTCGGCAGCTGAAGTCTTTCAAAATGCAATCAGAGAGGTGCTATCCGGACTGAGTGGGGTCATCAACTTGAGTGACGACATCCTGGTGTACTCTGGATCGCTTGAAGAGCATCACGTACACCTGAGAGCGACCCTCAAAAGGCTATCAGAACAAGGCCTGACACTTCACAAATCCAAATGTGCCTTCTACCAGGACTCAGTGGACTTCTTCGGTTACATCTTCACCCGAGAAGGCCTGAAGGTTGACCCCAGGAAGGCCGAGGCCATCCGGGCTGCCAGCACCCCGCAAAACCCCACGGAAGTCAGGAGTTTCCTCGGGATGGCAACGTATTGCGGGAGGTTCATCCCCAACCTTGCAGACCTGGCCGAGCCACTGAGGCTACTCACCCGCCATGACCATAAGTGGGACTGGACAGTGGCGGCGAACACGGCGTTCCAAGCTATCAAGAACAGCCTCCTGGACACCACAGTGATGGCGTATTTCCAGCCAAAGAGGAAGACTGAACTAGTGGTCGACGCAAGCCCGGTGGGCCTGGGAGCGGTGCTCCTTCAAGAATACGGAGCTGATGTCTGGAAACCGGTGGCGTACGCCAGCAAGGCTCTCTCGGACACCGAGACCCGCTATGCACAGATCGAAAGAGAAGCCCTGGCCATCAAATGGGCGTGTCAGCACTTTCACTTGTACCTATGCGGCCAGGAATTCCGGGTGATAACGGACCACAAGCCCCTTGTGCCCCTATTTGCAGGATCAGCGAGGCTGGCCCCTCCAAGGATCGAGAGGTGGGCCGTCCAGCTACAGGGCTACAACTTCCAAGTCATCTTCCGCCCGGGGGTCAACAACCCAGCGGACTACCTGTCGAGACACCCGGACTGCACCAAACCAGCCACTAGACTAGAGGAAAGTCAAGAAGCGGACGCCTTTGTGCACTGGATCTCAGAAAACGCGTGTCCAGAGACAATGACACTGAAAGAAATTGGGGAAGCAACGGAAAGAGATGAAACACTATGCCGAGTCAAGCACGCGCTCAGGGGGAACCAATGGGCGCACTTCCTGGATGGAATACATGGGCTCAGGCCGGAGGTCAGTCATGCCCGCCAGCAAATGTGGCAGATTAAGAATGAACTGAGTGTCGGGGATGAAGGTGTGGTCCTTCGAGGGCATCTAATAGTGATACCGGAAGACCTCCATCCCAGGATTCTGTCCCTCGCTCACGTCGGGCATCAGGGAATGGCCAAAACAAAGGCCAGGCTGCGGTGCCGAGTCTGGTTCCCGGCGATGGACCTCAAAGTAGAAGAGATGGTGAGGGCCTGCCACGCGTGTCTAATCACCGGAGGAGATCCCGCCCCGGCCCCTGTCATAACGGAGCCCTCCCCGACGCTGCCCTGGACCAACCTGAGCCTGGACTTCGGGAGTTTCCCGGATGGTCGCCATACCCTGGTACTAGTGGACTCTTTCTCCAAGTTCCCGGTGGTGGAGGTGATCCCCTCCACAGCTTTTCCCCAAGTCAAACGGAATCTAGACAAGATCTTCGCGACCATGGGATTGCCGGAGGAAATTAAAACAGACAACGGTCCTCCCTTTCAAGGCCGAGACTTCCAAGCCTACTTGGACGCCCTCCAAATCAAACATCGGAAAATCACCCCCTTGTGGCCGCAGGCCAATGGAGAGGTGGAGAGACTTATGAGGACCATTAACAGAGCCCTGAGGATTGCCGTAAGTCAAGGAGAAGATCCGGAATCAGCTCTAGACCGATTCCTGGGAGCCTACCGACAAACGCCCCACTGCACAACCAAGTGTGCCCCGGCCCATCTACTGTTCAAAAAGGCCCCCAGGGACATCATCCCGTCCGCAAGTTCGTGGACACCACCTGAGCGAGATGGGGACGCCATTCAGTCCAGAAGAGATGTAACCAACCAGAAGGCCAGTGCGGCCAGACGTGCGAAGACATCAAATCTACAGGAAGGAGACACAGTAGTGGTCCATGACCGACACCCCGGATGGAAGTATAGGACCCCCTATGAACCGGACTTGTGGACCGTTGAAAGGATCAGAGGAACCATGGTGACTGTCAAGAAAGGTGAACAAAGAGTCACGCGAAATGTGTCATGCTTTAAACCAGCGAGGGGAGGAACAGAGGACCAAGGCGAGGAAGAAGAGGTCGGGCCACGACAAGCCGGTCTGTCTCCAACAGCCTCATCGTCAGCGAGAGGGTCTGATGATCAAACGTCGGTCGAAGACCAGAGGAGAAGCCAAGACCCGTTGCCGTTGCCGTGCGTATTGGCCGACAATTCCCCGACCTGCAGAGCGCAAGGAGAAGTGTCCCCGGCTGGGGACACTCAATCACCAAAGGGCCGAAGCCAAAGATACAACCTTCGGCCAAACCCTGGCCCAAGCCACAAGTTACGGGACTTTGTGTGTACCTCCCCCTGAAGACCAAGAACTGGTGATGAAGCAGACTGAAATGAAGGAGGGATGTAGAGAGCCAGGCGGGCTCTACCATACAATGTAGCAACACTCAGGCATCCACTCCACCCCTCAGGGCGGGCACGCCCCGAGGGTATAATAAACCCCGGTAAAGATCGCTCGTGGTCTTCCCGGCAACCTGATCCCAGAGTGTCTGTCCAGTCATTTCACGCTAAGGCCCCCATGTTATAAGGCCCTGACCCCATCACCACAGGGAGTAATGGCCAACTGAATGTAGGCAACCTCTCTCTCTGTTGTTGCTCACTCACCACTATCAAATGTTAACCAAAGGCCTGTCTGGTCAACTCACTTTTTAAGACTTTCCAGAATCTAAGCTAGTTAGATTCTGCCTACAAGCGCAGGTTTCGTGTATTACAAAGACAAAAATGTGCCTTCTGTGTAATCAAATCAATGCATATCCCACATTTATATTTCTATAACCCAGTAAGGATGCACCGAACATATGTTTACATCAGTAGTAAATAAAACGAAATATTGCTTTGTCTCCTTATTACAAATTTCATTTATTGTTGTTGTCACCAAGATTTAAATGTAAACACATCAATATTCAAGAATACACGATTTAAAAACTTCGTATTGTATACGTGTGCATCATATAATCATATTTGTATTAACAATCACATTTATGGATATCCTCATCCTGGTTGTTACATCCCATCCAAATTTTAGACAAGCATTTCGCATGTGTTTATGTAATACATAGATTTGATTCGCACTGAAGGAAAATGTTTGTCTTTGGTATATACTACCCCGTCCCTTTTGGTTTTAAAGGTTGACTCTTACTTTGAAGATGCAGGTTGACTGTATTCCACATCTTTGGGTATAGAGGTCCAGTGTTGGGTTTTTGAGGGGTCGATTTGTAATCCTGTGTGTTGTACTCTAGGAGGCTCCTGATAGGGAACAAGAACTTCCATGGGAGGGAGGCAGAACGAAGACTCTTTATCGGTTGGTGGAAGTTCAAGCAGTGGTTAATGTAGGCTGATCCTTGGTTGTGTAGAGCCATGTGTGCGTGGGTCAGCAGCTTGAATTGCCATCTCTTCTGTACAGGGAGCCAGTGGAGTTGCTTGAGGCAGGATGTGATGTGCTTTTGTCGGGGAAGGCATTCTGAATGGTCTTAAGTCTCTGTAGGGGGCTTGAAAAAACTACTGTTGCAGTCAGCTGTTGAAGAGGGTTTGTGTGCCGGTGCGTCTAGTGTGCAGGGGTAGCCACTTGACGATCTTACACAGCATGCAGAGAGTGAGGAAGCAGGTGGATGAGATGGAGTTGATCTGTGATTTAATTTTGAGTTTGTTGTCTATGGTGATTCGGAGGTATCTGGTGTGGTTGGAGTGTGTGGGTGTGGGTCCATGGTTTTGCAGGCACTAGGAGTTGTCCCATATATTGTTGTTGTCAGTACTTCTGTCTTGTCAATGTTCAGCTTCAGGCAGTTGTTCTTCCTCCAGTCGGTGATGCTAGTCATGATTCTGTGAAAGCTGGTACTGGTGGTGTCGTCCGTGAGTGAGAGTATGAATTGGGTACCATTGCTGTAAGAGATTAGGTTCAGGCCGTGGGATCTAACGATGCTGGCCAGCGGGGTCAAAGGTGGGAGGTTACAGATGAGGAAGGAGGTGATTCATCGGAGTGGTTCCCTTCGATGCCAATGTGGTGGAGTCATTCGATCAGTGTGTGGTGGGATATGGTGTCAAAGGCTGCCGAGAGGTCAAGAAGGATCAAAGGTCTTGTCTCTCCTCAGGCAAGAATGGTGCAGAAGTCTTTGGTGGTTGCGATCAGGGTGGTCTTGATGCTATGAATGCTTTGTAAGCCAGATTGGGAGGTGCAAAATAATTTGTTCTACTCCAGGTGTGTCATGATCTACTTATTGATGATCTTTTCCAGTATCTTGGTTGGGAATGAGAGCAGGTAGATTGTGCAGTAGTTTTTGGGTTTGCTCGGGTCGAAGGAGGAGTTTTTAGAGTGGTGGAAACGATGCAGTGGTGATAGAGATGTAGAGCAGGGTGGTGAGCTGCTGGACGATTCTTTGGTTTCCGTGATTGAAGATGTGGTGTGGGCAAGGGTCTGGGGGAGCTCCTGAGAAGATGGATTTCATGATGGTGGTTGTGTCCTGGGTGGAGAGGAGGTTCTGTGGTTGACGTTGGTTTCATTGGTGGTGAATCTGTTGAAGAAGTCCATAGGTGTAGGTTGAGATTGAAAGTTTCTGTATATGGTTGCAATCTTGTCATTGAAGAAGTTGGCGAGGTTGTGATGTTGTTTTCACTGGCAGCCGGGTTGGAGAATTCTTTCACAATTTTGAAGAGTTCATTGGTGTAGTTGACGCTGGTTTCAAAGAGTGCAGCTAATGCTGTCTTCTTTGTGGTCCTTAGCAAGCATTGGTAGAGGTTGAGGAAAGTCTTGAAGTATGCCCTGTCGGAGGTGTTCTTGGTGGCTCACCATTTCCTCTCCAGCTGTTTGCTGTCTTGTTTCACTGTTCTGAGTTCTTGGGTGTACCAGGAGAATTTTACCTGATGGTTGCTCTTGATGGGGGCAATGTTGTCAATGCAGTTGGTAATCCAGGTGTTGAAGTTCTTAACTCCCTGTTCAAGGTTGGTGGCAGTAGCAGGGCTGGAGGAATTGAGGGCATCCATCCAGCTGATCTCTGAAATTTTATTCCAACTGTCGGGGGGACGCTGGTCATCTTGGGGGTTGTGGTGCATGGGCTGGAGATGCTGAAATAGACAATGTAGTGATTGGTCCAAGTGAGTTCTGTGCCATGGCTGTAATTGGCGTGATTGCTGAAGGTGAAGATGGGGTCCAGTGTGTGTCATGTGGTGTGCATAGGGTCGTGAACAATCTTGGTTTGTCCGAGGCTGCTAACACTGTTGAAGAGATTTGCTGTGTTGTTGTCGTGGGGGTCGATTTGGAAGTTTAGGTTGCAGAGGAAGATGTGGTTCTTGGAGTCTAGGTAGAGAGGCTCAATGAAGTCTGTGATGGAGTTGCATAAGCTGGATAATGTGCCCGGGGTCGGTTTACAAGGGTGCCTCTCATTGTAGCCTTGTCATCAATGGGGAGTTTGAAGTTGAGATTTTCCATGGGGGTGGTAGAGGTGTCAGCGGTGTTGGTGATGCACTGTATGGTCTCTTTGTGGATGATGGCAATTCCTCCTCCCGACTTGTTTGTGCTATCATGGTGAGTCATTTTGTATCCACCGGGGAACGCTGTGGCAATGTCTGGGGCGGATGAGGGGTTAGGATAGGTCTCAGTGAGGAAGATGATGTTGGGTGCAAAGGTGGTGATGAGGTCCCATAGTTCGATGGAATTCTTGCACATAGAGTGCATTTTGAGGAGTTGGTAGCGGAGTTGGTGTGTCGATTCTGGTGTGGTGGTGACGGTGGTCTCGGTGGTGCAGGAGAAGGTGCATCTGGTGCAAGGGAATAGTCCTACAATATAGTGTGGTGCAGCATGTCAGCAGTGTTCGCCGGGCCGTCCAGTGTTCAGGGGGCAAAGGATGGTGGCTTCCTAGCTGCGGGTGGGCCGAGGACCAGGGGTCCTTGCACTGGGCATGGTCCGGGCACAGACGGGTTTGCCTTTGACACACCATTGGCGCACCAGCGCACACCCATGCTGCAGCTTCCATTAAGTAAGTCCTGGGAGGAGGGAAGGGCGCTGGGAGGCAATAGGCGGGGCTAGGCAGGAAAACAGTCGGCAGACAGCAGAACAGAGAGAAAAGAAAAGCAAAGGCAGAAAAAATGGATGAAATAGTGAAAAACAAGAAATTTAGAAAAAGGAAAAGTAGGCAAACACAGAAAAAGGAGGGAAGAAACTGGGAAAAACAAGTAGTTAACAATGGAAGAAAAGTAGGCAGACGCATTAAAACGGGAGAAGAAACAGTGAAAAACAAGCAAGTAAGAAAGGAGGAAAAGTAGGCAAGAGCAGAAAAATCAGGGAAGCGCAGGGGACAGCAAAAGGACTTGCAGATGCAAGGGCGATGCAGCAATACATGAGGGAGGGCTGGGTCCTTAGGCCAGCAAACAGTAAGTCAGCAACACAGGAGGACTGAAGGCAAAATGTTTTGGGCAAAACGACACCAACAGAAGGGGAAAGAGAGGGAAACTGTGTCAAATGGAGGACTTGGGGATGAGAAATAACCTGCAACATTGAGAAAGATGCAGGTGGTATAGGGTGGTGGGAAAAAGGGAGATACAATGGAAATACGATTAGGCACCTTTTGTTTTCGGAACCACCGGCATTCAACAGTTCTACAAAAAACCTCTGTGCCGCTGCACTTGGCTCTTTTTTTTTGATCAAATTTGTTTTTATTGGGTTCAGCCAAGCAATACAACACAATTTGTAATACAATATGACCTTTCGCTCCACTCCCCTTCTGTTGTAGCTCACATACCCCGGAGCTCTGGGCTTTGGGGACGGGTGTCTTGTGTCCATGTAAGCTTGTATGATGGGAGCCTGTATAAACATTGCAAGCTAGAACTTCTATATCCATGTCCCTCCCTCGGCCCTCCCTAACCCCAACTACCCCAATTCTCCCATTCCCATCCACCCCCCACCCCACTCCCCTCGGTGTGTCCATCCTTTGCCAGCGCCTGAGGGGACCCAGTCTAGGCCTTGTGCGTCTCCTCTTTTGTCTCATTGCGGAAGTCATCTGAGAGTCTGAGGACCCGTAGGTATTTAGGGCATGTGAGCTCTGTGAATTCTTCGGTGAGCAGGGTGAGTATTGGCTGCCATATTTCTTTGAATGTGTCGGATGTTTGTGTGAGTGAAGCTTGGATCCTTTCCATCCCCATTATGCACCACAGTCGATGCAGCCACCCTGTGTGTGTGGGTTTCCTTGACGTTCCCCATAGGGAGAGGATGTGTTGTGTTGCAGCTCCTAATGGCAGTCCCAACTGCTTTCCTCTGATGGATTTGAGTGGGAACATGAGTCTGTTGGGGAGGCCGAGGATCGTGTATGCCGGGAAATGGGGAAGTTCCGTCTCAAAATGGGCATCTATGTCTTTGAGTACTCCCTCCCAGTATTCCTGCACTTCCACACATTCCCACAGTATGTGTATCATGGTCCCTGTTTGTCCGCACCCCCTCCAACATGCAGGATCTTCCGTGGGTTACTTTGATGTAGGCGTTCCTGTGTTAGGTGCCAGAAATAGGCCACTTTCACCGCTGATTCTTTGCTGGCTGTGTTCCTACCCGTGTGGTGTGCCCGGTAGTATATGTCCTGCCACTCCTTGTGGGAGAGTGTTCGTCCTAATTCTTTCTCCCACCTCTTCTGACCTGCTGATCTCATTGTAGGCAGAGGGGGGGCTAGTAGTTTGTAGAGTTCTGTGATGGCCTTCGAGTCTTTGGATTTAGTGAGGAGCCATTTTTCATATGGAGTGAGGGGCCGGCCTACCAGGGGTTCTACGTCTTTATGTGTGAGCCAGTGCCTCAACTGGAAGTACTGAAATCAGTGCGGTTTGTCAAGTCGATAAGTTTCCTTCATCGTGTCCAACGTCATAAAGCCCTGCAGGTCAAATAAGTGTCCTGCGGAACAGCATTCAATTTGCCGCCTTTGGGGAAAGGAGCTGGGGAGAACCCCAGGGGGAAACGCTGGGTTGTCCAGCAGGGGCATCATTGGTGATGGAAAGGATGTCAGACCCTTAGGGACCGCTACCGCGTCCCATACCTTGAGAAGTGTTTTGGTGATGGGCGCCTTTTTAAGGTAGGCTGGTCTGTGTGCCCGTGCCAGAAAGGGGACCCTCCACAGCGGCATGCCCGCCATCGCCCTGTCCTGAAAAAGCCAATGTTTTTCGGAGAGTGGTCGGGACCATTCCAGAAGATATCTCATCTGTGCTGCTTGAAAATAGCGCTTCAGGTCAGGTGCCCCCAGTCCACCCTCCTCCATCGTTCTTGTGACCAAATCGCGTCAGAACCTGGGGCGTTTGTTTGCCCAGATAAACCGTTGTATGGTGTCTTGCAATTTTTTAAGCATGCCCGGGGGGGAGTGACTGGGATGGTCTGGAACAAGTAGAGCACTTTCGGTAACAGGGTCATTTTGACAGCGGCAGCTCGGCCCAACCACGAGAGCGGTTGTTGCCGCCATCTAGATATATCTCCCTGTATGCGGGTCAGGAGTTTGGAGTAGTTGAGCTCAACCGTTTGGGCTGTGGAGGGAGTCAATTCAATTCCTAGGTATGGCAATGCAGTTTGCACAGCCAGCCCCCTATGTGGAGCGTACCTCTGTGGGTCTGGCGGGTATTGCTGCCCAGGGGGAGAATAACGGACTTTCCCACGTTTACCTTAAATCCAGAAACCGCCCCAAATCGCTCCATCTCTGTCAGGAATGCCGGTAAAGACATTTTGGGGTTATCTACCGCGACTAGAATGTCGTCTGTGTAGAGACTAATGGTCTGCTCCTCCCCTCTGAATTTAATGCCCGAGATGTCTCTGTTAGTCCGAATGTGTTGGGCGAATGGCTCTATATAGAGGGCGAACAGCAGCGGCGATAGCGGGCAACCCTGCCGGGTGCCCCGCCGAATTTCGAATGGCCTGGAGCATGCCCCATTGACTTTAATCGTCGCCTGGGGAGATGCGTAGTAGCTGGCTACCCAGGCTCGGAACCTATCTCCTAGGCCGAATCTCGCCAGGGTGTTGTCCATATATTGCCAATCCACTCTGTCAAACGCTTTTTCAGCGTCAACTGATAGCAGGGCCTCATCCGAGGCGTTGAAGTGTGCTTTATATATTATGTGCATCAGGCGTTTAGTATTGTCCGCACTCTGCCTGGTGGGTACAAAGCCTGCTTGGTCTAGTTCTATTACTCCCGGCAAGCAGGGGCCGAGTCGTGCAGCCAAGATCCCGGTGAACAACTTCAGATCTATGTTAAGGAGTGATATTGGCCTGTATGCCGCACACCTAGTTGGGTCTTTGCCTGGTTTCGGCAAGACAATAACGTCAGCCTCCAGCATCTCCTGCGGAATCGAGCCTGGACCTTGGAAGGAGTTGAATAGGTTCGTCAATACCGGCGCTAGCAAAGGGCAGAACATTTTATAGAAGCCAGCGGAGAGGCCGTCTGGTCCCGGTGCCTTTAGCGGTTTAAGTCTTGCTATCGCCGTTATTACTTCTTTCAGGCGTATCGGAGTCTCCAATGCCTGTACGCTAGTTTCATTTCTGGCCGTCACGTCTGCGGTCTCTAGGTACGCGGTGCCATCATCATGATCCAAGTCCGGGTCTGCTGCATATAGTTTGGTGTAAAAGGCCCTAAAGACCTCCGCAATGCGGTCGTCCTCTTTAGCTTCCACTCCATCCTCTACGTGAATGAGGGGAATCTTGGAGCGGACTGTTTTTGCCTTCAGTTTGCTGGCTAACAGGCGACCAGTCTTGTCTCCCCCCACATAGTATGTGTGGTGGAGGCGGAGTGCTGCGTATTCCGCCCGGTCCAAATCCAGAAGCGCGAGCTGCGCCCTGGCCGCCTTCAGTTTTTGCCAGATTCTCGGGGCCCCTGTCCGGCAGTGAACTTTCTCTAGTTCCAACACCTGTTCCGCCAGTTCCTTACGTCTTTCTTTTCGCTCTTTGTTTTCCGCCGCCTTGATCGCCATTATCTCCCCCCGGAGGACCGCCTTTAGTGCTCCCCAAACTGTCACCTGAGTCACCTCCCCTGTGTCATTTCGGCTCAGGTAGTCAGTAATACATTGGGCCAATTGCTTCGTAACCTCTTTGCGGGTGAGTATGTTTTCTCCAAGGCGCCATCTGCCCCTGTGACCACGTGTGTGTGGGACATTCAGTCGAAGGACTACTGCATTGTGGTTTGACAGTGCCGCTGGGGTGACTTCTACATCCTTCACCATGGGGGTCAGATCAGCGGACCCAATGAAGTGGTCTATTCTTGCGTATGTGCGGTGCACGTGGGAATAGAAAGTTTACCCTGAGGCTGTGTGGTGTTTTTTCGCCATTCGTCTACCAACCCCCTATCAGCTAGCCATTGTTTCCCCGCTGTGGAGAGGGCTCCTGTGTTACCAGCTCTCCGCCCTGATCTATCCATCACATTGTCCATGACCAGGTTGAGGTCCCCCCTAATTAATATGTGTCTGGTGTCCCTGGTTGGTGCGTCAGATAGTGCACCTTTAAGAAAGGCTTCCTGTTTGGAGTTTGGTGCGTAGAGTGACCCCACTGTGAATTACATAGCACCAATCTGCACCATGTGGCACAGTTGTCTGCCCTTGATTTTGGCAACTTTGTCGCCTACTCGCCCCTTAAAGTGCCTCGCTACTAGGATGGCCACCCCTGCCTTCTTCTCAGTCGTGGAGGAGTAGTATTGGTGTGGGAAGGCTCTGGATTTCATACGATGCCAGCCTTTAGCCAGCAAATGTGTCTCTTGGAGGAGACATATATCCGCCCCAGAATGTTCCAAGAAAGAGATGATAGCCCTCCTTTTAATCCGGTTGTTTAGCCCTTTTACGTTAAGGGTGAGAATCTGGATGAGCTCCTCAGCCATTGGGAGGTGTATGCACTACCCGCTGAAGTCCTGACCTAGCACTGCCCCATACATTCCTGTTTATCGCTTGATCAGACTGAACACACCGAGTCCCCCGTCCCCCTTCCACCCTCACCTCCCCCCCTGCCCCGACCCCCAACTTTGAAACCCCAACTGGTGAACATTGTCCCAGGCCTCTTCAACAGCAGTCCAGGCCTGTGGTATATTGTCTGGTAGTGGGAAAGCGTGTCCATGGCGAGCCCGGAGCCCCCCTTCCCGACCCCCCCGGGCAATGCTACTGAGAGGCGAATATGCACCTCCACTCTTGTGTGCTTATGAACCGGCATTGGTGTCTTTGGAGACCTCCAGTATAGCTGCTTCATGTTCGTGCGCCACGGTCTCGGCGTCCGGCCTGAACCCTTTCTTGGGTGAGCGTCTTCGTCTCACATGTTGCCATTTGTCTCTCATCTGTTGTGAGGAGGTTGGGCGGGAGGATCGTCGACCTGAATCATCGTCCGGAGCGTCCTCTTCGTGGGGGATGCCCAGAACTTTGCACGTATCCCTTAGTGATCTGAGCTGGTGGAGGGCCACTTTCCACTTGAAAATCAGTCTGAAAGGGTGGCCCCAGGAGTACGGGACCCCATTGTCTCTTAGGAAGGTAGTTGCCACCTTGAATGTTCGCCGCTTCTGCAGCGTAATCGTGGACAGGTCCTGGAAGAGCTCAGGCGTGTGATCTCGAAAGGTAATGGGTCGCTGTTGTCGCGCTTCCTTCAAGATGCGTTCCTTTAGGGGGTAATCCGGTAGGAAAGCCAAAATGTCTGGTGGAGGGGCGGGCGATCAGCGTGCTAGGCCCACCCTGTGAGCTCTATCAATTTGAATGTCTCGCCCTCTCACAGTATTTCGCGGAACAGATCCTGCAAGTACGCCGTGATATCCCCCCCCTTCTGCTTTAGATGGCACATTTCGAACCCGTATGTTGTTTCGCCTGGAGCGGTTTTCCAGGTCTTCTGTGTGTGCCTGTAGGTCTGTTTGCTGTTCATGGAGCCTGATGATTTCTTGCTGCAGGAGTTCCACCTCTCCACTCCTGGACTACTCTGAGTTTTCGACTGCCGCTACCCTTTCTCCTATATCATCTATGCCCCACCGTAGTTCTTTGTAGCCACCTGCCATATCCTGCCTTAGGGTCTGAATGTCCTCTCTTAGAGATGCGAATAGGTTCTCCATGAACGATTTCGTTGCGGGAGCTTCTCCTTCGTCCTTGTCTTTGTCTTGTGGTTGAGACAGTGGCGCTGGTTTGTCAGGGCTTTTCTCTCCCTTGTGTGATCCCTTGGAGAGCATTTCGGGGATGGTGCGCCCTCCTCTACGATTCGTGGAGGACATGTTTGGCGCAGCTCCGCTGTCCTGGATGACCGGCAGCCGGTCTGCGAGTGAGCCTCTGCAAATGGCGGCTGCTAATTGGATATGTGGCTCTAGATCATTTGGTTCTTGGCGTGTGCTCAGCAGCAGGAACTTGTATCGAAAATGCTGTGCCCCAGCGGCTCGGGTCATTTTGGATCTAACTGCCACCCCTCTGCCATGACCCCGTTGCGGTGCTGTGTCAGCTCCGGCCCCAGAGGGGTGTTCCGCGTTATGTCGGGGGTCCATGTGAGGGATACACTTTGAAGAGGTTTGCTGACGTGGTCGATCGCGCGGCCTCTCTTATGCTTAGTATCCCCGGCCCACCAGCCTCTGCTGCGCCACCCTATGTCCTTGCCGGTGCTTTGTTGGGGTATACTCTGCCTCCCTCGGGACGTGTCGTCCTAGTGCTTACCGCCGGGGGCTCGGTTTATGCCCCCTGAAGCCGGTCTCTCCGTGTCCGGGCCTCCCGGCCTTGGCGCTGCGTTCTCCCGTCGTCATCTGCCGTATGGCAGCTCAGGCCCTCGACCTCGCCTCCGGCTCACTGCGCGGCCCAGGCCTTCCTCGCACCCTACAATCACCTTTCCCTCTCGTGGCGGCCTTGCCGCCCCGCTGACGACCGCAGGGAGCTCAGCGTGTGCCTCTAGTTTCTGTCCGTCGAGCACGTGGGCCTTTCGCTTGCGGTGCCGCTAAATTTCTCCTGCTACCGCCTAGCAATCGTAGTCTTTGGCCGCCTGGGCCTCCGCCACCTCCTACTGCCCGCCTCTGTTACGCCATCCGGCCGTCCACCACCGGGCCCCGCGATGTGCCGCTATAGCTGGGAGGGCACTGGCCACTCTGGGGCCTCGATGGCCGCCCCAGAGTTGCCTCCCACTCGCGCTCAGACAGCCCGTACCTCACCTTGCTTTCTCCGGATCGGCGACGGGCTGCGGCGGACGTCTTGTTCCGGGCCTTCGGCGGTGTGTCTCGCTGCCAGGCGCTGTCCTCCGCTCCGCTGGCCACCGGGCTGGCTGTCTCAGATCTCTGGCCCCGGTCTCCGCTCAGCCCCTGCAGCCTGCTCAGGCCACTGCTCCCCGGCCCGACCTCCGGCCGGCAGCGAGGCGGGATTCCGGCTGCTCTCGCGGGAAGGCCTCGCCTACTTCTCTCCTCCAGCTGCTAATGGCGGCGGTCGATGCTCGGGGGACTGTATCCTTGCCCCTAACTCCTACTATTTTGGTCTGGGTCGATACCGGATCACCCCCGCAGCTTATAATCGCCTGCAGAGGTGGGAAAGTGCTTCAAAAATATCGCCTTGGGGGTTTGGGACGAGGAGCCTCCGCCGGTTGCGACTGCTCAGGCCGCCATCTTGGCCACGCCCCCCCACTTGGCTCTTTTTAATAATTGAGCACCGGGCCACCCCTTCACGCAAGTGCAGAGTGTTTGCTACACGAGGGCTCTGTACATGTTGTGTTGTCTCTTCCCTTCAGGAAGAAGGGATTGATACCTGAAAAAAACATATTCATACAGGTATTTTACAACCAACTTTTAGTTTTATCAAAGCCCAGTAGCACTCTTCAGATGGTATTCAAAATTGTCTGAACACAGAAAAAGGGAAATATATTGTTCATCTATTCTTTTTTAAATTTCTGTACAGATTATTCCTATTGGTCCAAATGAGATGTATGACACTAATCCAGAATTAAACAGAGTAAGTCCACATGCAGTGTTAAAACTGGAGAGATAGAAACAGTACAGATTGATACAGAAGCCGGGATTTTAATGATTAAGGCAAGAAATGCTTGAGGGCATTTCGAAGGAAAAACGACGATGTAAACTGTGAATGTGACAAGGAACAGAAGGATGTGCTTGCCCAAGCCCTCCCGTTGTACGTGCATTAAACCCGGACCCATCTTAGAAAAGGTGTGGAAAGCAGCAGGCGGGTCCAAAGCCCAACCATCACCAAAGTGCTCTTTTCGTTCCTTGATGTACTTTTTTAAAACTTCAGAAGAGTCCCTATACAGTCTGCCTGTGATTGATGTGCAGCAGCTCTGAATCCATCCTTCAGGTTAAAGGCCTCTCGGGCAGCCGCTAGGAATGGTACAGCAGCCGCTGCAACCGTGGCACAGTAACCAGATCCAGGCGTTCTGCTGCCTAATTAGTT
This sequence comes from Lissotriton vulgaris, assembly GCF_964263255.1. Lineage (NCBI taxonomy): Eukaryota > Metazoa > Chordata > Amphibia > Caudata > Salamandridae > Lissotriton > Lissotriton vulgaris. The sequence goes on from NC_141691.1 coordinate 578,983,651, forward strand.
GTCCAATTAATATGGATGAATGCCTTATTCGTGAATATCAGCGCTACGTGTGAGCACAGTGCCATATCGCAGCATTTCTAGGAAGAGCATCAGCCTTTTTTTCCTGGTGACGCTGTACTTTTCAGACCACAGAGCGTGTGATTCGGAGCCAGATGGACGGACTTCTTCAAAGCGAGCATCAATGGTGCGAGAGATCACACCCGTCAGCTGAGCACGTGCCTCTTTAATATTTATTCCTGGGCTACATAATATCGAAAGGATAACAGTAATAAGATTCGATTTTTGACTAGTAGCAACAAAGGTCAGCTTCAAAGTGGTGAAAAATGTGGGGCTCTTTCGCAAGGTCTTGGTAGAGGACAGCATCCGTGATTAGTACATTTGCTAACCACTTGTATTCCAGGGCCTCGGTTGCTGTGGCACTCTAGCTGGAAAATCAAATGATTCCCTTTGTACGCTTGATTTACCAAAGGTAGCTACACCAAGAAGTTAAGAATTACTCCAGGAAGGATCGGAGGTCTGGAGCGGAGACAGAGGATGAACACTTAGGACTTTGCTTTACAAATAACAAGACTTTGTTTACACATGAGACTGGTAAGGCTCTTTAAAGAAGAACAAAACAAACTAGAAGGGTCTATTAGCTTTGAGGGCCAAGATTTGGCCCCCAAACATTTTCACATGTCTTAAACAGTAAGACTGTACAAATAAAAAACACCCCTCCCCAATTAATCAATAATACCAACTCCGCTTCTACAGGCACTTTAAAACGTCAACCTCTACCGACAATGCTAAAACATCAGCTTCTACAACCAATGCTAAAACATCAGCTTTTACCACCAATGTTAAAACATCAGCTTCTACAGTCAATGCTAAAACATCGACCTCTATAGACAATGCTAAAACATAGATCTCTACAGCCAATGTTAAAACATCAGCTTCTACAGCCAATGCCACCGACCTCTATAGCCAATGCTAAAACATCGACCTCTATAGACAATGCTAAAACATCAGCTTCTACAGCCAATGCTAAAACCTCGGCTTCTACAGCCAATGCTAAAACATCGACCTCTATAGCCAATGCTAAAACATCGTCCTCTATAGACAATGCTACAACATCAGCTTTTACAGCCAATGTTAAAACATCAGCTTACACAATTTGAAAAAAATGGCCTCGACAAAAAATATTAAAAGATTGCCCCTACAGATGTTCTGGAGATAATTTCAGAGAACATTAAAATATATCCCTTACACTTAATGTCTGTCTTTCGTCTTTGTTTCTCAAGCCCTGAGTGCGAGGTGGGAAAACTCAGTGAGTAAAATCCACCACTTTATCTGGCTTTCCACCTACATAAAATAGGTTTTTAGTATGCCAGGGGTGTTGTTTACAAAGTCCAAGTCAAATTTCTAATTCAATAGGTCACGTGTGAAGTCGGGGGGCGCTCAGCATTTTCTGCTGTGAGTCTAGCAACCGCTCCAAAGTCATCTGTGCCACTTGGGGGGGGGGGGTTGCCTACTGATGCTATTAGTGTATAGTAGGTCTCTGCGTGTCAATGTGCTGTCGGAAACAGTATGAGCTTAAGTAAATCTAGAGATATTTTAAGTGAAAGCCCACCGTGTAGGTTCTTCTTTAGTTGATAGCCAGATGTGTGGGCTACTACTGAAAATGCCTTAAACGCTTACGCCCTTTTATTCCCATATATCCAGTGCCCTTCACTTTGGAACATTGGTTTGTAAATGTAAGTGTTCATAATTGTTACAGACATTTTTTGAGGGGAGTATCGCCTGACCACGCTAATAGCACTTAAGTAATTACCTCTGATGGAAGCAGCAGGTTGTATTTTTACATCAACTGCAAAAAATGTTTACCGAAGGGCTGTTGGTAGCGCCCAGCGCGACAGTCAGTTCTGGTGCCCCCATTGACCTCCTCCTCTGATTCCCTGACTAAAGTGCCCCTTATCTCTCTAAAGCCCCACTCTCACACACATTTCATTCATTTTAAAGCACTGGCAAAGGCTGGCTTTACTAAAAAGAATGTATATCTACCCAAACGAACCCTTTTTTGCAACATTAGGAATAGATAATGAAAGATTGGGGAAAAACATAACGTCCTAACTATTTTCTGCAGTCTGCATGCAGCTCTTTGATGACAGTTCGTAAAAGTCACTTTTCTATATTAGGGATGCATCTTATGTACTGTGGTAACAAAAGGATATCTGTGACAAAAGCAGTAATCCACACAGCTATCCACACAAAATACAGATTTGTGATCTGCACTGTACGTGTTCTGTGCAGCAGGCATATTAACCCTCTGAGCTACTTTATGACACTAGACAAAACAACCATCTCTCTCTCTTTAACATGAACATTAATCACAAGAGTTAGCTTGACATTTTTTTTGCTGCCTGAAAGCTAGATGAACAAGGTAGTCTGCAGAAGGTGTCTTGAAATCACACGTTTTTTGCTAAGCTCAGTGCCCCTCCCCAGGTCAGTGCAGCCGCACCAGTTGCACTGCCCTAAATCTAGCCATGGCAAGCACTTACATGTATATTTGTAAAATCATAAATGGAAAGAAATCAAGTCTGAAAATAACGAGTGGCTTTTTGGTTGTCTTCTGTCAGACCAGTTGCAATGACATTGGTTGAGAATCATGCCCTTATTCCAAGATCTACACATGTTTGATGAAGTAGGACGTCAGCGGCTCTTCCGTGGTTCCAAATTATCCTTGAGGAATTTCATCTGGTCATATTCTTACTCACAAGGTGCTTGATGTGCAGGGCTCCTACACAAACAGTAGAAAAACCCAAACTTTAACTGAACATTCTTCTAACGTCCGTAAAAAAACACTAAACTAAGCCTTTGAGGAGGTGTGCATCCTGAATATCGAACTGACAATATTGTTGGGACTTAATATCAAGGACAACATATTGAAACATTTTTACCAGGTAAGTCGGTCTAGATTTTCTATACCTAACTCCTCATATATGTACCTGTGCGGTACACATATCTTCAAGGTCCGTAGATGTGGAGTTAGGAAATCTATACTTCCCTAGAAACATTTACCTTTCGATATTTTGTCCTGCAATAATTTGTCCTCAATATTCGCGAATTTAAATATTATTGGTGTTGATAATCAGTGGTTCGCCCTTCTACTGGCTTGCTATGACAATATGCAAACATTCCCAGGGAACATACACTGCACACCTCTCTGTCCTTCAATGGGCAACAATTGGGGGAAGACAGTGGTAGCGGTCTGCACTGCTCTTTAACACGGTTAGACTCATGCTTCTCCTGGTTTCAGAGCTCATGAAGGGAGTGGTGGCAACAGAAAGTAAATTAAACATGTGGTTCCAGATAACAGTTGTTCCCATCCCTTAGCGCACACCTTCTTGTGCTTGGGTATGTTTCCCAAGAACTCCACAAAAAATGTTATTCCAATTTGATTCAATAAAGTTTTATTTCATCGATTTTTTTTAAAGGTTTTTATGTTCATTTCACATAATTTTAACCATTCAAATACATCCGGCGTTAATTCCTCTTATGCATTTCGGGCATAGTGCCCTTCTTCAGGGAACATTAATATTAGGTATGGAGCGTACAGCCCCTTCTGCCTTTTAGTTCACCGCCAAACAACAGAAAGTAACCAGTGTTAACGGTCACCTTCTGTAGTTCCCACTATGAGTCCTTCCCCTATGTCCGTGGGGCCCAAGGTGTATGTCATTGCACTTCAGCTACCTCTTGCATTTAAGTGCAACGACTTCCATGTGTACCTCTTGTAGTTTAAGACACATTGGGCCCGATTCACAGAATGAACTTAAGACTCAATCCTAAATTTACTACTATTTTGGTATTCACAGAATGCACTTACTACTTTTGGCATTCACAGAATGCACTTACTACTTTTGGCATTCACAGAATGAACTTACTACTTTTGGTATTCACAGAAGTTAGGATTTTGTCTTAAGTTTGTCTTAAGACAGACTTAAGACAGACTTAAGACAAACTTAAGACAGACTTAAGACAGACTTAAGACAAAATCCTAACTTCTGTGAATACCAAAAGTAGTAAGTTCATTCTGTGAATACCAAAAGTAGTAAGTGCATTCTGTGAATGCCAAAAGTAGTAAGTGCATTCTGTGAATACCAAAATAGTAGTAAGTTTAGGATTGAGTCTTAAGTTCATTCTGTGAATCGGGCCCATTCTAACCTGTTGTGGAGACGATGATGCACCTGCTCATTTTGCGCCTCTCAGTGTTACCTCCTTACTCTAGACACGTAAGGCCCGATTTATGAAAAAGTAATACATCTTCACCTGTATA